>NC_081282.1:15000-315000 GCF_030490865.1 Poecile atricapillus | reverse complement strand
ATATGAAACAAATTTACAGAAAACTTAAGGAAGCCCTAAAACATCTATCCTGAAGACAACTCTAAAACATATATACAGAAGGGTGTCATCTCTGCCCGGGATGTGCCTCAGTCCTGGAAGAAAAACAAGTGGCACGGTCAGTGCAGTCAGGCATGGAGGGGTGTTCCATGTGCTCCCGGGCTGGGACACTGGCACAGGGGGACTCTGCTGCCAGAAGTGAGCCTGGCTGGGGCTGGGGGCTGTGGCCCAGGCACTGGAACAGGGCTTGTGTGGCCCAAAGCAAGGCCAGGCCAGGCCAGGGATGGCCACCAGAATCCAGTGCATGGGCTAGCGTGTCCCTGAGCAGGGAGTGCCCAGCCCAGCCCCAGCCTGGCAGCAGGGGACCCACTCTGCCCATAGGGAGCACCTGCCTGTTCTGCTGCTGGCATCAGTCTTCATCCCAACACCATGTCCTCCTCCTCATCTTCTAGATCGATTTCCATGTCCTCAATATCATCTTCCATCTCCACCTCCATCTCTTCTTCTGTCTCATCAATATCCACGTCCATCTCTTCCTCTCCAGTATCGCCTCCATCCACTTCCATTTTTTCTTCTGTGATAATGTTTGTATCGACCTCCATCTCCTCCTCTCGGTCTGGGACAGCCTGCAGAGGTAGCAAAATCTCAGAGTGGGGTCCCTTTCCCACACTGTCCCACACAGCTCCAGCCCACCCAGGCAGTTGCGGGGTGTCCACCTCCATGAAACAGTACCATACCTTCTTTGGAGCAAAGGCAGACATGGTGCAGGATGGAGAACAAAATGCAGGCAATGGGGAGCTTTAGGGACTGCTGGGGCAATCGGGGAGCAGGTGGAAACAAGGTGACTGGGGTACGCCTGGAGCACCGTGAAAAGCGTCCTGACACAACGAGGCAATCACAGGTTGTGTTGTGGCCGTTGCTGGATGCTGGAAGTTCTAGCTGGAGCGTGCACTGTGACATCACTGCCAGGAGCCCAGGCCCAGGCTGAAGAGGACAACGGAGACCATAGAATGATGAAATCCCTGGGTGGCTGGGCTTGGAAGGGACCCTAAAGACCATCTTGTTCCAAGCGGAGCAATCTTCCCCCAGAATATGTTGCTCAGAGCCCTGCTCCCAGCTGGCCTTGGATGTTGCCAAGGATGGAGCATCCCCAGCCTGTGTGCACAGCCTGGGCCAGTGCCCCAGCAGCCTGAGTGGAAAAGAGCAGCTTCATTAGATGCAACTTCAATCTCACTCCTGCAGTTGAAAGGCTTCTCCTCTCTGTGCCCATCTTTCCTAGAGCTGCAGGGAGGCCTCCCCAGCACCTTCTCTCTCCAGGCTGAGCATCCCCAGCCCCACATGGACAGCAGTCCGATGCGTGGGGGTCAAGGCTAAAGGGTAGCAAAGAGCATCAGGAAGTGAGAGATGGAAGCTTTTGGAGATGGAAGGTTTGCCTCTAAATGTAGAAAATAAATAAAAGTGGAGGGGAAAATGGTGGCACTCTGGCTCTGTTCTAACTGGGGAATGTTTTCTTTTCTTCTTTTCTGTCATGCTGCCCCAAGCTTTGTTGTTTGAAAGGAGCTTTGGCAAAATATCCATTGTCTTCTCCATTGGTGAAACACTGAGCAAAGTCTGGGCAAGCTGATGATGCAGAGTAAAACCTGCAAATATCTCCTGGTGATCCTGATCCTGGGGAATGCAGCTAAAGCCAGCCAAAAGCAATTTCTGTAAAGTCAAGCCTGGTTTACGTTTTCTGGAGTTTGGCTGTGCCAACTAAATCAGTCACTTATAAAAAAGGAAAAAAACTCAAATCAAAACAGACAAAAACACAAACAAACAAACCCAAAGAAACCAATCAAACCAATAGATAAAAAAAAACCAAATAAAACCAAAGGCAATGAGAAGTTAGGATTAGTTTTAAGGATATCACAGCAGGCGAATGGCTGCTTCCTACAGGATCACCATCCAAAGCCACCTAGAACAACTTCTCCAAAATATATCCAACAGGAGAAATCTAAAAAGTGATCCATGGCAGCTTTGGGGGCAACTGTGCATTACGGTGAAGGATGAGCATGCAGTGGTACAGATGCAGCACTGCCCACCCTCCAGGCTGCTGTTTGCTCTGCTGAAAGACTCTTGCAGGACTGTGGCCCCTCTCCATGCAATGGAAATCATTGCCACAGCTCTCAGTTGAGGCACTGGCATTTCCAGAGCCAGATTCAGGCACAATCCTGCTGCCTGCTGAGCATCTGGGAAAGATCCTGAGCATCTTCAGGCCTAGAAGCAGAAAACAGCTCAGGCTCTCCCTGAACTGGCTTTTCAGGGGAGCTTTCCATAGCTCTGCAAGATTTCTTCATCCCTCAAGACCTCTGACTTTGTGTCCAATGATGCATTTGGCTTCCTTCCTTCCTCCTGTGTGCCCCTGAGTAACCTTCCACGTGGATGGAGGAGATTGTGTACAGGACAATTGATTCCTGGATTGCCATTTGGCTTCACTGTCACTCAGTTGAACGTGGTCCTTATCTAAGAAGGACTTGCAAGAAATGGGTAGGAGTTTTGGCTCTGAGAGGAACAGAGAGCACATTTTCTACTCCAAATTGCCAGCTGATGCAGTTTCCCTGCCAAAATAGTGATTCTCATTCATCTTCCTGGGAAGAATGTGAAGACCCATTCAGAGATCCCAGGTTCAGCTGGCCTGTGGCTTTGTGTACCTCATTTCACATGTCCAATTTCAAGGGCCACTAAAAGAGGTTCATGTTTCCCTTGCTAGCCAGAAGTGCTGTAGGTATTTCCAGGAGAAAAGGAAAAACATCGCTGTCCTGTGGTGTGCTAGAAATGCCACCACAATTGTGAGTCTGTGAGGAAAGAGAGCCAGTGCTTTTTGGCACTGGAAGAGATGAGTGTGGCAGAGCGGTTTTGATATTTTTTTAGAGTCCTAATACATTGTTGCCAAAACAATCTTTCTCTTCTGTCTTCTGTCCTAAACTGTGGAACAGAGAAAATGGAAAGGAGCAGAGGTTTGTTTCAATTGGGTTTTTTTTTTTTTAGTCTTAAAATAGTGTCAGCTTGATGCGCGATACTTTAGAAATTGGATGAGTAGCACCTATTTCATCCCAGCAGAGAGGTGGGATTGAAGACTTCCAACAACAGAAGTACTGGATGTGTAAGAGCTCAGTTTTCCACCCCTCACCCCTTGGTATCTCACTGGAGTATTTGAAGCAGCCTCAGCCAGATACATTAAAACACTGCTCCAAACAACAACAGAATGACAATGTTCCACCAAATGGGGAAAAATAAGAAAAGTGGGTGGGCGGCAGCCCTTTCTGAAGAGCTTGTGTTGATTTTGCAAAGTCAGATGCAAAGAAGTTTTGCCATATTTCTTTCCGAGATAAACGGAGATATTGAATAGAAATCGATCTCTGAGGCTGCTAAGTTTGGTCCGATTTTCGATGTGGGAGGAATAGACCAGGTTGCAGAGAAGCTGTGATTGTCTGACCCTTGGAAGGGTTGAAGGCCAGGTTGGATGGGGCTTGGAGCAACCTGGTCTAGGGGAAGGTGTCCTGAGTGTGCTGAGAGTTGGAACAAGAGAAGCTTTAAGGTCCCTTCCAAGGCAACACATCCTGAGAGTCCATGAAGAGAAACTTGGACTTTTCCTGAGATGCTGCCTTTGCAAGGGCAAGTCCCAAATACCCCAGGTAGTTTGAAATGCCCTGAGCAGAACTCAGCTGTGCTTTCTCATAGGTTGCCACGGCCGTGGAGGTGGCAGGGGTGCCGCGACTCCCGGAAAAGCGGTCCGCGGTTGGGCTGCCCGGGGCACAGACACGTCCTCTGCCCGGCGAGTGATTTCAGCTCAGCTCAGCTCAGCGGCAGCGTGCAGGCGACACGGAGGGAGAGAGCAGAGTGCTGTGTGGCGTTCCGCAGAGAACTGGCCTTTATTACAGCCGGGCCCTCGGCCAAGGGAGCCAGTGACAGCAGCTCTGTGGAACAGGGGATAAACTGGGGTATTTATTGGGGAGGAGAGGGGCTGGGGGGAAACTGGGATACAGGTATTGGGGTGGGATGGCAGGGGAGAACAGCAATGGAGTGTAACAGTTTAACACAACTAACTCAAAGATTGCTGGGAGTGATACTTTACTCAGTCTTAGAAAAAAGTATCTTACCTCCAAGGGAGGGCCAGGATCTCTGAATCAGGCAGTTCCCCAGCCTCCACAGTCAACCATGGAAAAGCAGCTTCTGAACAATAAAGATTGCTCTTGCCGTGCCAACCTCGCTGCGTCGTGTGTCCGTCTCGAGCGCCACAGCGACACTCTGCAAACAGAGCTGCACCTGACTGAAAATGAATGGGACAGAAATCAGGAACTCTGAAAGTTTGATTTCCTATCCAATACAGCCCAGCCAGCCAGCCCCACACAATCCCCATCCCACCGCTCCAAATGTGGATCCCACTTCTCCCAGTCTCCTTCTGGCCTGGGGTGACTTTGTGATCCTTGGATCCCCAGGTGTCTGTTCTGTTTCTGCTGCCTATTAAGTTCTGCACCTTCAAGACTGGCTCTGAGAGCCAAGGGGGGGAAGAAGAAGCTGCAGTTTGTTTGCAGAAATGGCACTCAGTGCCACACAGGCTTCCCGGGGCTGTGTCGTCTGCAGCAGGGACAGAAAGTGGGACAGAGCTCTCCTGTGCTTCTAGGCACTTCAGTTCAGTTTCCTTTTTAGTTAGTTTTTAGTTTAGTTTAGTTGGTTTTTAGCTAGCTGAGGCACAGGAGTTCCCCAGAGTGTTTTTTGCCTTTTTCCTTGGATCTGTTCAAAGCTGCTCTGGACTGAGAACCCAGACAAACCCCGGGAGCTCACGGCTCTGGCCCACGGGGGCCTGGGCCTGGGCCCTTTCCAGCGCCGGAGGAACTGATAAGAGACTGAGCGAGCTGAGCTACACCCCATGGAAAGGACTTTTCTGGCTTTGCCATCTCTTCAAGCAGCCAGAGGATTTATTCTTTAATATTATTCATATTATTCATATTATTCATATTATTCATATTCAAGGGACAACTTTAATTTGCTTTTTACAGGGACTCCTTTCAGAGGGTTTCTTCCAAATTTGCCCTAAACCAGAACACCTTCCTACTCCATCTCACTTGGCAGCCGTGGAACTGAGTAATTTTGGTGTGGGATTGAGATTTTCTGAGGAGGAACAAGCCCTTTTGAGTTGGGATTGAGCCCTTTTGGGGTAAAATGGAGCTGTTTTCAGTGGGATTGAGTGGTTTTGAGGTGACAGATCAATCCCTCCTGGTTTTTGGAGTGCAAAGAGATGGAGATGAGAAGCTGTAGGTGGTTAGGTGTCCTTCTTTTAGTTCTGGCTCAACTGTGGAATTTTTACCCATTGGTTGCGGGGAAAACCTGACTGTGGGTGGTACTTGAGAAACACAAAGAGTTCGGTTGGGCCCAGGGCTGAAGGGGGCAGGAAAAGGGGAAGGTGGGCACAGTTTGGCAGCTTCTTCAGCTTCAGAGAAGGCCACTTTGCTGGGAGCTGTTGCTGCAGAGAGATGGGAATTTGCCATCACCCAGATGGAGCTGCCGTTTCTCCTTCTCCTTCTTCCCTCTTCGTTGGTGGCCTCACACCCCCTGTCCTGCCAGGACGTGTGGCAGTGCCAGGCACCACCACTGAGCTACTGATCCACCTCAGCCACCAGCCCGGGATCTCAGCTCATCCCTGCTGTTCCAGCTGAGTGTTCCTCAGAGCCCTGCAGGAGCACTGGCACTGACTGTGAACCTGAGGGAGTTTGTGAAGCAAAGCCTCTCCTCCATCCTTTCCCGTCTTGGCCGAGAAGGCTGTCACGGGGTCCCTGGTTCTGTTTTGTTGTTAACGCTGTAGTTATTGTTGTTTATGTGCCTCGTTATACACACTAGTAAAGAACTGTTATTCGTATCCACAGATCTCTGTCTGAGAGCGCCTTGAGTTCAAAATTATAATGATTCAGAGGGAGGGGGTCTACATTTCCATTCCAGGGGAGGCCCCTGCCCTCCCTAGCAGACACCTGTCTTCCAACACAAGGACAGATGGGGAGTTTCTCCATCCTCCTTACCTTTGTGGGGCCGGCAGTGCTCTTGGTTCCCCATGCTCTTTTTGTGGGGTCTTTTGTGTCTGTCCCCCTCCACTATAGGGGGGGTGGGCGTTGTGTCTGTGCCCCTCCAACTTAGGGGGACAGGGGATATTTGCTGCCCCCTTTCTTCTTCTGGGAAGCCTGTGCGGGCTCTTTGTCCCTCTCTGATTTGGGGGGTGTCAGTGTTGTCACCATCCTGGCAGCCCCCAGCCGCTCTTTGCCCTTTGCCAGGCCAGGGCTGTTCCCTGTCCCCTTGCCATTTGTGGGGCTGGCACAGGCACAATTCCCCTCCTCTTTAGGGGGGCTGGCAGTCTCCCCTTCCCCCTCTGACTTGGGGGCCTCTGTGGGCTCCATCCATCTCTTATTTTGGGCGGGCCAGGTATTTATCTCCCTTCAGTGTTGTGGGCCCAGGGATCATCTCCATCCTCCTCCAGTTTTGAGGGGCCTGGGAGTAGTCTCTGACTCCCACCGATTTGGGGGGACTGGTGCAGGTTCCAACCCCTCTCTGATTTTGAGGGACAATCTGGAGGAAAGGCATCAAAAGCTTGACAAAGGCTGAAGGGAATGCTCTGATTACCCCTTTTGCCAAGAGGTTCCCTTAGCTGAAGTTGCTAACAAGGACCAGACTTGCCAGCCCGCACCGGGTTTCGGGTTCTTTTATTTCCTGGGCCCTCAGTCCTGCGTGGGACACGGGAACTGGGTGCTGCAGAGGCTGCGGCAAGGCATCAGAAATGGCCGCCCAACACCCAAGGGTGGTAGAAGATCTGCTCCAGCAGTGGCCGATCCATGGGGTGCTTGGACAAACAGCAGCGGATCAGATGTTGGCACTCTGGGGAGAGAAGGCAGAAAGCGGCGCTCACTTGCAGAAGGCTCCTGCCCAGCTGCTCCCGGCGCCTGCAGAAGCCGGGCCACGCTGCGTGTGCTGGGAGCTGGCCTTGGCGGGAGAGCGGCACGGCAGGACAAGCGTCCCCTCCTTCAGCCAAGCGTGCCACAGCCAGCCTGCCACGGGCCACCTGCTGCAGCCGGCCCTTGAGGGCACATGGACGTCCCGTGCAGCTGCGGGAGGGCCGGGCTGGGCTGCGCGCTGCCACCTGCCAAAGCCTGCCTTCTTCAGGCCCCATAGCAACCTGGAGAGGCCTCCTGCGGGAAGAAGAGCTGCCCCAAGACGATGTCTCGCTCCTTCTCCAAGGGTAAGTACCCGCACACCATCTCAAACAGCAGCACGCCCAGGGACCAGATGGTCGCCCCATCGCCGTGGTAGCAGTGAAGGCCGATCCACTCGGGCGGGCAGTGCGTGCGTGTTCCTAGGGGAGACGGGCCTTCAAGTCCCCTCAGAATCCAACAAAATCCTTGAAAAGCCACACAAAATTCCAGAGAAATCCCACATAATCTCCAACAATTTCCACAAAACTCATGAAAAATCCCTTAAAATTATTTAAATTTTGCCAAAATATTATAAATCTCCAGAGAAATCCAAAAAAATTCCCTAAATAGTCAGAAAATTATACCAAATTCCAGAAACATCCCACAAAATCTCCACAACTTCCCACAAAATCCAAGAAAAATCCCTCAAAATCCCTAAAGTTCATAAATAGCCAACAAAATTCCACAAAAATCCCACAAAATCTGAGAAAAATTTTGGAAAATTTTTAAAAATCTCCTCAGAATGCCTCAAAATTCTTGAAAAACCCCACAAAATTCCAGAGATATTTACAGAATTCCTTAAACCTCATAACCCCACCATATTCAAGAAACAGCACACACAAATTGCCACAAAATTCAAGAAAAAAATTTCAAAATTTTTCAAGTCTCCTAAAAATCCTGCAAAATTCAAGAAAAATCCACAAAATTCAAGAAAACTTCCACAAAATTCCCTAAATCTTCTCAAAACCCAACTGAATTCCAGAAACATCCCACAAAATCTCCACAAATTCCCACAGAATACACGAAAAATCCCGCAAAATCCCTAAATCTCCACAATATCCCACAAAATCCCGCAAAAATCACACAAAACCTCCCCAGGTTTCCACAAAATTCAAGAAAAATTCCACAAAATTCTTCAAGCCTCCTCAGAATCCCTCACAATTCACAGGAAAAATACACAAAATTCCAGGAAAATCCCACAAAATTCTCAAAATCTTCTCAAAACCCTACCAAATTCCAGAAACATCCCACAAAATCCCCACTAATTTCCATCAAATTTAAGAGTAATCCCACAAAATTCCCTAAATCACCTTAAAACAATACCAAATTCCAGGAATATGCCACAAAATTCCCTAAATCGTCTCAAAACCCAAATGAATTCCAGAAACACCCCACAAAATCTCCACAAATTCCCACAGAATACATGAAAAATCCCGCAAAATCCCTAAATCTCTTCAATATCCCACAAAATCCCACAAAAATCACACAAAACCTCCCCAGGTTTCCACAAAATCCACAAAATCTAAGAAAAATTCCTCAAAATTTGTCAATTCTCTGCAGAATCCCACAAAATTCCAGAAACATCCCACAAAATCTCCACAAATGTCCACAAAATCTAAGAAAAATCCAGCAAAATTCATCGTCTCCTCTAAATCCCACAAAGTCCTTGAAAAGCCTTACAAAATTTCAAAAAAATCACTCCAAATTCCCTTAATCTTCTGAAAACTCTACCAAATTCCACAAAAATCACACAAAATCTCCACAAATTCCCACAAAATTCCTGAAAACCCCCACAAAATTCCAGAGAAGACCCACAAAATTCCCCAAATCCTCTCAAAACCCAACTGAATTTCAGAAACATCCCACAAAATCTCCACAAATTCCCACTAAATACATGAAAAATCCCTCAAAATTCTTCAAGCCACCTCACAATCTCAGAAAATCTAAGAAAAATCCCACAAAATCTCCACAAATGTACCCAAAATCTAAGAAAAAATCCACAAAATTCTTCAAGCCTCCTCAGAATCCCACACAATTCACAGGAAAAATACACAAAATTCCTGAAAAATCCTACAAAATTCACAAAATCTTCTCAAAATCCTACCAAATTCCAGAAACATCCCACAAAATCCCCACTAATTTCCATCAAATTAAAAAAAAAATTCCACAAAATATTCTCTAAATCACCTTAAAACCATACCAAATTCCAGGAATACGCCACAAAATTCTCTAAATTTTCTCAAAAGCCAACTGAATTCCAGAAACATCTTACAAAATCTCCACAAATGCTCACAAAATCCTTGAAAAATCTTTCAAAATTCTTCAAGTCGCCTCAGAATCCCACAAAATTCTTGAAAAATCCCACAAAATTCCAGAGAAGTCCCACAAAATCACTAAATCATTTCAAAACCATACCAATTCACAGGAATGTCCCACAAAATCTCCACCCATTCCCACAAAAAAATCCTACAAAAATCCCTCCAAATTCCCTAAATCTTCAGAAAACTCTACCAAATTCCAGAAACACCCCATAAAATCTCCACAAATTCCCACAAAAATCAAGAAGAACACCACAAAATTCACTCAATCTTTTCAAAATACCACAAAATTCTTGAATAGCCCCACAAAATTCCAGAAATATCCCACAAAATTTCCTAAATCATTCCAAAACCCTACCAAATTCCAGAAACATCCCACAAAATCTACACAAATTTCCATCAAATTCAAGGAAAATCCCTCAAAATTCCCTAAATCACCTTAAAACCATACCAAATTCCAGGAATATGCCACAAAATTCCCTAAATCTTCTCAAATCCCAACAAACTCCAGAAACATCCCAAAAAATCTCCTCAATAGCCAACAAAATTCCTGAAAAATAATACAAAATTCCCTAAATCTTCTGAAAACACTACCAAATTCCAGAAACATCCCACAAAATCTCCACAAATTCCACAAAACACATGAAAAAAACCTCAAAATCCCTAAATCTCCTCAATATCCCACAAAATTCCACAAAAATCCCACAAAACCTCCACAAGTTTCCACAAAATCCAAGAAAAATTCCACAAAATTCTTCAAGCCTCCTCAGAATCCCACACAATTCACAGAAAAAATACACAAAATCCCTGAAAAATCCCCAAAATTCACTAAATCTTCTCAAACCCTTACCAAATTGCAGAAACATCCCACAAAATCTCCACAAATTCCCACAAAATCCTTGAAAAATCCCTCAAAATTCTTCGTCGCCTCAGAATCCCACAAAATTCTTGAAACATCCCACAAAATTCCAGAGAAGTCCCACAAAATTCCCTAAATCATTTCAAAACCATAACAATTCACAGCAATGTCCCACAAAATCTCCACCCATTCCCACAAAATCCCACAAAAATCCCTCCAAATTTCCTAAATCTTCTCAAAACTCTACCAAATTCCAGAAACACCCCATAAAATCTCCAAAATTCCCACAAAATTCAAGAACACCACAAAATTCGCTCAGTCTTTTCAAAATACCACAAAATTCTGGAATAGCCCCACAAAATTCCAGAAACATCCATCAAAATCTCCACAAATGTCCACAAAATCTAAGAAAAATCCAGCAAAATTCATCGTCTCCTCTAAATCCCACAAAGTCCTTGAAAAGCCTTACAAAATTTCAAAAAAAACACTCCAAATTCCCTTAATCTTCTGAAAACTCTACCAAATTCCACAAAAATCACACAAAATCTCCACAAATTCCCACAAAATTCCTGAAAACCCCCACAAAATTCCAGAGAAGACCCACAAAATTCCCCAAATCCTCTCAAAACCCAACTGAATTTCAGAAACATCCCACAAAATCTCCACAAATTCCCACTAAATACATGAAAAATCCCTCAAAATTTTTCAAGCCACCTCACAATCTCAGAAAATCTAAGAAAAATCCCACAAAATCTCCACAAATGTACCCAAAATCTAAGAAAAAATCCACAAAATTCTTCAAGCCTCCTCAGAATCCCACACAATTCACAGGAAAAATACACAAAATTCCTGAAAAATCCTACAAAATTCACAAAATCTTCTCAAAATCCTACCAAATTCCAGAAACATCCCACAAAATCCCCACTAATTTCCATCAAATTAAAAAAAAAATTCTACAAAATATTCTCTAAATCACCTTAAAACCATACCAAATTCCAGGAATACGCCACAAAATTCTCTAAATTTTCTCAAAAGCCAACTGAATTCCAGAAACATCTTACAAAATCTCCACAAATGCCCACAAAATCCTTGAAAAATCTTTCAAAATTCTTCAAGTCGCCTCAGAATCCCACAAAATTCTTGAAAAATCCCACAAAATTCCAGAGAAGTCCCACAAAATTCCCTAAATCATTTCAAAACCATACCAATTCACAGGAATGACCCACAAAATCTCCACCCATTCCCACAAAAAAATCCCACAAAAATTCCTCCAAATTCCCTAAATCTTCTGAAAACTCTACCAAATTCCAGAAACGTCCCATAAAATCTCCACAAATTCCCACAAAAATCAAGAAGAACACCACAAAATTCGCTCAATCTTTTCAAAATACCACAAAATTCTTGAATAGCCCCACAAAATTCCAGAAATATCCCACAAAATTTCCTAAATCATTCCAAAACCCTACCAAATTCCAGAAACATCCCACAAAATCTACACAAATGTACCCAAAATCTAAGAAAATTCCACAAAATTCTTCAAGCCTCCTCAGAATCCCGCACAATTCACAGGAAAAATACACAAAATTCCTGAAAAATAATACAAAATTCCCTAAATCTTCTGAAAACACTACCAAATTCCAGAAACATCCCACAAATTCCCCACTAATTTCTATCAAATTCAAGGAAAATCACACAAAATTCCCTAAATCACCTTAAAACCATACCAAATTCCAGGAATATGCCACAAAATTCCCTAAATCTTCTCAAAACCCAACTGAATTCCAGAAACATCCCACAAAATCTCCACGAATTCCCACAAAGCACATGAAAAAAACCTCAAAATCCCTAAATCTCCTCAATATCCCACAAAATCCGGCAAAAATCCCACAAAACCTCCACAAGTTTCCACAAAATCCAAGAAAAATTCCACAAAATTTTTCAAGCCTCCTCAAAATCCCACACAATTCACAGGAAAAAACCACAAAATCCCTGAAAAATCCCCAAAATTCACTAAATCTTTTAAACCCTTACCAAATTGCAGAAACATCCCACAAAATCTCCACAAATTCCCACAAAATCCATGAAAAATCCCTCAAAATTCTTCAAGCCGCCTCAGAATCTCACAAAATTCCACAAAATTCCACAAAAATCTCACAAAAATCTCCAGAAATGTTCACAAAATCTAAGAAAAATTCCTCAAAATTTCTCAATTGTCTGCAGAATCCCACAAAATTCCAGAAACATGCCACAAAATCTCCACAAATCTCCACAAAATCTAAGAAAAATCCCGCAAAATTCATCAAGTTTTCTCTAAATCCCACAAAATCCTTGAAAAGCCTTACAAAATTTCAAAAAAATCCCTCCAAATTCCCTAAATCTGCTGAAAACTCTACCAAATTACAGAAACGTCCCATAAAATCTCCACAAATTCCCAGAAAATTCAAGAACACCACAAAATTCCTCAGTCTTTTTAAAATACCACAAAATTCTTGAATAGCCCCACAAAATTCCAGAAATATCCCACAAAATTTCCTAAATAATTCCAAAACCCTACCAAATTCCAGAAACATCCCACAAAATCTACACAAATTTCCATCAAATTCAAGGAAAATCTGTCAACATTCCCTAAATCACCTTAAAACCATACCAAATTCCAGGAATATGCCACTAAATCCCCTAAATCTTCTCAAAACCCAACTGAATTCCAGAAACATCCCACAAAATCTCCACAAATTCCAAAAAACACATGAAAAAAACCTCAAAATCCCTAAATCTCCTCAATATCCCACAAAATTCCACAAAAATCACACCAAACCTCCACAAGTTTCCACAAAATCCAAGAAAAATTCCACAAAATTCTTCAAGCCTCCTCAAAATCCCACACAATTCACAGGAAAAATACACAAAATCCCTGAAAAATCCCCAAAATTCACTAAATCTTTTCAAACCCTTACCAAATTGCAGAAACATCCCACAAAATCTCCAGAAATTCCCACAGAATACATGAAAAATCCCTCCAAATTCTTCAAGTCTCCTCAGAATCCCACAAAATTCTTGAAAAATCCTGCAAAATTCCAGAGAAGTCCCACAAAATTCCCTAAATCATTTCAAAACCATACCAATTCACAGGAATGTCCCACAAAATCTCCACCCATTCCCACAAAATCCCACAAAAATCCTGCCAAATTCCCTAAATCTTCTGAAAACTCTACCAAATTCCAGAAACACCCCATAAAATCTCCACAAATTCCCACAAAATTCAAGCAGAACACCACAAAATTCGCTCAGTCTCTTCAAAATACCACAAAATTCTGGAATAGCCCCACAAAATTCCAGAAATATCCCACAAAATTTCCTAAATCATTCCAAAACCCTACCAAATTCCAGAAACATCCCACAAAATCTCCTCAAAAGCCAACAAAATTCCTGAAAAATCCCACAAAATTCCCTAAAACTTCTCAAAACCCAACTGAATTCCAGAATCATCTCGCAAAATCTCCAAAAATTCCCACAAAATACATGAAAAATCCCTCAAAATGCCAAAATCTCCTCAATATCCCACAAAATTCCAGAAATATCCCACAAAATTTCCTAAATCATTCCAAAACCCTACCAAATTCCAGAAACATCCCACAAAATCTCCACTCTTTTCCAAAATTTACAGAAAAATCCCTCAAAATTCCAGAAAAATCCCACTAATTCTACAAAAATCACACAAAATTATTTAAATCTTCTCAATATCTCACAAAATTCCAGAAATATTTTACAGATTCCACAAAAATGCCACAAAAATCCACAAAAATTTCACAAAATTATTTCAATCTGCTCAAGATCCTAGAAACTTCTACAAAAATCCCTCAAAATTCCCCAAACCTCCTCAAAATGCCACAAAGTTTTTCTCCTGGCCAACAAATGGCCAATGGTGAGAACTGATAGCAGCTGGGACCATTGAAAAGTGACATCAACCTGGGAACAGCACTTGAAGACCTAAGGCCGGCAATTCCTTGCTCTCTTTGCTTTCCGCCTTTTCAAGAGGTACCAGGGCTCCCCTTCAGCCTCCTTCCCCCCAGGCCAGCCAAGGCCACGGGAGGGGAGCGGGGCTGGCCGCAGCTCTGCGCTTCCCGGGGAGGATGGAGACTGGCAAGTGACAGGAGCCCCTTCTCAGAGGCTTGGCTGGGCCTTGCACAGCGGGGCTGCCGGGCCAGGCCGCTCCCTGCCTGGCCTGCACTTGCTGCCGCTGCTCAGTTTCACCACACACTGCCCACTAAAGATATGCAGGGAAAGATAGGAGCTTGCAGCGTGCTCAGATAATGGCCACACTCCCCACAGCAGCCATGGGAAAAAATCTTCTAGCGCAGACAGCTCCAGCCGCTGCTCCGGCAGAGATCCCGGGACCATCCACAAGGCCTGGGCAAGACTTGAACCTGCTCCCTACTCAGGTGAGTCTTGCAAATTCATCCTTTTTTCCAGAGATAGGGGAAGAGAGAGAGAGTGATCAACATGGAAAGAGACAGCATAAACTGTTGGGAGGTGCTTCAGGGAGGCAAAGAGTTAGTTTCAGATAAGCATTGTTACAGGAGAGGCATGGCTGTAAGCCAAGCTAGTGAATTTTGACCTCCTGCTTTGGGAGATGGGCGTGGGAGCCCTGGATGAAGTTGTCCCACTCCAAACCCCTTGTGAAGGGTGGCCCAGGGGTTCTGATTGGGTTTGAGTCCCTGGGGGGTTTCTCCCTTGTTGTGTTTCTAGTGGTCCCTGACCCTGAACTCCAACCACAAGGGTGGAGACCCTCAAGAGTTCTGTCCCTCAAAAACCCCTGCCCTGCCTTTGTTGGGGGCTCTCTGTTCTGGATCTGAGTTGTTCCCGTGCTGAAGAAATGGTTTAATGAACAGAGGCGCTTCTCGTTGTAGTACATGCCGGTTTCCAGAAAATATCATCCCTGGTCCTGATCCTGCAGTTGCGGACTGCAACAAATGGTGGAGAATGCACGGCATCCAGCGAGGCACCAGGAGAACAGCAGGAGCGGCTCCATGGACACTCCGTAAATCCCCGGCTGATGGCTCGAGAGCCGGAGAGACTCCCGCCTTAGAAAGGAGGAGTCGAGAGTACCTGGCAGGAGGGCCAAGTTGGGAGTGCCTCAGGGTCATGGGGGAAAAGGGCTTATGGAGGTGGGGGAGCTGAGAGACCAGACACTGGGACAAACATCTAACATCACCCAAAGAGACGTATTATGGAGGGTTTTGGTTTTTTTTATATAGATGGGAAGGACCTTTATGGACGAGATTAACATTATGGATGATTATGGACTATTATGGACGATTATGGATGGTAGGGCCCTTCCTGTGGACTGTTTTTTGGCTTCTGTGAAGTCCCTCTCTTTTTTGGGTGTATACCTCCCTGTATCTTCCCCCCTCCTCTGTTCCTAAGGGCAGGACAAAGGGTGAAAAATGCCAAGATGGCTCGGGGTTGCTGCCGACTCCCCGTCACCCCGGTGTCTTTCTGCCATCCCATCCCCTGTTTTCCTGAAGGCAGGCAAGGGACGGGGAACATCCAGAGTGCTGCGGGTCTGCTGCCGTCTGCCCGCCGTTCCGTGTCCTCCTTCACCCCCTGTCTTTCCATATTCCCGTTCCCTGGCCGGGAAAGTCCATCCCGGACCCTGCCCTCTTCCCAAGATGGCACTGCCCACGCGGTCTGGGATTCCTTTTTTCCTGCCTTGCTCCTTCTTTTCTGGCCCCAACCTTCCCTTCCCCCAGTAACTCCTGCTTCGCTCCCAGCCCTTTCTTCAGCTGCTCCACCCCTGGGGGCTACGCCTTTTCCATGGTGGGCAACACCCCCTCTGGGGAAATCAAAACTGGAACCGAGCTCTGAAAGCCAGCGTTTCACCAAGAACATCTCAAGTGGCAACGCCCACACCTACGAGACCAGAGCCGAAGCTGGAGATCTAAGAACTCTGCCCCTCGTGAGAGGAGATCTAAGAGCTGCGCCCTTCCTGAAAGAAACTCCAGAACTGGAAGAGACTGAACTAAAAAAATATTACGTTTGTATTAAGTACCATCACTGTTTAATTTAAGTGTTTGTTTTTAATTTTGTTTCTTTCTGTTTGTTTGTTTGCTTAACGTGTTTTGTTATTGAGTTTTTAGTGTCCCACAGAGCAGAGCGGGTGCTCTGTGGAGGAGGTGAGATTTTATGATGTGAGTTTCGGAAACATTTTTAAGCCCCAAATTAAAATTTGAAGGGGGAAAAAAAAAAGGAGCAGATGTTGTGATGTGCCTCAGGGGAGGCAACGAATTCCATTGTCCCACCCCAAACCCCTTGTGAAGGACGGCCCAGGGGTTCTGATTGGGTTTGAATCCCTGGGGAGCTTCTTCCTTGCTGTGTTTCTAGTGGTCCCTGACCCTGAACTCCAGCCTCAAGAGTTCTGTCCCTCAAAAACCCCTGCCGTGCCTCTGTTTGGGACTCTCTGTTCTGAATCTGAGTTTGTTCCCATGCTGAAGAAATGGTTTCATGAACAAAGGCCCGTCTCGCTGGTGTTCCATGCTGGTCCCCAGAACCCTGCGGTTTCCCTGGCCGAGATCCTGAGGTTGCAGACTGCAACAGGTGCCAAGGTTGGAGAAGTTGGTGGGAAAACTCGACTTTGTGCTGTCAATGTTCTGAGTGTTGAGCCAGCACCAAATCTGTGCAACTCTATGGGAAGGAAATAATAAGGCAAAATGACATCATTGAAACAAGGAAATGCTCTTGGCACTTGATCTGCACAAATGCACAGCAGGAGAGGAAGAGCAGAGCAGCTACAAGCTGCCAGTACTTGCAGAAGAATGAATGGAAGTAACTTCCTGTTTAGGCTGGAAATTCGGAGAAAATTTGACCCCATCCAGAAGGGTGTTGAAGTGAAGCAGCTGTCTAGTGACAAGAGACAGATGGAGAAGTGAAACCCCAAAGGAAAGGCTTTGAATGTGGAGTTTTTTGGATGTTGGGGTCTTTAGAAACAGATCTTGCAAATCCCATGGGTGATGCAGGCGGCTTGCCAAGGGAGCATCCCTGTCCCCATGCCAGGGAGCTGCTGCTCTGGTCGCACAGGGTGCTTTGGGTTGTACCTGATGGCTCAGCAGAGCTTGGGGAGATGCCTCAATGTATTTTGGATTTGAATGGCATTTGGGTCAAATCCAATTTCTCCTCTGCGGGATGAAGTCTTGAGCTCTGACGGGTTTCACTTGAAGATTTCTTTAATCTATGCCCCAGGCCAAAACCCCCCAGCAGATCCCCTGCTCCTCCCACTCTGTGTCTGCCCCAGCTATGATCCTTGGAGCTTTTCCCTTCAACTGAAAGAACTGGAAATTGGCTGGGTTTTGTCACCTCTTGGCAACAAAATTGTCTCCTGTTGTGCAGCTCAGGGGGAAGGAAACTTCTTCCTCCCTTCTGTTTGCTGCAACCAAGTGTTTTGTTCCTCTTGGTGAAGAGCTGGGAAGAAAGACTTCTTTTTAAGCTGAGGGAGTCAAATTCAATTCCTTTCTTATCTGGAGCAAAATCACCCAGTTATTTATGTTGAAAGTAACTACAAAATTTTTAAGAGATCTTTTGAGAAAATTTTTCTCTTGGTGACTGATTGCAAGTGGGTCTAGGAAGAAACTCTGCCTTGAACTATTCAAAGCAGTAATTTCTTCCCAAAGAGGAGAAGCAATTGCATTTTCTGGGTGGAAAAAATGAAATGAAATGAAATGAAATGAAATAAAATGAAATAAAGAAAAATAAAGTAAAATAAAATAAAATAAAATAAAATAAAATAAAATAAAATAAAATAAAATAAAATAAAATAAAATAAAATAAAATAAAATAAAATAAAATAAAATAAAATAAAATAAAATAAAATAAAATAAAATAAAATAAAATAAAATAAAATAAAATAAAATAAAATAAAATAAAGTAGTAGTGGACCAAAGGAGCTTAAAGCCAATCTCCATGTGCTGCCACTGACTGAATTAAATGCACAGGGCTCCTATCGGTTGTGGCAGACCAAATGCCGTTTTTGGCTTTTTGGGGGTTTTGTCAGAAATCTTTGTAGCACCAATAGTTCATGGACTTCTCTCTGCTGGCTTCAGCCATTCCTGCTGCCCATCATATCTTGCTATTATAAGGCAGCTCTTTTCATGATGTTGTCTTTGAAGTCAGATCTCTGAGCCATTTTCTACTTCTAGCCCCAGTTTTCAGTAGGACCAACATTTTCTTGTCTGGGAGTGTATTGAGTGGTGGCCACACAAGTGAAGGCAAGGAGGTGGCAGGTGATAATTGATGGAACTTCCTGTAATGGGAAAAACTCAGCATTCAATTTCCATCTCCTTAGAAATCTGTATTTTTCTTTCTTTTCCTGCCTCTTGTGCTCTTTGTGGCTGCTCTGAGTTTAGTCCTTGGAAATGCAATTCTATGGCTCCAAATGATTTGGAGACAGAATAATCTTGTACATAAAACCAAATCAATTTAACTTTCCAATATGAAGGCAGTTTGACATCCAGGCTATTGGTGAGCTGGCAGTAGTTAGTGCCTGGCCAATGACAGAACACAGAGTTCGTCTGATTGAGGTGAAATTTCATTCACGGGAGACAAAGTCAAATTGCCTCGTATTTGCTCAGCACTACAAATCCGTTTGAAGCTGGTTGCCAAGACTTGCTGAAAGTGCTGAGTGATGGGATAAAGCCCTGCAATGGCACCATGAAATGGGAGAGCTGGAGAGAAATCTCAAAGAATGGCATTTCCAAGCATTTTCAGGTGCTGATGTTGTGCTGCTGGCTTGGTGCTGTCCAAGGGGCTGATTGGAATGGTTTTAGAGGAACTAAGCTGGGCAGTGGAATGCACCTCAGGCAGAAAATGCATCTCTGGTCTCTGCAAGTGCCTTTATCTCCCTCCATGCTCCTCAGCACTGAAATCCTGCAAGGACTGAGGGAATCTGAGACTGTGGGAATGGCCAATAGTGAGAGATTTTGGGGAGATTTGACTCAGGAGATGGAAGCAGCAGCAGAAGGTGCTGTCACCTTCATCCTAGTGCTCTCCTGCGTGCTGATGCATCGTGAAGGAGGCAGGATTCCATCAAGTACCTTCTGTGTCTCCCGTGGCAAATTCTTTCATGTCTTAGAGTTTCAGGCATGTGTTGTGTGGCTGTGCTGCACCCCAGGGCCAGGCTCTGCCTCTCTTTGCTCTGGCTGCTGCTTCCAAGCTGTCCGCTGTGATTTTGATTTGCAAGCCACCTCTCTGACCAGCTTCCACTTTGCTTGAAAAATTCAGCACCATGTTGGTGGCTGAACAAGTCCCAGAGCTGGGGAGAAGGATTTGAGCATCAATTTGCATCACAGAGTTGTTAGAGTGGGGAAAATGTCCCATCCCTCCTGTGCCTGCAGCTGCTAATCTTGTGGTAAACACTGAAAAGCTCTTCAGCTTCTCTCATTCTACCTAAATTTGATTCCTGCTTTGATTTCACACCTCTTTCATGCAGCTTTTTCCTCTGTCCTTGGCTAGAATTGTCAGGCCTGAGAAATTTGGTCGAGCCTTGTGACACCTCCCATCATCTCTCCCTGCTCCTAATGCTGCTTTGAATTCTCTTGGGAATCTGAGCATGAGGGAAACTGGGGGGACTTCAGTGAGAGGCAAAGTGAGGCACAGAGGCTGAAGTGCAAATGCAGAGTGTGGGTCACCAGAGTCTGCAGTGTTGTGGGGATTTGGGCCATGCAAACAGATGTTTCTTCTCTGGGAATGGTTGATTCCTTCGGTGTGTCTCCTCCTGAAATTCCTGTGCACCAGGCCTGGTGCTGGAGCTGCAGCAGCACAAAGTTGCCAGGGAGCCGTGTGGGACCCAGTGGGAATCATTTCTTTGCTGCTTTTGATGAAAAGTTGTGACATGAATCTCAGTGTCAGGGAGGTGCCCCGTTAATGCTGCTGCCGTGCCCACACACTGTGTCTGCAGACAGCTCAGGAGAAAATGAAGAAAAGCCAGGATGAAATCCCATGTGCTACTGAACTCGATCAGAACCTGCTTGGAGTGAAGTGTGTGAAGTGACTGGGGAGAGCTGGATAGAAGGGACAGCTCTGAGAAGTGTGTGGTACATCACTGACATCCTTCCAGTGATCTTAGCACACAGACGAAAAAGTATCAGTTTGCATGGCCTGAATCTCTGGGTGTGGAAATCCTGCGTGTTGCACAAGCTGTGCTGAGCTCATCTGGCTCTGAAATATCATCTCTGCACCTTAGGCAGGAAGAGTTTCAGAGTTGTGAAGAGATGAATAAAAATCAGTGGTAACCCAGAAGCAAACTTTGGCAATAGACATGCGTGGCAGGTGAGGAGACTGAAAGCTTTCATTCTTGTTGTGGGAGAATGAATTCAGCAATAAAACATCCTGTCTCTTGGCATTAAAATACTTTAGTTTCAGCTTCATCAATGTCCCTGTGTGGTTGGGGGTAGGTTGTCCCCCTGTAGCTCTCTGCAGGTTGGTGCTAATTCAAGATGTTCTGGCAGGTTCCATGTTTTGGTGCGCGAGCAGGGAGTGCAGAAGAGGGATTGCAAGCACTGCCATTTGCTGTGCTAGAAAGTCCAAGGGACAAATTTGTGCCAATTAATGTCTCCCCTTGAAGTAGGAGGAACAATTGATGTTGTGCTTGTAGCAGAGTGTGGTGACAGAGGGGGTTTCCAAAGGAAATGTTGGTGCATGTAGGCCAGAGGCCCCTGTGCTGAGGCTCCCTCCAGGCTGGCTCCAGCCCCTCAGGGTGCCCAGGAAGCAGGCTGCCCGCAGCCCAGTGCAGCCTCCTTAGCCCTGGGGCTAGCCAGGGAAGAGCCATGGATGAGGCTGAGCCCTGCTCCCATGTGGGATGCCATGGGACAGGGCCCACTGGGATTTGCCCCTCCAGCTCCCAAGTGTGTCCAGAGAAACTGCAAGGAGAGGGTGAGCTCTGTCAGTGGGACCCCCTGTGCACAGGGAGCCACTGCTGGGGTGGCTGTGCCAGCTCCCACCAGGACATCCAGCCCTGGGAACCTGGAGCGAGTGGAAACCACAACTTTGCAAATGTGCCCAAAGCAAATGCGAAGAGAACTGGGGTGTGAAAACCAAAGAATGTTTATTTGTAGAAGAAAATGAACAAGAATGAACTACACAACATATTTACATTGTCAGAATATTTGTAACAACAACAACAAACTATAGAACCTATTTACCTAAGAACTTATCTAACAAAACTATATGAAACGTATTTACAGAAATCTTAATCAAACCCTAAAACATCTCTCTGAACACAAAATATCTAAAACGTATATACAGAAGCGCGTCATCTCTGCCCGGGATGTGCCTCAGTCCTGGAAGAAAAACAAGTGGCACGGTCAGTGCAGTCAGGCATGGAGGGGTGTTCCATGTGCTCCCGGGCTGGGACACTGGCACAGGGGGACTCTGCTGCCAGAAGTGAGCCTGGCTGGGGCTGGGGGCTGTGGCCCAGGCACTGGAACAGGGCTTGTGTGGCCCAAAGCAAGGCCAGGCCAGGCCAGGGATGGCCACCAGAATCCAGTGCATGGGCTAGCGTGTCCCTGAGCAGGGAGTGCCCAGCCCAGCCCAAGCCTGGCAGCAGGGGACCCGCTCTGCCCGTGGGGAGCACCTGCCTGTTCTACTGCTGGCATCGGTCTTCATCCCAAGACCATGTCCTCCTCCTCATCTTTTCCATCAATATCCATGTCTTCAATGTAGTCAGTCATTTCCACCTCCATCTCTTCTTCTGTCTCATTAACATCCACATCCATCTCTTCATCCCCAGTATCCTCTCCGTCCACTTCCATTTTTTCTTCTGTGTTAATGTTTGTATCGACCTCCATCTCCTCCTCTTGGTCTGGGACAGCCTGCAGAGGTAGCAAAATCTCAGAGTGGGGTCCCGTTCCCACACTGTCCCACACAGCTCCAGCCCACCCAGGCTGCTGCGGGGTGTCCACCTCCATGGAATAGTACCATACCTTCTTTGGAAGAAATGCAGACATCCTGCAGGGATGGGCAACAAAATCCAAGGAATGGGGAGCTTTGGGGACTGCTGGGGGAATCAGGGGGCAGGTGGCAACAAGGTGACAGGGGTTGGCTTGGAGCACTGAGAAGAGTGTCCTGACACAACGAGCCAATCACAGGTTGTGTTGTGGCCGTTGCTGGATGCTGGAAGTTCTAGCTGGAGCGTGCACTGTGACATCACTGCCAGGAGCCCAGGCCCAGGCTGAAGTGGACAACGGAGACCATAGAATGATGGAATCCCTGGGTGGCTGGGCTTGGAAGGGACCCTAAAGAGCATCTTGTTCCAAGCGGAGCAATCTTCCCCCAGAACAGGTTGCTCAGAGCCCTGCTCCCAGCTGGCCTTGGATGTTGCCAAGGATGGAGCATCCCCAGCCTGTGTGCACAGCCTGGGCCAGTGCCCCAGCAGCCTAAGTGTAAAAGAGCAGCTTCATTAGATGCAACTTCAATCTCACTCCTGCACTTGAAAGGCTTCTCCTCTCTGTGCCCATCTTTCCTAGAGCTGCAGGGAGGCCTCCCCAGCACCTTCTCTTTCCAGGCTGAGCATCCCCAGCCCCACATGGACAGCAGTCCGATGCGTGGGGTTGAAGGCTAAAGGGTAGCAAAGAGCATCAGGAAGTGAGAGATGGAAGCTTTGTCGTCCTGAAAACTCAGCTTCTGAGTTTGCTAACATAGTTTTCTAGAGACTTTCCCAAGACAGGAACTGTAAACATAGATATGTGTACATTCTTTCTGTTACACGTCTTGTGATGGGCATCTCTCATGGCCAGTGCAGTGAGAAAGTGTTATCCTGACCATCCAATCCTTGGCTGTGGTCAAAAGCCTATAAATCCTGGGAGGGAAAAAAAACTCGGCTCTTCTTTTCACCGCACCTCGACCTGTGTCCGTGTGATCTATTCATCTTCAGTGGTAACAAAGCTTTGCCTCTAAATGTAGAAAATCAATAAAAGTGGAGGGGAAAATGGTGGCACTCTGGCTCTGTTCTAACTGGGGAATATTTTCTTCTTTTCTGTCGTGCTGCCACAAGTTTGGTTGTTTGAAAGGAGGTTTGGCAAAATATCCATTGTCTTCTCCATTGGTGAAACACTGAGCAAAGTCAGGGCAAGCTGAAGATGCAGAGCAAAACCTGCAAATATCTCCTGGTGATCCTGATCCTGGGGAATGCAGCTAAAGCCAGCCAAAAGTCATTTCTGGAAAGTCAACCCTGGTTTACATCTTCTGGAGTTGGGCTGTGCCAACTTCACCAGTCCTTTATAAAAAAGGAAAAAATCTCAAACCAAAAGAGACAAAAACACAAAGAAACCCAAACGAACCAATCAAACAAATGGATAAAAAAACCAAAATAAAACCAAAGGCAGTGAGAAGTTAGGATTAGTTGTAAGGATATCACAGCAGGCGAATGGCTGCTTCTTACAGGATCTCCATCAAATGCCACCTAGAACAACTTCTCCAAAATATATCCAACAGGAGAAATCTAAAAAGTGATCCATGGCAGCTTTGGGGGCAGCTCTGCATTACGGTGAAGGATGAGCATGCAGTGGTACAGATCCAGCACTGCCCACCCTCCAGGCTGCTGTTTGCTCTGCTGAAAGACTCTTGCAGGACTGTGGCCCCTCTCCATGCAATGGAAATCATTGCCACAGCTCTCAGTTGAGGCACTGGCATTTCCAGAGCCAGATTCAGGCACAATCCTTCTGCCTGCTGAGCATCTGGGAAAGATCCTGAGCATCTTCAGGCCTAGAAGCACAAAACAGCTCAGGCTCTTCCTGAACTGGCTTTTCAGGGCAGGTTTCCATAGCTCTGCAAGATTTCTTCATCCCTCAACACGTCTGACTTTATGTCCAATGATGCATTTGGGTTTCTTCCTTCCTCCTGTGTGCCCCTGAGTAACCTTCCACGTGGATGGAGGAGATTGTGTACAGGACAATTGATTCCTGGATTGCCATTTGGCTTCACTGTCACTCAGTTGAACATGGTCCTTATCTAAGAAGGACTTGCAAGAAATGGGTAGGAGTTTTGGCTCTGAGAGGAACAGAAAGCACATTTTCTACACCAAATTGCCAGCTGATGCAGTTTCCCTGCCAAAATAGTGATTCTCATTCATCTTCCCGGGAAGAAGGTGAAGACCCATTCAGAGATCCCAGGTTCAGCTGGTCTTTGGCTTTGTGTACATCATTTCACATGTCCAATTTCAAGGGCCACTAAAAGAGGCTCATGTTTGCCTTGCTACGCAGAAGTGCTGTAGGTATTTCCAGGAGAAAAAGAAAAAAATCGCTGTCCTGTGGCATGGTAGAAATGCCACCACAATTGTGAGTCTGTGAGCAAAGAGAGCCAGTGCTTTTTGGGGCTGCAGCAGCTGCGAGTGTGTCAGAGCGGATTTTCAGTTCTTTTTAGAGTCCTGAAAACATTGTTCCCTGAACAATCTTTCTCTCCTGTCTTCTGTCATAAACTGTGGAACAGAGAACATGGAAAGGAGCAGAGGTTTGTTTCAATTGGCTTTTTTATTTTTTAGTCTTGAAATAGTGTCAGCTTGATGCATGATACTTTAGAAGTTGGATTAGTAGCACCTATTTCATCCCAGCAGAGAGGTGGGGTTGAAGACTTCCAACAACAGAAGTACTGGATGTGTAAGAGCTCAGTTCTCCACCCCTCACACCCTGGTATCTCGCTGTACTATTTGAAGCAGCCTCAGCCAGATACACTAAAATACTGCTCCAAACAACAACAGAATGACAATGTTCCACCAAATGGGCAAAAATAAGAAAAGTGGGCGTCAGCCCTTTCTGAAGAGCTCGTGTTGATTTTGCGAAGTCAGATGCAAACAAGTTTTGCCATATTTCTTTCCTAGAAAAATGTAGATATTTAATAGAAATCTATCTCTGAGGCTGCTAAGTTTGGTATGATTTTAGATCTGGGAGGAATAGTACAGGTCTGTGATTGTCTCACCCTTGGAAGGGTTCAAGGCCAGGTTGGATGGGGCTTGGAGCAAGCTGGTCTAGGGGAAGGTGTCCTGAGTGTGCTGAGAGCTCACATCTCACCTCACTGTGAGATGCACATCAGGAAATGGGTGTACAAAGGGCCTGAAATGTGACCAGCTTTGGGAGTGCAGAACAGGGATTACAAGCACTGCCATTTGCTGTGCTAGAAAGTCCAAGGGACAAATTTGTGCCAATTAATGTCTCCCCTTGAAGTAGGAGGAACAATTGATGTTGTGCTTGTAGCAGAGTGTGGTGACAGAGGGGGTTTCCAAAGGAAATGTTGGTGCATGTAGGCCAGAGGCCCCTGTGCTGAGGCTCCCTCCAGGCTGGCTCCAGCCCCTCAGGGTGCCCAGGAAGCAGGCTGCCCGCAGCCCAGTGCAGCCTCCTTAGCCCTGGGGCTAGCCAGGGAAGAGCCATGGATGAGGCTGAGCCCTGCTCCCATGTGGGATGCCATGGGACAGGGCCCACTGGGATTTGCCCCTCCAGCTCCCAAGTGTGTCCAGAGAAACTGCAAGGAGAGGGTGAGCTCTGTCAGTGGGACCCCCTGTGCACAGGGAGCCACTGCTGGGGTGGCTGTTCCAGCTCCCTCCGGGACATCCAGCCCTGGGAACCTGGAGTGAGTGGAAACCACAACTTTGCAAATGTGCCCGAAGAAAATGCAAAGAGAACTGGGGTGTGAAAAACAAAGAATGTTTATTTGTAGAAGAAAATGAACAAGAATGAACTACACAACATATTTACATGGTAAGAATATTTGTAACAACAACAACAACAAACTATAGAACCTATTTACCTAAGAACATATCTAACTAAACTACATGGAACATATTTACAGAACACTAAAACAAACTCTAAAATGTCTATCTGAACGCAACAACTCCAAAACGTATATACAGATGGGTGGCATCTCTGCCCGGGATGTGCCTCAATCCTGGAAGAAAAACAAGTGGCACGGTCAGTGCAGTCAGGCATGGAGGGGTGTTCCATGTGCTGCCAGGCTGCGACACTGGCACAGGGGGACTCTGCTGCCAGAAGTGAGCCTGGCTGGGGCTGGGGGCTGTGGCCCAGGCACTGGAACAGGGCTTGTGTGGCCCAAAGCAAGCAGAGGAATGGCCAGGGAAGGCCACCAGAATCCAGTGCATGGGCTAGCGTGTCCCTGAGCAGGGAGTGCCCAGCCCAGGCCCAGCCTGGCAGCAGGGGACCCGCTCTGCCCGTGGGGAGCACCTGCCTGTTCTACTGCTGGCATCGGACTTCATCCCAACACCATGTCCTCCGCCTCGTCTTCTAGATCGATTTCCATGTCCTCAATATCATCTTCCATCTCCACCTCCATCTCTTCTTCTGTCTCATCAACATCCACGTCCATCTCTTCCTCCCCAGTATCCTCTCCGTCCACTTCCATTTTCTCTTCTCTATCAATCTTTGTATCAACCTCCATCTCCTCCTCTCGGTCTGGGACAGCCTGCCGAGGTAGCAAAATCTCAGAGTGGGGTCCCGTTCCCACGGTATTGAACAGACCTCCAGCCAAGCAAGGCAGCTGCGGGGTGTCCACCTCCATGGAACAGTACCATACCTTCTTTGGAACAAATGCAGACATCCTGCAGGGATGGGCAGCAAAATCCAGGTAATGGGGAGCTTTGGGGACTGCTGGGGGTATCAGGGAGCTGGTGGCAACAAGGTGACAGGGGTTGGCTTGGAGCACTGAGAAGAGCGTGCTGACACAAGGAGCCAAGGGTTGTGTTGTGGCCGTTGCTGGATGCTGGAAGTTCTAGCTGGAGCGTGCACTGTGACGTCACTGCCAGGAGCCCAGGCCCAGGCTGAAGAGGACAACGGAGACCATAGAATGATGGAATCCCTGGGTGGCTGGGCTTGGAAGGGACCCTAAAGACCATCTTGTTCCAAGCGGAGCTATCTTCCCCCAGAATATGTTGCTCAGAGCCCTGCTCCCAGCTGGCCTTGGATGTTGCCAAGGATGGAGCATCCCCAGCCTGTGTGCACAGCCTGGGCCAGTGCCCCAGCAGCCTGAGTGGAAAAGAGCAGCTTCATTAGATGCAACTTCAATCTCACTCCTGCAGTTGAAAGGCTTCTCCTCTCTGTGCCCATCTTTCCTAGAGCTGCAAGGAGGCCTCCCCAGCACCTTCTCTTTCCAGGCTGAGCATCCCCAGCCCCACATGGACAGCAGTCAGATCCGTGGGGGTGAAGGCTAAAGGGTAGCAAAGAGCATCAGGAAGTGAGAGATGGAAGCTTTTGGAGATGGAAGCTTTGCCTCTAAATGTAGAAAATAAATAAAAGTAGAGGGTAAAATGGTGGCACTCTGGCTCTGTTCTAACTGGGGAATATTTTCTTCTTTTCTGTCGTGCTGCCACAAGTTTGGTTGTTTGAAAGGAGGTTTGGCAAAATATCCATTGTCTTCTCCATTGGTGAAACACTGAGCAAAGTCAGGGCAAGCTGATGATGCAGAGTAAAACCTGCAAATATCTCCTGGTGATCCTGATCCTGGGGAATGGAGCTAAAGCCAGCCAAAAGCAATTTCTGGAAAGTCAAGCCTGGTTTACGTTTTCTGGAGTTTGGCTGTGCCAACTAAATCAGTCACTTATAAAAAAGGAAAAAACTCAAATCAAAACAGACAAAAACACAAACAAACTGTTGAGGGTTGGGTGGGAATTTTTACCCATTATGTGCTGGGAAACCTAACTACCGGTACTTAAGGGTGCTCACAAAGGACAAAGAGTAGCCGGGCCCAGGGTGGCAGGGGAAGGGGGCAGAAAAAGGAGGGTGGGGACAGTTTTTAGCGGGCTTTTTCCTCAGCTTCGTGGAAGAAGGACGTTCGTGCGCTGGGTCGCGGAGCTGCTTCTTCACCTTCTCCCCTCTTGGTTGGTGGCCTCGCACCCGCTGTCCGGCCAGGCATCGCCGTGGAGCTGCTGATCCACCTCATCCACCAGCCCAGGATCGCAGCTCGTCCCTGCTGTTCCAGCTGACTGTTTCCTCGGAGCCCTGCAGGAGCACCGGGACTGACTGCCCAAGGGGTTTGTGAAAACAAAGCCTCTCCTCCATCCCGTCTCAGCCGAGAAAGCTGTCCCGGGGTCCCTGGTTCTGTTTTCTTGTTATTGCTGTAGTTATTGTTTGTTTGTTTACTGGTTATACTAGTAAAGAGCTGTTATTCCTATCCCCAGATCTCTGCCTGAAAGCCCCCTTGATTTCAAAATTATAATAATTCGGAGGGAGGGGGTCTACATTCTTTCATCACAAAGGAGGCTCCTGCTCTCCCTAGCAGACACCTGTCTTCTAGAACCAAGACAGATTTTGGCGCCCAACGTGGGGCACTGAGAGAAAAAGGGCAAAAAAGGAATAACAGTTCTTAAATAACCTAACTTTTGTGTGCTGGATTTAGAAACCTTGTTAGGTAGAACCATGTTGTTTAGCTTACCCAGGTTTGTGGGCCATGTGGTCACAGCTATATTTCTCCCATTTGCTGCACCTTACCTAAATATGGGTCCTATAACTAAGGCTACTGTGGCTATTATCCAGCTTGTTTTGTGGGTTGATAAGGTGAGGAATTCATGGATGTTTAACGTCCTCTGGATGGCAGGCACATGGATTCAGAGCTGTCACACACTAACTGGATGGTTTTCAGGTTACTTTAATAATGGTACCTACTGGGAGAAAAAGACAGCTGGGGAAATTTTCTCCCAACCTTTCACCCAGTTCCTTGGGCCTACCCCACCAGTTTTCAAAGGGTTAAAATCTTCTCTGAATGCTAATGACATCATACAGTGGCTGGTGTTGCTGATAGGCCTGTTCTACTTAGCCTTCAGAGACAAAGGGAAAGAGACCGGAGGTGCTGCCCCAGAGCCTGCCCCTGCCCCAGAGACAGGGGCTACTGCTCTAGAGCCTGGCACAGCCCCAGAGACAGGGAGTGGTGCTCCAGAGCCTGCCCCTGCCCCAGAGACAGGGGGTGCTGCTCCAGAGCCTGCCCCTGCCCCAGGGAGTGCTGCCCCAGAGCCTGCCCCTGCACCACAGACAGGGAGTGCTGCTCCAGAGCCTGCCCTAGCCCCAGAGACAGGGAGTGCTGCTCCAGAGCCTGCCCCTGCCCCAGGGAGTGCTGCTCCAGAGCCTGCCCCTGCCCCACAGCCCACCTCAGAAATGAACCACCCAAGGTGGGTGGGGGTTCTGGTGAAGGAGATACGTGAGATGAGCCAGAAGATAGAGTGCATTTCCTCAGCTGCTGGGAAACCCTCCCCCTGCCCCAAAGAGGGAGAGTCTGATAGTGCAGCAGTGGAACCCACAGATGTTACAACCATCCAGGTTCCAGATGAACCACAAGGGCAGTCACAGCCAGCAGCTGTTGCCCCTGTGGAAACGAGGAAGTCTAAGATGAAATCACAGCACCCTGCTGATAAGGATAAGAAAGGAGGGTCCTCACGACCCACAGGGGAGCCAGAAGTTGAAATCATCACTTAGTCTCTGACATATGACAGTCTCCGTAAGTTACAAAAAGACATTGTGAGGCGGGGGCGTGAGCCTTATACCACCTGGTTACTTCGGGTCTGGGACCTTATGGGTACAGGCGTGCAGCTGGATGGTGGTGAGGCGAAGAATGTGGGACCCTTGACGCAGGACTCAGGTGTGAATCAGATATTTGTCAGGGAGCAAGGGCCCCTTTCCCTCTGGGAGCGGCTTTTGATGAGTGTAAGAGAAAGGTTTGTCCATAGAGAGAGAATGGAAGAGCACTATCATAGAAGGGAATGGAAAACCATTGAGGAAGGGATCCAACAGCTGAGAGAAGTGGCTATATTAGAGGTCCTTTTTAGAAGGGGTGGACAGCATGATAATGACCCCGACAAAGTCAGGTGCACTGGGCAGATGTTGTGGAGTCTGGCAAATCTAGGGCCACGTGACTACACCACCTATATTGCAACGATTAATGCCGATAACGGCCGAGAGACGGTGGGTTTTGTTGCCACCAGGCTTAGAAATTATGACAGTATGGTCCATGGCCCACATCAGGCTAAGATTTCTGCTGTGATTAAGGAACACGAAGAGGAGATGAGGGAAATGAGGGAAGAGATGAGGAAGAGCAGTTCCCATATGGCACCACTGCGGGTCACAAGCCCAAAACTCCAAGCCCCAAGTCCCCCAGCTAGAGAGAGAGGGTACACCTCACGAACTGAGCTGTGGTTCTTTCTACGTGACCATGGGGAAGACATGGGAAAGTGGGATGGGAAACCCACTTCTGCCCTGGCAGCACGAGTGCGTCAACTCAGGCAGGGAACCAGTAACCAGAAAGGTTCCACTAAAGTGAAGGTAGCCTCAGCCTCCCGTGACGAAACTGCCAGATATTACAGAAAAGAGGATGATCCCCTTGAAGGAACCTCTAGCATGTATGCCCAGGGAGGAGAGGATGACCAGTGCTAGAGGGGCCCTGCCTCTAGCCAGGAAGAGGCACGGGAAAACCGGGTCTTTTGGACGGTGTGGATCCGATGGCCTGGCACATCAGAGCCACAAAAATACGAAGCTTTAGTTGATACTGGTGCACAGTGTACCCTAATGCCATCAGGACATGTGGGGGCAGAACCTGTTTCCATTGCTGGGGTGACGGGAGGATCGCAGCAGTTGACTCTGTTGGAAGCCGAGGTGAGCCTGACTGGGAAGGAGTGGCAGAAACATCCCATTGTGACTGGCCCAGAGGCCCTGTGTATTCTGGGCATGGACTTCCTTCGAAATGGCTATTACAAAGACCCAAAGAGACTCAGGTGGGCTTTTGGAATAGCTGCTGTGGAGGCAGAGGACATTAAGCAATTGAACACCTTGCCTGGACTATCAGAGAACCCATCTGCAGTAGGACTCCTAAAAGTGGAAGAACAGCGAGTGCCAATTGCCACCTCGACGGTGCATCGCCGACAGTATAGGACAAATCGAGATGCTGTGATCCCCATCCACAAGATGATCCGAGAACTGGAGAGCCAAGGGGTGGTCAGCAAAACCCACTCACCCTTCAACAGCCCCATCTGGCCTGTGCGCAAGTCTGACAGAGAATGGAGATTGACTGTGGACTATCGTGCATTGAATGAAGTGACTCCACCGCTGAGCGCTGCCGTGCCGGACATGCTGGAGCTCCAGTATGAGCTGGAGTCCAAAGCAGCGAAGTGGTACGCCACTATCGACATTGCCAATGCATTTTTCTTCATTCCCCTGGCAGCAGAATGCAGGCCTCAGTTTGCCTTCACGTGGAGGGGAGTGCAGTACACCTGGAACCGACTGCCCCAGGGGTGGAAGCACAGCCCCACCATCTGTCAAAGTCAAAGGACCTGCTCAAGAGATCCAGTTCCTGGGAGTAAAGTGGCAAGATGGACGGCTTCAGATTCCCCCTGAGGTCGTCAATAAGATCACTGCAATGTCTCCACCAGCCAACAAGAAGGAAACACAAGCTTTCCTAGGTGCCATAGGTTTTTGGAGGATGCACATTCCTGAGTACAGCCAGATCGTGAGCCCTCTCTACCTGGTTACCCGAAAAAAGAATGATTTCCACTGGGGCCCTGAACAGCAGCAAGCCTTTGCTCAGATCAAACAGGAGATTGCTCATGCAGTAGCCCTTGGCCCAGTCAAGACAGGACCAGACGTGAAGAACGTGCTCTACTCTGCAGCCGGGAACAATGGTTTGTCCTGGAGCCTTTGGCAGAAAGTGCCTGGAGAGACTCGAGGCCGACCACTGGGATTCTGGAGCCGAAGCTACAGAGGGTCCGAAGCCAACTACACTCCCACAGAGAAGGAAATCTTAGCTGCCTATGAAGGAGTTCAAGCTGCCTCAGAAGTGATTGGCACAGAAGCACAACTCCTCCTGGCACCCCGACTGCCAGTGCTGGGGTGGATGTTTAAAGGAAAGGTTCCTGCTACCCACCACGCCACCGACGCTACATGGAGCAAGTGAATCGCCCTCATCACGCAGCGCGCCCGTATTGGAAACCCAAATCGCCCTGGGATTTTGGAGATAATTACAAACTGGCCTGAAGGTGAAAACTTTGGTCTCACTGATGAAGAAGAGCAGGAACAAGTGACACGGGCTGAAGAAGCTCCACCGTATAACCAGCTGCCAGCAGAAGAAACACGCTACGCTCTGTTCACTGATGGTTCCTGTCGCATCGTAGGGATGAACCGGAAGTGGAAAGCAGCCGTATGGAGCCCCACATGACAGGTCGCAGAGGCCACTGAAAGAGAAGGTGGATCAAGCCAACTTGCTGAACTCAAAGCTGTTCAACTGGCCCTGGACATTGCTGAAGAAGAGAAGTGGCCAAAGCACTACCTCTACACGGATTCATGGATGGTAGCCAATGCTCTGTGGGGATGGCTGGAAAAGTGGAAAAAGGCCAACTGGCAACGCAGAGGAAAGCCCATCTGGGCTGCTGATGAGTGGAAAGACATCGCCACCAGGGTAGAGAAACTGTCTGTGAGGGTCCGTCATGTAGATGCCCATGTCCCCAAGAGTAGGGCTAATGAAGAGCACCGAAACAATGAGCAGGTGGATCAGGCTGCAAAGATAGAGGTGTCAAAGACAGACTTAGATTGGCAACACAAGGGAGAGTTGTTCCTAGCTCGATGGGCCCATGACGCCTCAGGTCATCAGGGTAGAGATGCCACCTATAAGTGGGCACGAGACCGAGGGGTGGATCTAACCATGAACAGTATTTCTCAGGTTATCCATGACTGTGAGACGTGTGCCACGATCAAGCAGGCCAAGCGGTTGAAGCCGCTATGGCACGGTGGGCGGTGGTCCAGATACAAGTATGGGGAGGCCTGGCAGATTGACTACATCACACTGCCCCAAACCCGCCAAGAAAAGTGCTACGTGCTCACCATGGTAGAAGCCACCACAGGATGGTTGGAAACCTACCCTGTACCTCATGCCACTGCCCGGAACACCATCCTGGGACTTGAAAAGCAGGTCCTTTGGAGGCATGGCACCCCTGAGAGGATTGAGTCAGACAATGGGACTCATTTCAAGAACAGCCTTATAAACAGCTGGGCTAGGGAACATGGCATTGAGTGGGTGTACCATATCCCCTACCATGCACCCGCTGCTGGAAAAGTTGAACGGTGCAATGGCCTGCTTAAAACCAGCTTGAAGGCACTGGGTGGGGGAACTTTCAAGAACTGGGAGATTAATTTACCAAAAGCCACATGGTTAGTGAACACCCGAGGTTCCACTAACCGAGCAGGCCCTGCCCAATCTGAGCCCTTTAGAACGACAGATGGAGATAAGGTTCCAGTGGTCCATATGAGAGGTATGCTGGGAAAAATTGTTTGGGTTAATTCTGCCTCCAGCAAAGACAATCCAATCCGTGGGGTTGTCTTTGCTCAAGGACCGGGTTGCACTTGGTGGGTGATGCAAAAAGATAGAGAGACCCGGTGCATACCTCAAGGGGACCTGGTTTTAGGGTGAACTACCCATGACACTGTGCTTGTATCTGTATCTGCATGTACATATGTATATAGTTAAAGTAGTATGTGTTAGTGTATAATTTAAAGGTTTAATATCTGATGTAACATTTTGGTATGGGAAAAAATTCGGGGTGGATAGTGTTGAGGGTTAGGTGGGAATTTTTACCCATTATGTGCTGGGAAACCTAACTACCGGTACTTAAGGGTGCTCACAAAGGACAAAGAGTAGCCGGGCCCAGGGTGGCAGGGGAAGGGGGCAGAAAAAGGAGGGTGGGGACTGTTTTTAGCGGGCTTTTTCCTCAGCTTCGTGGAAGAAGGACGTTCGTGCGCTGGGTCGCGGAGCTGCTTCTTCACCTTCTCCCCTCTTGGTTGGTGGCCTCGCACCCCCTGTCCGGCCAGGCATCGCCATGGAGCTGCTGATCCACCTCATCCACCAGCCCATGATCTCAGCTCATCCCTGCTGTTCCAGCTGACTGTTTCCTCAGAGCCCTGCAGGAGCACTGGCACTGACTGCCCAAGGGGTTTGTGAAAACAAAGCCTCTCCTCCATCCCGTCTCAGCCGAGAAAGCTGTCCCGGGGTCCCTGGTTCTGTTTTCTTGTTATTGCTGTAGTTATTGTTTGTTTGTTTACTGGTTATACTAGTAAAGAGCTGTTATTCCTATCCCCAGATCTCTGCCTGAAAGCCCCCTTGATTTCAAAATTATAATAATTCGGAGGGAGGGGGTCTACATTCTTTCATCGCAAAGGAGGCTCCTGCTCTCCCTAGCAGACACCTGTCTTCTAGAACCAAGACACAAACAAACCCAAAGAAACCAATCAAACCAATAGATAAAAAAACCCAAATAAAACCAAAGGCAATGAGAAGTTAGGATTAGTTTTAAGGATATCACAGCAGGCGAATGGCTGCTTCCTACAGGATCTCCATCCAAAGCCACCTAGAGCAACTTCTCCAAAATATATCCAACAGGAGAAATCTAAAAAGTGATCCATGGCAGCTTTGGGGGCAGCTCTGCATTACGGTGAAGGATGAGCATGCAGTGGTACAGATGCAGCATTGCCCACCCTCCAGGCTGCTGTTTGCTCTGCTGAAAGACTCTTGCAGGACTGTGGCCCCTCTCCATGCAATGGAAATCATTGCCACAGCTCTCAGTTGAGGCACTGGCATTTCCAGAGCCAGATTCAGGCACAATCCTGCTGCTTGCTGAGCATCTGGGAAAGATCCTGAGCATCTTCAGGCCTAGAAGCACAAAACAGCTCAGGCTCTTCCTGAATTGGCTTTTCAGGGCAGGTTTCCATAGCTCTGCAAGATTTCTTCATCCCTCAACACATCTGACTTTATGTCCAGTGATGCATTTGGGTTTCTTCCTTCCTCCTGTGTGCCCCTGAGTAACCTTCCACGTGGATGGAGGAGATTGTGTACAGGACAATTGATTCCTGGATTGCCATTTGGCTTCACGGTCGCTCAGTTGAACATGGTCCTTATCTAAGAAGGACTTGCAAGAAATGGGTAGGAGTTTTGGCTCTGAGAGGAACAGAAAGCACATTTCCTACACCAAATTGCCAGCTGATGCAGTTTCCCTGCCAAAATAGTGATTCTCATTCATCTTCCCGGGAAGAAGGTGAAGACCCATTCAGAGATCCCAGGTTCAGCTGGCCTGTGGCTTTGTGTAGCTCATTTCACATGTCCAATTTCAAGGGCCACTAAAAGAGGCTCACGTTTGCCTTGCTACGCAGAAGTGCTGTAGGTATTTCCAGGAGAAAAGGAAAAACATCGCTGTCCTGTGGTGTGCTAGAAATGCCACCACAATTGTGAGTCTGTGAGCAAAGCCAGCCAGTGCTTTTTGGGGCTGCAGCAGCTGAGAGTGCGGCAGAGCGGTTTTGATATTCTTTTTAGAGTCCTGAAAACATTGTTGCAAAAATAATCTTTCTCTCCTGTCTTCTGTCCTAAACTGTGGAACAGAAAAAATGGAAAAGTGCAGTGGTTTGTTTCAATTGGCCTTTTTAATTTGAAGTCTTCAAATAGTGTCAGCTTGATGCACGATATTTTAGAAATTGGATGAGTAGCACCTATTTCATCCCAGCAGAGAGGTGGGATTGAAGACTTCCAACAAGACAAGTACTGGATGTGTAAGAGCCCAGTTTTCCACCCCTCACACCCTGGTATCTCGCTGGACTATTTGAAGCAGCCTCAGCCAGATACATTAAAATACTGCTCCAAACCACAACAGAATGCAAATGTTCCACCAAATGGGCAAAAATAAGAGTAGTGGGCGGGCGGCAGCCCTTTCTGAAGAGCTCATGTTGATTTTGAAAAGGCAGATGCAAAAAAGTTTTGTCATATTTCTTCCCTAGAAAAATGGAGATATTGAATAGAAATAATTTTCTTAGGCTGTTAAGTTTGGTCTGATTTTAGATGTGGGAGGAATAGAACAGGTTGCAGAGAAGCTGTGATTGTCTGACCCTTGGAAGGGTTGAAGGCCAGGTTGGATGGGGCTTGGAGCAAGCTGGTCTAGGGGAAGGTGTCCTGTGTGTGCTGAGAGTTGGAACAAGAGGAGCTTTAAGGTCTCTTCCAAGGCAAGAAATCCTGGGAGTCCATGAAGAGAAACTTGGACTTTTCCTGAGATGCTGCCTTTGCAAGGGCAAGTCCCAAATAGCCCAGGTAGTTTGAAATGGCCTGAGCAGAACCCAGCTGTGCTTTCTCATAGGTTGCCGCGGCGGTGGAGGTGGCAGGGGTGCCGCGACTCCCGGAAAAGCGGTCCGCGGTTGGGCTGCCCAGGGCACAGACACGTCCTCTGCCCGGCGAGTGATTTCAGCTCAGCTCAGCTCAGCGGCAGCGTGCAGGCGACACGGAGGGAGAGAGCAGAGCGCTGTGTGGCGTTCCGCAGAGAACTGGCCTTTATTACAGCCGGGCCCTCGGCCAAGGGAGCCAGTGACAGCAGCTCTGTGGAACAGGGGATAAACTGGGGTATTTATAGGGGAGGAGAGGGGCTGGGGGGAAACTGGGATACAGGTATTGGGGTGGGATGGCAGGGGAGAACAGCAATGGAGTGTAACAGTTTCACATAACTAACTCAAAGATTGCTGGGAGTGACACTTTACTCTCTCTTAGAAAAAAGTATCTTACCTCCAAGGGAGGGCCAGGATCTCTGAATCAGGCAGTTCCCCAGCCTCCACAGTCAACCATGGAAAAGCAGCTTCTGAACAATAAAGATTGCTCTTGCCGTGCCAACCTCGCTGCATCGTGTGTCTGTCTCGAGCGCCACAGCGACCCTCTGCAAACACAGCTGCACCTGACTGAAAATGAATGGGACAGAAATCAGGAACTCTGAAAGTTTGATTTCCTATCCAATACAGCCCAGCCAGCCAGCCCCACACAATCCCCATCCCACCGCTCCAAATGTGGATCCCACTTCTCCCAGCCTCCTTCTGGCCTGGGGTGACTTTGTGATCCTTGGATCCCCAGGCGTCTGTTCTGTTTCTGCTGCCTATTAAGTTCTGCACCTTCAAGACTGGCTCTGAGAGCCAAGGGGGGGAAGAAGAAGCTGCAGTTTGTTTGCAGAAATGGCACTCAGTGCCCCGCACGCTTCCCTGGCCTGTGCTGTCTGCAGCAGGGAGAGACAGTGGGACAGAGCTCTCCTGTGCTTCTAGGCACTTTAGTTCATTTTCCTATTTAGTTAGTTTTTAGTTTAGTTTAGTTGGTTTTTAGCTAGCTGAGGCACAGGAGTTCCCCGGAGTGTTTTTTGCCTTTTTCCTTGGATCTGTTCAAAGCTGCTGTGGACTGAGAACCCAGACAAACCCCGGGAGCTCACGGCTCTGGCCCACGGGGGCCTGGGCCTGGGCCCTTTCCAGCGCCGGAGGAACTGATAAGAGACTGAGCGAGCTGAGCTACACCCCATGGAAAGGACTTTTCTGGCTTTGCCATCTCTTCAAGCAGCCAGAGGATTTATTCTTTAATATTATTCATCTTGCTCATGCTTGTAGATACTTTGATTGTTAAGTAAACTGTGTTTTTCCACTTTTCTCCAAGAAAATGTGTTCCTGAAATATTCGGGGGAGGGACAACTTTAATTTGTTTTTTACAGGGACCCCATTCAGAGGTTTTCTTCCAAATTTGCCCTAAACCAGAACATCTTCCACCTCCATCTCACCTGGCGGTGGTGGAACTGAGTAATTTTAGTGTGGGATTGAGATTTTCTGAGGTGGAACAAGCCCTTTTGAGTTGGGATTGAGCCCTTTTGGGGTAAAATAGAGCTGTTTTCAGTGGGATTGAGTGGTTTTGAGGTGACAGATCGATCCCTCCTGGCTTTTGGAGTGCAAAGAGATGGAGATGAGAAGCTGTTGGAGGTTAGGTGTCCTTCTTTTAGTTCTGGCTCAACTGTGGAATTTTTACCCATTAGTAGTGGGGAAAACCTGACTGCGGGTGGTACTTGAGAAACACAAAGAGTTCAGTTGGGCCCAGGGCTGAAGGGGGCAGGAGAAGGGGAAGGTGGGCAGAGTTTGGCAGCTTCTTCAGCTTCAGAGAAGGACACTTTGCTGGGAGCTGTTGCTGCAGAGAGAAGGGAATTTGCCATCACCCAGACAGAGCTGCTGCTTCTCCTTCTCCTTCTTCCCTCTTCGCTGGTGACCTCACACCCCTGTCCTGCCGGGACGTGTGGCAGTGCCAGGCACCACCACTGAGCTACTGATCCACCTCAGCCACCAGCCCGGGATCTCAGCTCATCCCTGCTGTTCCAGCTGAGTGTTCCTCAGAGCCCTGCAGGAGCACTGGCACTGACTGCCAACCCGAGGGGGTTTGTGAAGCAAAGCCTCTCCTCCATCCTTTCCCGTCTTGGCCGAGAAGGCTGTCACGGGGTCCCTGGTTCTGTTTTGTTGTTAACGCTGTAGTTGTTGTTGTTTGTGTGCCTCGTTATACACACTAGTAAATAACTGTTATTCCTATGCCCAGATCTCTGTCTGAGAGGCCCTTGAGTTCAAAATTATAATGATTCAGAGGGAGGGGGTCTACATTTCCATTCCAGGGGAGGCCCCTGCCCTCCCTAGCAGACACCTGTCTTCCAAAACAAGGACAGATGGGGAGTTTCTCCATCCTCCTTACCTTTGTGGGGCCAGCAGTGCTCCTGGTTCTCCATGCTCTTTCCGTGGGGTCTTTTGTGTCTGTCCCCCTCCACTATAGGGGGGGTGGGCGTTGTGTCTGTGCCCCTCCAACTTAGGGGGACAGGGGATATTTGCTGCCCCCTTTCTTCTCCTGGGAAGCCTGTGCAGGCTCTTTGTCCCTCTCTGATTTGGGGGGTGCCAGTGTTGTCACCATCCTGGCAGCCCCCGGCCGCTGTTTGCCCTTTGCCAGGCCAGGGCTGTTCTCTGTCCCCTTGCAATTTGTGGGGCTGGCACAGGCACAATTCCCCTCATCGTTAGAGGGGCTGGCAGTTTCCCCTTCCCCCTCTGACTTGGGGGCCGCTGTGGGCTCCATCCATCTCTTATTTTTGGGGGGGCCGGGTATTTATCTCCCTTCAGTGTTGTGGGCCCAGGGATTGTCTCCATCCTCCTCCAGTTTTGAGGGGCCTGGGAGTAGTCTCTGCCTCCCACTGATTTGGGGGGACTGGTGCAGGCTCTACCCCTCTCTGATTTTGAGGGACAACCTGGAGGAAAGGCATCAAAAGCTTGACAAAGGCTGAAGGGAACGCTCTGATTACCCCTTTTGCCAAGAGGTTCCCTTAGCTGAAGTTGCTAACAAGGACCAGACTTGCCAGACCGCACCGGGTTTCGGGTTCTTTTATTTCCTGGGCCCTCAGTCCTGTGTGGGACATGGGAACTGGGTGCTGCAGAGGCTGCGGCAAGGCATCAGAAATGGCCGCCCAACACCCAAGGGTGGTAGAAGATCTGCTCCAGCACTGGCCGATCCATGGGGTGCTTGGACAAACAGCAGCGGATCAGATGTTGGCACTCTGGGGAGAGAAGGCAGAAAGCGGCGCTCACTTGCAGAAGGCTCCTGCCCAGCTGCTCCCGGCGCCTGCAGAAGCCGGGCCACGCTGCGTGTGCTGGGAGCTGCCCTTGGCGGGAGAGCGGCACGGCAGGACAAGCGTCCCCTCCTTCAGCCAAGCGTGCCACAGCCAGCCTGCCACGGGCCACCTGCTGCAGCCGGCCCTTGAGGGCACATGGACGTCCCGTGCAGCTGCGGGAGGGCCGGGCTGGGCTGCGCGCTGCCACCTGCCAAAGCCTGCCTTCTTCAGGCCCCATAGCAACCTGGAGAGGCCTCCTGCGGGAAGAAGAGCTGCCCCAAGACGATGTCTCGCTCCTTCTCCAAGGGTAAGTACCCGCACACCATCTCAAACAGCAGCACGCCCAGGGACCAGGTGGTCGCCCCATCGCCGTGGTAGCAGCGAAGGCTGATCCACTCGGGCGGGCAGTACGTGCGTGTTCCTAGGGGAGACGGGCCTTCAAGTCCCCTCAGAATCCCACAAATTCTTGAAAAGCCCCACAGAATTCCAGGGAAGTCCCACAAAATTCCCTAAATCATTTCAAAACCATACCAATTCACAGGAATGTCCCACAAAATCTCCACCCATTCCCACAAAATCCCACAAAAATCCCTCCAAATTCCCTAAATTTTCTGAAAACTCTACCAAATTCCAGAAACGCCCCATAAAATCTCCACAAATTCCCACGAAATTCAAGAACACCACAAAATTCGCTCAATCTTTTCAAAATACTACAAAATTCTTGAATAGCCCCACAAAATTCCAGAAATATCCCACAAAATTCCCTAAATCACCTTAAAACCATACCAAATTCTAGGAATATGCCACAAAATTCCCTAAATCTTCTCAAAACCCAACTGAATTCCAGAAACATCCCACAAAATCTCCTCAATAGCCAACAAAATTCCTGAAAAATCCCACAAAATTCCCTAAATCTTCTCAAAACTTAACTGAATTCCAGAAACATCCCACAAAATCTCCACAAATTCCCACTAAATACATGAAAAATCCCTCAAAATCCTTAAATCTCCTCAATATCCCACAAAATTCCACAAAAATCCCACAAAACCTCCACAAGTTTCCACAAAATCCAAGAAAAATTCCACAAAATTCTTCAAGCCTCCTCAGAATCCCACACAATTCACAGGAAAAATACACAAAATTCCGGGAAAATCCCACAAAATTCACAAAATCTTCACATAACCCTACCAAATTCCAGAAACATCCCACAAAATCCCCACTAATTTCCATCAAATTCAAGGAAAATCCCTCAAAATTCTCTAAATCACTGTAAAACCATACCAAATTCCAGGAATATGCCACAAAATTCTCTAAATTTTCTCTATACCCAACTGAATTCCACACCTTACAACATCTCCAAAAATTCCCACAAAATACATGAAAAATCCCTCAAAATTCTTCAAGTCTCCTCAGAATCCCACACAATTCTTGAAAAATCTCACAAAATTCCAGAGAAGTCCCACAAAATTCCCTAAATCATTTCAAAACCATAACAATTCACAGCAATGTCCCACAAAATCTTCACCCATTCCCGCAAAATCCCACAAAAATCCCTCAAAATTCCCTAAATCTTCTGAAAACTCTACCAAATTCCAGAAACGCCCCATAAAATCTCCACAAATTCCCACAAAATTCAAGAAGAACACCACAAAATTCGCTCAGTCTTTTCAAAATACCACAAAATTCTTGAATAGCCCCACAAAATTCCAGAAATATCCCACAAAATTTCCTAAATCATTCCAAAACCCTACCAAATTCTAGAAACATCCCACAAAATCCCCACTATTTTCCATCAAATTCAAGGAAAAACCCTCAAAATACCCTAAATCACTTTAAAACCATACCAAATTCCAGGAATATGCCACAAAATTCCCTAAATCTTCTCAAACACCAACAAATTCCAGAAACATCTTACAAAATCTCCTCAATATCCAACAAAATTCCTGAAAAATCTTACAAAATTGCCTAAGTTTTCTCAAAACCCAACTGAATTCCAGAAACATCCCACAAAATCTCCACAACTACCCACAAAATACATGAAAAAACCCCTAAAAGTCCTTAAATCTCCTCAATATCCCACAAAATTCCGCAAAACTCCCACAGAACCTCCTTAAGTTTCCACAAAATCAATGAAAAATTTTTCAAAATTCTTCAAGCCTCCTCCGAATTCCACACAATTCACAGGAAAAATACACAAAATTCCTGGAAAATCCCACAAAATTCACAAAATCTTCTCAAAACCCCAACAAATTCCAGAAACATCCCATAAAATCTACACCAATTTCCACAAAATCCAAGAAGAATCCCAAAAAATCTCCCTAAATCTCCTCAATACCCTACCAAATTCCAGGAATATCCCACAAAATCCCCCCTAATTTCCATCAAATTTAAGAGTAATGCCACACAATTCCCTAAATCACCTTAAAACCATACCAAATTCCAGGAATATGCCACAAAATTCCCTAAATCTTCTCAAATCCCAACAAACTCCAGAAACATCCCACAAAATCTCCTCAATAGTCAACAAAATTCGTGAAAAATCCCACAGAATTTCCTAAATTATTCCAAAACCCCACCAAATTCCAGAAACATCCCACAAAATCTACACAAATTCCCACAGCATACATCAAAAATCCCTAAAAATGCCAAAATCTCCTCAATATCCCACAAACTTCCAGAAATATCCCACAAAATTTCCTAAATCATTCCAAAACCCTACCAAATTCCAGAAACATCCCACAAAATCTACACAGATTTCTATCAAATTCAAGGAAAATCCCTCAAAATTCCCTAAATCACGTTAAAACCATACCAAATTCCAGGAATATGCCACAAAATTCCCTAAATCTTCTCAAAACCCCACCAAATTCCAGAAACATCCCACAAAATCTCCTCAATATCCAACAAAATTCCTGAAAAATCCTACAAAATTCCCTAAGTCTTCTCAAAACCCAACTGAATTCCAGAAACATCCCACAAAATCTCCACAACTACCCACAAAATACATGAAAAAACCCCTAAAAGTCCTTAAATCTCCTCAATATCCCACAAAATTCCACAAAAATCAGTCAATACCTCCCGAAGTTTCCACAAAATCCAAGAAAAATTCCACAAAATTCTTCAAGCCTCCTCAGAATCCCACACAATTCACAGGAAAAATGCACAAAATTCTGGGAAAATCCCACAAAATTCTCAAAATCTTCTCAAAACCCCACTAAATTCCAGAAACATCCCACAAAATCCCCACTAATTTCCATAAAATTTAAGAGTAATCCCACAAAATTCCTTAAATCACCTTAAAACCATGCCAAATTCCAGGAATATGCCACAAAATTCCCTAAATCTTCTCAAAAGCCAACTGAATTCCAGAAACATCTTACAAAATCTCCAAAAATTCCCACAAAATACATGAAAAATCCCTCAAAATCCCGAAATCTCCTCAATATCCCACAAAATTTTACAAAAATCACAGGAAACCTCCACCAATGTCCACAAAATCCAAGAAAAATTCCACAAAATTCTTCAAGTCGCCTCAGAATCCCACACAATTCACAGGAAAAATACGCAAAATTCCTGAAAAATCCCCAAAATTCACAAAATCTTCTCAAACCCTTACCAAATTCTAGAAACATCCCACAAAATCTCCACAAATTCCCACAAAATACATGAAAAATCCCTCTAAATTCTTCAAGCCGCCTCACAATCTCAGAAAATCTAAGAAAAATCCCACAAAATCTCCACAAAAGTTCACAAAATCTAAGAAAAATTCCATCAAATTCTTCAATCCTCATCAGAATCCCACACAATTCACAGGAAAAATACACAAAATTCCAGGAAAATCCCACAAAATTCACAAAATCTTTAGAAAACCCTACCAAATTCCAGAAACATCCCACAAAATCCCCACTAATTTCCATCAAATTCAAGGAAAATCACACAAAATTCTCTAAATCACTTTAAAACCATACCAAATTCCAGGAATATGCCACAAAATTCTCTTAATTTTCTCAAGACCCTACTGAATTCCATAAACATCTTACAAAATCTCCACAAATTCCACAAAATATAAGAAAAATCCCTCAAAATTCTTCAAGTCGCCTCAGAATCCCACAAAATTCTTGAAAAATCCGACAAAATTCCAGAGAAGTCCCAGAAAATTCTCTAAATAATTTCAAAACCATAACATTTCACACCCTGTAAAATCTCCACAAATTCCCACAAAATTCAAGAAGAACACCACAAAATTCACTCAATCTTTTCAAAGTACCACAAAATTCTTGAATAGCCCCACAAAATTCCAGGAATATTCCACAAAATACCCACTAATTTCCTTAAAATTCAATTAAAGTCCCTCAAAATTCCCTAAATCACCTTAAAACCATACCAAATTCCACGAACATGCCACAAAATTCCCTAAATCTTCTCAAAACCCAACTGAATTCCAGAAACATCCCACAAAATCTACACAAATTCCCCCAAAATACATGAAAAATCCTTCTAAATGCCAAAATCTCATCAATATCCCACAAAGTCCTTGAAAAAGCCCACAAAATTCCAGAAAAATCCTACAGAATCTCCACAAATTCTCACAAAATCTAAAAAAAAAATCCTCAAAATTGTTCAAGTCTCTGCAGAATCCCACAGAATTCCAGAAAAATACACAAAATTCCTGAAAAATCCCACAAAATTCCCTAAACCTCCCTAAAACCCAACTGAATTCCAGAAACATCCCACCAAATCTCCACAAATAACGACAAAATACATGAAAAATCCCTCAAAACCCTTCAATCTCTTCAATATCCCACAAAATTCCACAAAAATCACACAAAACCTCCACAAGTTTCCACAAAATCTAAGAAAAATTCCTCAAAATTCTTCAACTCTCCTCAAAACCACACAAAGTCCTTAAAAAGGCCCACAAAATTCCAGAGAAATATCTCAAAATTCCTAAAGTCTTCACAAAACCCTACCCAGTTCCAGAAACATCCCACCAAATCTCCACAAATGTCCACAAAATCTAAGAAAAATACCGCAAAATTCATCAAGTCTCCTCTATATCCCACCACATTACAGAAAAATCCCAGAACATTCCCTAAATCTCCTCAATATCCCACAAAATTGCAGTAACATCCCACAAAATCTCCACAAATGTCCACAAAATTAAAAAAAATCCCTCAAAATCTCCAGAAGTTTCCACAAAATCTAAGAAAAATTCCTCAAACTTCTTGAAGTCTCTGCAAAATCCTACAAAATTCCAGAAAAAAACACATTATGAAGAATCCAACAAAATCCCTACATCTCCTCATCCCACAAAATTCCACAAAAATCCCACAAAATCCCCACAAATTTCCATAAAATCTAAGAAAAATTCCTCCAAATTTTTCAGGTCTCCTCTGAAACCCTCAGAATTCTTGAAAAAAGCCCAAAAATTCCAGAGTAATCCCACAAAATTCCCTACATTTTTTCAAAACCTCATCAAATTTAAGAAACATCCCACAAAATCTCCACAAATCTCAAAATCTAAGATAAATCCGTCAAAATTCTCCAAGTCTCCTCAAAATACACCATAATAGCAGAATAATCCGCAAAATTCCAGAAAAATACCACAAAATTCCTTAAATAATCTCAAAACCTTACCAAATTCCAGAAACATCCCAGAAAATCTCCAATCATTTTAAAAAATTACAGCAAATTCCCGCAAAATTCCAGAAAAATCCCACAAAAATCCACAAAAATCCCACAAAATTATTTAAATATTTTCAATATCACACAAAATTCCATAAATATTTTACAGATTCCACAAAAAACCCACAAAAATCCACAAAAATCCCACAAAATTATTTCAATCTGCTCAAGATCCTATAAACTTCTACAAAAATCCCTCAAGATTCCCCACATCTCTTCAAAATGCCACAAAGTTTTTCTCCTGGCCAACAAGTGGCCATTGCTGAGCACTGACAGCAGTTGGGACCATTGAAAAGTGACATCAACCTGGGAACAGCACTTGAAGACCTAAGGCCGGCAATTCCTTGCTCTCTTTGCTTTCCGCCTTTTCAAGAGGTACCAGGGCTCCCCTTCAGCCTCCTTCCCCCCAGGCCAGCCAAGGCCACGGGAGGGGAGCGGGGCTGGCCGCAGCTCTGCGCTTCCCGGGGAGGATGGAGACTGGCAAGTGACAGGAGCCCCTTCTCAGAGGCTTGGCTGGGCCTTGCACAGCGGGGCTGCCGGGCCAGGCCGCTCCCTGCCTGGCCTGCACTGGCTGCCGCTGCTCAGTTTCACCACACACTGCCCACTAAAGATATGCAGGGAAAGAGATGAGCTTGCAGCGTGCTCAGATAATGGCCACACTCCCCACAGCAGCCATGGGAAAAAATCTTCTAGCGCAGACAGCTCCAGCCGCTGCTCCGGCAGAGATCCCGGGACCATCCACAAGGCCTGGGCAAGACTTGAACCTGCTCCCTACTCAGGTGAGTCTTGCAAATTCATCCTTTTTTCCAGAGATAGGGGAAGAGAGAGAGAGTGATCAACATGGAAAGAGACAGCATAAACTGTTGGGAGGTGCTTCAGGGAGGCAAAGAGTTAGTTTCAGATAAGCATTGTTACAGGAGAGGCATGGCTGTAAGCCAAGCTAGTGAATTTTGACCTCCTGCTTTGGGAGATGGGCGTGGGAGCCCTGGATGAAGTTGTCCCACTCCAAACCCCTTGTGAAGGGTGGCCCAGGGGTTCTGATTGGGTTTGAGTCCCTGGGGGGTTTCTCCCTTGTTGTGTTTCTAGTGGTCCCTGACCCTGAACTCAACCACAAGGGTGGAGACCCTCAAGAGTTCTGTCCCTCAAAAACCCCTGCCCTGCCTTTGTTGGGGGCTCTCTGTTCTGGATCTGAGTTGTTCCCGTGCTGAAGAAATGGTTTCATGAACAGAGGCGCTTCTCGTTGTAGTACATGCCGGTTTCCAGAAAATATCATCCCTGGTCCTGATCCTGCAGTTGCGGACTGCAACAAATGGTGGAGAATGCACGGCATCCAGCGAGGCACCAGGAGAACAGCAGGAGCGGCTCCATGGACACTCCGTAAATCCCCGGCTGATGGCTCGAGAGCCGGAGAGACTCCCGCCTTAGAAAGGAGGAGTCGAGAGTACCTGGCAGGAGGGCCAAGTTGGGAGTGCCTCAGGGTCATGGGGGAAAAGGGCTTATGGAGGTGGGGGAGCTGAGAGACCAGACACTGGGACAAACATCTAACATCACCCAAAGAGACGTATTATGGAGGGTTTTGGTTTTTTTTATATAGATGGGAAGGACCTTTATGGACGAGATTAACATTATGGATGATTATGGACTATTATGGACGATTATGGATGGTAGGGCCCTTCCTGTGGACTGTTTTTTGGCTTCTGTGAAGTCCCTCTCTTTTTTGGGTGTATACCTCCCTGTATCTTCCCCCCTCCTCTGTTCCTAAGGGCAGGACAAAGGGTGAAAAATGCCAAGATGGCTCGGGGTTGCTGCCGACTCCCCGTCACCCCGGTGTCTTTCTGCCATCCCATCCCCTGTTTTCCTGAAGGCAGGCAAGGGACGGGGAACATCCAGAGTGCTGCGGGTCTGCTGCCGTCTGCCCGCCGTTCCGTGTCCTCCTTCACCCCCTGTCTTTCCATATTCCCGTTCCCTGGCCGGGAAAGTCCATCCCGGACCCTGCCCTCTTCCCAAGATGGCACTGCCCACGCGGTCTGGGATTCCTTTTTTCCTGCCTTGCTCCTTCTTTTCTGGCCCCAACCTTCCCTTCCCCCAGTAACTCCTGCTTCGCTCCCAGCCCTTTCTTCAGCTGCTCCACCCCTGGGGGCTACGCCTTTTCCATGGTGGGCAACACCCCCTCTGGGGAAATCAAAACTGGAACCGAGCTCTGAAAGCCAGCGTTTCACCAAGAACATCTCAAGTGGCAACGCCCACACCTACGAGACCAGAGCCGAAGCTGGAGATCTAAGAACTCTGCCCCTCGTGAGAGGAGATCTAAGAGCTGCGCCCTTCCTGAAAGAAACTCCAGAACTGGAAGAGACTGAACTAAAAAAATATTACGTTTGTATTAAGTACCATCACTGTTTAATTTAAGTGTTTGTTTTTAATTTTGTTTCTTTCTGTTTGTTTGTTTGCTTAACGTGTTTTGTTATTGAGTTTTTAGTGTCCCACAGAGCAGAGCGGGTGCTCTGTGGAGGAGGTGAGATTTTATGATGTGAGTTTCGGAAACATTTTTAAGCCCCAAATTAAAATTTGAAGGGGGAAAAAAAAAAGGAGCAGATGTTGTGATGTGCCTCAGGGGAGGCAACGAATTCCATTGTCCCACCCCAAACCCCTTGTGAAGGACGGCCCAGGGGTTCTGATTGGGTTTGAATCCCTGGGGAGCTTCTTCCTTGCTGTGTTTCTAGTGGTCCCTGACCCTGAACTCCAGCCTCAAGAGTTCTGTCCCTCAAAAACCCCTGCCGTGCCTCTGTTTGGGACTCTCTGTTCTGAATCTGAGTTTGTTCCCATGCTGAAGAAATGGTTTCATGAACAAAGGCCCGTCTCGCTGGTGTTCCATGCTGGTCCCCAGAACCCTGCGGTTTCCCTGGCCGAGATCCTGAGGTTGCAGACTGCAACAGGTGCCAAGGTTGGAGAAGTTGGTGGGAAAACTCGACTTTGTGCTGTCAATGTTCTGAGTGTTGAGCCAGCACCAAATCTGTGCAACTCTATGGGAAGGAAATAATAAGGCAAAATGACATCATTGAAACAAGGAAATGCTCTTGGCACTTGATCTGCACAAATGCACAGCAGGAGAGGAAGAGCAGAGCAGCTACAAGCTGCCAGTACTTGCAGAAGAATGAATGGAAGTAACTTCCTGTTTAGGCTGGAAATTCGGAGAAAATTTGACCCCATCCAGAAGGGTGTTGAAGTGAAGCAGCTGTCTAGTGACAAGAGACAGATGGAGAAGTGAAACCCCAAAGGAAAGGCTTTGAATGTGGAGTTTTTTGGATGTTGGGGTCTTTAGAAACAGATCTTGCAAATCCCATGGGTGATGCAGGCGGCTTGCCAAGGGAGCATCCCTGTCCCCATGCCAGGGAGCTGCTGCTCTGGTCGCACAGGGTGCTTTGGGTTGTACCTGATGGCTCAGCAGAGCTTGGGGAGATGCCTCAATGTATTTTGGATTTGAATGGCATTTGGGTCAAATCCAATTTCTCCTCTGCGGGATGAAGTCTTGAGCTCTGACGGGTTTCACTTGAAGATTTCTTTAATCTATGCCCCAGGCCAAAACCCCCCAGCAGATCCCCTGCTCCTCCCACTCTGTGTCTGCCCCAGCTATGATCCTTGGAGCTTTTCCCTTCAACTGAAAGAACTGGAAATTGGCTGGGTTTTGTCACCTCTTGGCAACAAAATTGTCTCCTGTTGTGCAGCTCAGGGGGAAGGAAACTTCTTCCTCCCTTCTGTTTGCTGCAACCAAGTGTTTTGTTCCTCTTGGTGAAGAGCTGGGAAGAAAGACTTCTTTTTAAGCTGAGGGAGTCAAATTCAATTCCTTTCTTATCTGGAGCAAAATCACCCAGTTATTTATGTTGAAAGTAACTACAAAATTTTTAAGAGATCTTTTGAGAAAATTTTTCTCTTGGTGACTGATTGCAAGTGGGTCTAGGAAGAAACTCTGCCTTGAACTATTCAAAGCAGTAATTTCTTCCCAAAGAGGAGAAGCAATTGCATTTTCTGGGTGGAAAAAATGAAATGAAATGAAATGAAATGAAATAAAATGAAATAAAGAAAAATAAAGTAAAATAAAATAAAATAAAATAAAATAAAATAAAATAAAATAAAATAAAATAAAATAAAATAAAATAAAATAAAATAAAATAAAATAAAATAAAATAAAATAAAATAAAATAAAATAAAATAAAATAAAATAAAATAGTAGTGGACCAAAGGAGCTTAAAGCCAATCTCCATGTGCTGCCACTGACTGAATTAAATGCACAGGGCTCCTATCGGTTGTGGCAGACCAAACGCCGTTTTTGGCTTCTTGGGGGTTTTGTCAGAAATCTTTGTAGCACCAATAGTTCATGGACTTCTCTCTGCTGGCTTCAGCCATTCCTGCTGCCCATCATATCTTGCTATTATAAGGCAGCTCTTTTCATGATGTTGTCTTTGAAGTCAGGTCTCTGAGCCATTTTCTACTTCTAGCCCCAGTTTTCAGTAGGACCAACATTTTCTTGTCTGGGAGTGTATTCAGTGGTGGCCACACAAGTGAAGGCAAGGAGGTGGCAGGTGATAATTGATGGAACTTCCTGTAATGGGAAAAACTCAGCATTCAATTTCCATCTCCTTAGAAATCTGTATTTTTCTTTCTTTTCCTGCCTCTTGTGCTCTTTGTGGCTGCTCTGAGTTTAGTCCTTGGAAATGCAATTCTATGGCTCCAAATGATTTGGAGACAGAATAATCTTGTACATAAAACCAAATCAATTTAACTTTCCAATATGAAGGCAGTTTGACATCCAGGCTATTGGTGAGCTGGCAGTAGTTAGTGCCTGGCCAATGACAGAACACAGAGTTCGTCTGATTGAGGTGAAATTTCATTCACGGGAGACAAAGTCAAATTGCCTCGTATTTGCTCAGCACTACAAATCCGTTTGAAGCTGGTTGCCAAGACTTGCTGCAAGTGCTGAGTGATGGGATAAAGCCCTGCAATGGCACCATGAAATGGGAGAGCTGGAGAGAAATCTCAAAGAATGGCATTTCCAAGCATTTTCAGGTGCTGATGTTCTGCTGCTGGCTTGGTGCTGTCCAAGGGGCTGATTGGAATGGTTTTAGAGGAACTAAGCTGGGCAGTGGAATGCACCTCAGGCAGAAAATGCATCTCTGGTCTCTGCAAGTGCCTTTATCTCCCTCCATGCTCCTCAGCACTGAAATCCTGCAAGGACTGAGGGAATCTGAGACTGTGGGAATGGCCAATAGTGAGAGATTTTGGGGAGATTTGACTCAGGAGATGGAAGCAGCAGCAGAAGGTGCTGTCACCTTCATCCTAGTGCTCTCCTGCGTGCTGATGCATCGTGAAGGAGGCAGGATTCCATCAAGTACCTTCTGTGTCTCCCGTGGCAAATTCTTTCATGTCTTAGAGTTTCAGGCATGTGTTGTGTGGCTGTGCTGCACCCCAGGGCCAGGCTCTGCCTCTCTTTGCTCTGGCTGCTGCTTCCAAGCTGTCCGCTGTGATTTTGATTTGCAAGCCACCTCTCTGACCAGCTTCCACTTTGCTTGAAAAATTCAGCACCATGTTGGTGGCTGAACAAGTCCCAGAGCTGGGGAGAAGGATTTGAGCATCAATTTGCATCACAGAGTTGTTAGAGTGGGGAAAATGTCCCATCCCTCCTGTGCCTGCAGCTGCTAATCTTGTGGTAAACACTGAAAAGCTCTTCAGCTTCTCTCATTCTACCTAAATTTGATTCCTGCTTTGATTTCACACCTCTTTCATGCAGCTTTTTCCTCTGTCCTTGGCTAGAATTGTCAGGCCTGAGAAATTTGGTCGAGCCTTGTGACACCTCCCATCATCTCTCCCTGCTCCTAATGCTGCTTTGAATTCTCTTGGGAATCTGAGCATGAGGGAAACTGGGGGGACTTCAGTGAGAGGCAAAGTGAGGCACAGAGGCTGAAGTGCAAATGCAGAGTGTGGGTCACCAGAGTCTGCAGTGTTGTGGGGATTTGGGCCATGCAAACAGATGTTTCTTCTCTGGGAATGGTTGATTCCTTCGGTGTGTCTCCTCCTGAAATTCCTGTGCACCAGGCCTGGTGCTGGAGCTGCAGCAGCACAAAGTTGCCAGGGAGCCGTGTGGGACCCAGTGGGAATCATTTCTTTGCTGCTTTTGATGAAAAGTTGTGACATGAATCTCAGTGTCAGGGAGGTGCCCCGTTAATGCTGCTGCAGTGCCCACACACTGTGTCTGCAGACAGCTCAGGAGAAAATGAAGAAAAGCCAGGATGAAATCCCATGTGCTACTGAACTCGATCAGAACCTGCTTGGAGTGAAGTGTGTGAAGTGACTGGGGAGAGCTGGATAGAAGGGACAGCTCTGAGAAGTGTGTGGTACATCACTGACATCCTTCCAGTGATCTTAGCACACAGACGAAAAAGTATCAGTTTGCATGGCCTGAATCTCTGGGTGTGGAAATCCTGCGTGTTGCACAAGCTGTGCTGAGCTCATCTGGCTCTGAAATATCATCTCTGCACCTTAGGCAGGAAGAGTTTCAGAGTTGTGAAGAGATGAATAAAAATCAGTGGTAACCCAGAAGCAAACTTTGGCAATAGACATGCGTGGCAGGTGAGGAGACTGAAAGCTTTCATTCTTGTTGTGGGAGAATGAATTCAGCAATAAAACATCCTGTCTCTTGGCATTAAAATACTTTAGTTTCAGCTTCATCAATGTCCCTGTGTGGTTGGGGGTAGGTTGTCCCCCTGTAGCTCTCTGCAGGTTGGTGCTAATTCAAGATGTTCTGGCAGGTTCCATGTTTTGGTGCGCGAGCAGGGAGTGCAGAAGAGGGATTGCAAGCACTGCCATTTGCTGTGCTAGAAAGTCCAAGGGACAAATTTGTGCCAATTAATGTCTCCCCTTGAAGTAGGAGGAACAATTGATGTTGTGCTTGTAGCAGAGTGTGGTGACAGAGGGGGTTTCCAAAGGAAATGTTGGTGCATGTAGGCCAGAGGCCCCTGTGCTGAGGCTCCCTCCAGGCTGGCTCCAGCCCCTCAGGGTGCCCAGGAAGCAGGCTGCCCGCAGCCCAGTGCAGCCTCCTTAGCCCTGGGGCTAGCCAGGGAAGAGCCATGGATGAGGCTGAGCCCTGCTCCCATGTGGGATGCCATGGGACAGGGCCCACTGGGATTTGCCCCTCCAGCTCCCAAGTGTGTCCAGAGAAACTGCAAGGAGAGGGTGAGCTCTGTCAGTGGGACCCCCTGTGCACAGGGAGCCCACTGCTGGGGTGGCTGTGCCAGCTCCCACCAGGACATCCAGCCCTGGGAACCTGGAGCGAGTGGAAACCACAACTTTGCAAATGTGCCCAAAGCAAATGCGAAGAGAACTGGGGTGTGAATACCAAAGAATGTTTATTTGTAGAAGAAAATGAACAAGAATGAACTACACAACATATTTACATTGTCAGAATATTTGTAACAACAACAACAAACTATAGAACCTATTTACCTAAGAACTTATCTAACAAAACTATATGAAACGTATTTACAGAAATCTTAATCAAACCCTAAAACATCTCTCTGAACACAAAATATCTAAAACGTATATACAGAAGCGCGTCATCTCTGCCCGGGATGTGCCTCAATCCTGGAAGAAAAACAAGTGGCACGGTCAGTGCAGTCAGGCATGGAGGGGTGTTCCATGTGCTCCCGGGCTGGGACACTGGCACAGGGGGACTCTGCTGCCAGAAGTGAGCCTGGCTGGGGCTGGGGGCTGTGGCCCAGGCACTGGAACAGGGCTTGTGTGGCCCAAAGCAAGGCCAGGCCAGGCCAGGGATGGCCACCAGAATCCAGTGCATGGGCTAGCGTGTCCCTGAGCAGGGAGTGCCCAGCCCAGCCCAAGCCTGGCAGCAGGGGACCCGCTCTGCCCGTGGGGAGCACCTGCCTGTTCTACTGCTGGCATCGGTCTTCATCCCAAGACCATGTCCTCCTCCTCATCTTTTCCATCAATATCCATGTCTTCAATGTAGTCAGTCATTTCCACCTCCATCTCTTCTTCTGTCTCATTAACATCCACATCCATCTCTTCATCCCCAGTATCCTCTCCGTCCACTTCCATTTTTTCTTCTGTGTTAATGTTTGTATCGACCTCCATCTCCTCCTCTTGGTCTGGGACAGCCTGCAGAGGTAGCAAAATCTCAGAGTGGGGTCCCGTTCCCACACTATCCCACACAGCTCCAGCCCACCCAGGCTGCTGCGGGGTGTCCACCTCCATGGAATAGTACCATACCTTCTTTGGAATAAATGCAGACATCCTGCAGGGATGGGCAACAAAATCCAAGGAATGGGGAGCTTTGGGGACTGCTGGGGGAATCAGGGGGCAGGTGGCAACAAGGTGACAGGGGTTGGCTTGGAGCACTGAGAAGAGTGTCCTGACACAACGAGCCAATCACAGGTTGTGTTGTGGCCGTTGCTGGATGCTGGAAGTTCTAGCTGGAGCGTGCACTGTGACATCACTGCCAGGAGCCCAGGCCCAGGCTGAAGTGGACAACGGAGACCATAGAATGATGGAATCCCTGGGTGGCTGGGCTTGGAAGGGACCCTAAAGAGCATCTTGTTCCAAGCGGAGCAATCTTCCCCCAGAACAGGTTGCTCAGAGCCCTGCTCCCAGCTGGCCTTGGATGTTGCCAAGGATGGAGCATCCCCAGCCTGTGTGCACAGCCTGGGCCAGTGCCCCAGCAGCCTGAGTGGAAAAGAGCAGCTTCATTAGATGCAACTTCAATCTCACTCCTGCACTTGAAAGGCTTCTCCTCTCTGTGCCCATCTTTCCTAGAGCTGCAGGGAGGCCTCCCCAGCACCTTCTTTTTCCAGGCTGGGCATCCCCAGCCCCACATGGACAGCAGTCCGATGCGTGGGGTTGAAGGCTAAAGGGTAGCAAAGAGCATCAGGAAGTGAGAGATGGAAGCTTTGTCGTCCTGAAAACTCAGCTTCTGAGCTTGCTAACATAGTTTTCTAGAGACTTTCCCAAGACAGGAACTGTAAACATAGATATGTGTACATTCTTTCTGTTACACGTCTTGTGATGGGCATCTCTCATGGCCAGTGCAGTGAGAAAGTGTTATCCTGACCATCCAATCCTTGGCCGTGGTCAAAAGCCTATAAATCCTGGGAGGGAAAAAAAACTCGGCTCTTCTTTTCACCGCACCTCGACCTGTGTCCGTGTGATCTATTCATCTTCAGCGGTAACAAAGCTTTGCCTCTAAATGTAGAAAATCAATAAAAGTGGAGGGGAAAATGGTGGCACTCTGGCTCTGTTCTAACTGGGGAATATTTTCTTCTTTTCTGTCGTGCTGCCACAAGTTTGGTTGTTTGAAAGGAGGTTTGGCAAAATATCCATTGTCTTCTCCATTGGTGAAACACTGAGCAAAGTCAGGGCAAGCTGAAGATGCAGAGCAAAACCTGCAAATATCTCCTGGTGATCCTGATCCTGGGGAATGCAGCTAAAGCCAGCCAAAAGTCATTTCTGGAAAGTCAACCCTGGTTTACATCTTCTGGAGTTGGGCTGTGCCAACTTCACCAGTCCTTTATAAAAAAGGAAAAAATCTCAAACCAAAAGAGACAAAAACACAAAGAAACCCAAACGAACCAATCAAACAAATGGATAAAAAAACCAAAATAAAACCAAAGGCAGTGAGAAGTTAGGATTAGTTGTAAGGATATCACAGCAGGCGAATGGCTGCTTCTTACAGGATCTCCATCAAATGCCACCTAGAACAACTTCTCCAAAATATATCCAACAGGAGAAATCTAAAAAGTGATCCATGGCAGCTTTGGGGGCAGCTCTGCATTACGGTGAAGGATGAGCATGCAGTGGTACAGATCCAGCACTGCCCACCCTCCAGGCTGCTGTTTGCTCTGCTGAAAGACTCTTGCAGGACTGTGGCCCCTCTCCATGCAATGGAAATCATTGCCACAGCTCTCAGTTGAGGCACTGGCATTTCCAGAGCCAGATTCAGGCACAATCCTTCTGCCTGCTGAGCATCTGGGAAAGATCCTGAGCATCTTCAGGCCTAGAAGCACAAAACAGCTCAGGCTCTTCCTGAACTGGCTTTTCAGGGCAGGTTTCCATAGCTCTGCAAGATTTCTTCATCCCTCAACACGTCTGACTTTATGTCCAATGATGCATTTGGGTTTCTTCCTTCCTCCTGTGTGCCCCTGAGTAACCTTCCACGTGGATGGAGGAGATTGTGTACAGGACAATTGATTCCTGGATTGCCATTTGGCTTCACTGTCACTCAGTTGAACATGGTCCTTATCTAAGAAGGACTTGCAAGAAATGGGTAGGAGTTTTGGCTCTGAGAGGAACAGAAAGCACATTTTCTACACCAAATTGCCAGCTGATGCAGTTTCCCTGCCAAAATAGTGATTGCCATTCATCTTCCCGGGAAGAAGGTGAAGAGCCATTCAGAGATCCCAGGTTCAGCTGGCCTGGGGCTTTGTGTACCTCATTTCACATGTCCAATTTCAAGGGCCACTAAAAGAGGCTCATGTTTGCCTTGCTAGCCAGAAGTGCTGTAGGTATTTCCAGGAGAAAAACAAAGAAATCACTGTCCTGTGGTGTGGTAGAGATCCCACCACAATTGTCAATTCTGTGAGCAAAGCCAGCCAGTGCTTTTTGGGGCTGCAAGAGCTGAGAGTGTGGCAGAGCGGTTTTGATATTCTTTTTAGAGTCCTGAAAACATTGTTGCCAAAACAATCTTTCTCTCCTCTCTTCTGTCCTAAACTGTGGAACAGAAAAAATGGAAAGGAGCAGAGGTTTGTTTCAATTGGCTTTTTTATTTTGAAGTCTTCAAATAGTGTCAGCTTGATGCACGATACTTTAGAAATTGGATGAGTAGCACCTATTTCATCCCAGCAGAGAGGTGGGATTGAAGACTTCCAACAACAGAAGCACTGGATGTGTAAGAGCTCAGTTTTCCACCCCTCACCCCCTGGTATCTCCCTGGACTATTTGAAGCAGCCTCCACCAGATACATTAAAATACTGCTCCAAACAAGAACAGAATGCAAATGTTCCACCAAGTGGACAAAAATAAGAAAAGTGGGTGGGCGGCAGCCCTTTCTGAAGAGCTCGTGTTGATTTTGCAAAGTCAGATGCAAACAAGTTTTGCCATATTTCTTTCCTAGAAAAATGGAGATATTTAATAGAAATCTGTCTCTGAGGCTGCTAAGTTTGGTCTGATTTTCGATGTGGGAGGAATAGACCAGGTTGCAGAGAAGCTGTGATTGTCTGACCCTTGGAAGTGTTGAAGGCCAGGTTGGATGGGGCTTGGAGCAAGCTGGTCTAGGGGAAGGTGTCCTGAGTGTGCTGAGAGTTGGAACAAGAGGAGCTTTAAGGTCCCTTCCAAGGCAAGACATCCTGGGAGTCCATGAAGAGAAACTTGGACTTTTCCTGAGATGCTGCCTTTGCAAGGGCAAGTCCCAAATAGCCCAGGTAGTTTGAAATGCCCTGAGCAGAACCCAGCTGTGCTTTCTCATAGGTTGCCGCGGCGGTGGAGGCGGCAGGGGTGCCGCAACTCCCGGAAAAGCGGTCCGCGGTTGGGCTGCCCGGGGCACAGACACGTCCTCTGCCCGGCGAGTGATTTCAGCTCAGCTCAGCTCAGCGGCAGCGTGCAGGCGACACGGAGGGAGAGAGCAGAGCGCTGTGTGGCGTTCCGCAGAGAACTGGCCTTTATTACAGCCGGGCCCTCGGCCAAGGGAGCCAGTGACAGCAGCTCTGTGGAACAGGGGATAAACTGGGGTATTTATAGGGGAGGAGAGAGGCTGGGGGGAAACTGGGATACAGGTATTGGGGTGGGGTGGCAGGAGAGGACAGCAATGGAGTGTAACAGTTTAACATAACTAACTCAAAGATTGCTGGGACTGATACTTTTCTCTCTCTTAGAAAAAAGTATCTTACCTCCAAGGGAGGGCCAGGATCTCTGAATCACCAGGTTCCCCAGCCTCCGCAGTCAACCATGGAAAAGCAGCTTCTGAACAATAAAGATTGCTCTTGCCGTGCCAACCTCTCTGCGTCGTGTGTCCGTCTCGAGTGCCACAGCGACCCTCTGCAAACAGAGCTGCACCTGACTGAAAATGAATGGGACAGAAATCAGGAACTCTGAAAGTTTGATTTCCTATCCAATACAGCCCAGCTAGCCAGCCCCACACAATCCCCATCCCACCGCTCCAAATGTGGATCCCACTTCTCCCAACCTCCTTCTGGCCTGGGCTGACTTTGTGATCCTTGGATCCCCAGGTGTCTGTTCTGTTTCTGCTGCCTATTAAGTTCTGCACCTTCAAGACTGGCTCTGAGAGCCAAGGGGGGGAAGAAGAAGCTGCAGTTTGTTTGCAGAAATGGCACTCAGTGCCCCGCACGCTTCCCTTGCCTGTGTTGTCTGCAGCAGGGACAGACAGTGGGACAGAGCTCTCCTTTGCTTCTCAGCACTTCAGTTCAGTTTCCTTTTTAGTTAGTTTTTAGTTTAGTTTAGTTGGTTTTTAGCTAGCTGAGGCACAGGAGTTCCCCAGAGTGTTTTTTGCCTTTTTCCTTGGATCTGTTCAAAGCTGCTCTGGACTGAGAACCCAGACAAACCCCGGGAGCTCACGGCTGTGGCCCACGGGGGCCTGGGCCTGGGCCCTTTCCAGCGCCGGAGGAACTGATAAGAGACTGAGTGAGCTGAGCTACACCCCATGGAAAGGACTTTTCTGGCTTTGCCATCTCTTCAAGCAGCCAGAGGATTTATTTTTAATATTATTCATCTTGCTTATGCTTGTAGATACTTTGATTGTTAAGTAAACTGTGTTTTTCCACTTTTCTCCAAGAAAATGTGTTCCTGAAATATTCGGGAGAGAGACAACTTTAATTTGTTTTTTACAGGGACCCCATTTAGAGGTTTTCTTCCAAATTTGCCTTAAACCAGAACATCTTCCACCGCCATCTCACCTGGCGGTGGTGGAACTGAGTAATTTTGGTGTGGGATTGAGATTTTTCTGAGGTGGAACAAGCCCTTTTGAGTTGGGATTGAGCCCTTTTGGGGTAAAATGGAGCTGTTTTCAGTGGGATTGAGTGGTTTTGAGGTGACAGATCGATCCCTCCTGGCTTTTGGAGTGCAAAGAGATGGAGATGAGAAGCTGTTGGGGGTTAGGTGTCCTTCTTTTAGTTCTGGCTCAACTGTTGAATTTTTACCCATTAGTTGCGGGGAGAACCTGACTGTGGGTGGTACTTGAGAAACACAAAGAGTTCAGTTGGGCCCAGGGCTGAAGGGGGCAGGAAAAGGGGAGGGTGGGCACAGTTTGGCAGCTTCTTCAGCTTCAGAGAAGGCCACTTTGCTGGGAGCTGTTGCTGTGGAGAGAAGGGAATTTGCCATCACCCAGACGGAGCTGCTGCTTCTCCTTCTCCTTCTTCCCTCTTCATTGGTGGCTTCACACCCCCTGTCCTGCCAGGACGTGTGGCAGTGCCAGGCACCGCCACTGAGGTACTGATCCACCTCAGCCACCGGCCCGGGATCTCAGCTCATCCCTGCTGTTCCAGCTGAGTGTTCCTCAGAGCCCTGCAGGAGCACTGGCACTGACTGCCAACCCGAGGGGGTTTGTGAAGCAAAGCCTCTCCTCCATCCTTTCCTGTCCCGGTCAAGAAGGCTGTCACAGGGGCCCTGGTTCTGTTTTGTTGTTAATGCTGTAGTTATTGTTGTTTGTGTGCCTCGTTATACACGCTAAAGTGTGTATACAGTAAAGAACTGCTATTCCCATCCACAGATCTCTGTCTGAGAGCCCCTTGAGTTCAAAATTATAATGATTCAGAAGGAGGGGGTCTACATTTTCATTCCAGAGGAGGCCGTTGCCCTCCCTAGCAGACACCTGTCTTCCAAAACAAGGACAGATGGGGAGTTTCTCCACCCACCTTACCTTTGTGGGGCCGGCAGTGCTCCTGGTTCCCCATGCTCTTTTTGTGGGGTCTTTTGTGTCTGTCCCCCTCCACTATAGGGGGGGTGGGCGTTGTGTCTGTGCCCCTCTGATTTAGGGGGACAGGGGATATTTGCTGCCCCCTTTCTTCTCCTGGGAAGCCTGTGCGGGCTCTTTGTCCCACTCTGATTTGGGGGGTGCCAGTGTTGTCACCATCCTTGCAGCCCCCGGCCGCTCTTTGCCCTTTGCCAGGCCAGGGGTGTTCTCAGTCCCCTTGCAATTTGTGGGGCTGGCACAGGCAAAATTCCCCTCATCTTTAAGGGGGCTGGCAGTCTCTCCTTCCCCCTCTGACTTGGGGGCCGCTGTTGGCTCCATCCATCTCTTATTTTTGGGGGGCCGGGTATTTATCTCCCTTCAGTGTTGTGGGCTCAGGGATTGTCTCCATCCTCCTCCAGTTTTGAGGGGCCTGGGAGTAGTCTCTGCATCCCACTGATTTGGGGGGACTGGTGCAGGCTCTACCCCTCTCTGATTTTGAGGGACAACCTGGAGGAAAGGCATCAAAAGCTTGACAAAGGCTGAAGGGAACACTCTGATTACCCCTTTTGCCAAGAGGTTCCCTTAGCTGAAGTTGCTAACAAGGACCAGACTTGCCGGCCTGCACCGGGTTTCGGGTTCTTTTATTTCCTGGGCCCTCAGTCCTGCGTGGGACACGGGAACTGGGTGCTGCAGAGGCTGCGGCAAGGCATCAGAAATGGCCGCCCTACACCCAAGGGTGGTAGAAGATCTGCTCCAGCACTGGCCGATCCATGGGGTGCTTGGACAAACAGCAGCGGATCAGATGTTGGCACTCTGGGGAGAGAAGGCAGAAAGCGGCGCTCGCTTGCAGAAGGCTCCTGCCCAGCTGCTCCCGGCGCCTGCAGAAGCCGGGCCACGCTGCGTGTGCTGGGAGCTGGCCTTGGCGGGAGAGCGGCACGGCAGGACAAGCGTCCCCTCCTTCAGCCAAGCGTGCCACAGCCAGCCTGCCACGGGCCACCTGCTGCAGCCGGCCCTTGAGGGCACATGGACGTCCCGCGCAGCTGCGGGAGGGCCGGGCTGGGCTGCGCGCTGCCACGTGCCAAAGCCTGCCTTCTTCAGGCCCCATAGCAACCTGGAGAGGCCTCCTGCGGGAAGAAGAGCTGCCCCAAGACGATGTCTCGCTCCTTCTCCAAGGGTAAGTACCCGCACACCATCTCAAACAGCAGCACGCCCAGGGACCAGATGGTCGCCCCATCGCCGTAGTAGCAGCGAAGGCCGATCCACTCGGGCGGGCAGCACGTGCGTGTTCCTAGGGGAGACGGGCCTTCAAGTCCCTTCAGAATACAACAAAATCCTTGAAAAGCCTCACAAAATTCCAGAAAAATCCCACAAAATCTCCACAAATGTTCACAAAACTCAAGAAAAATCCATCAAAATTATTTAAATTTTCCCAAAAAATCACAAAATTCCAGAAAAATACACTAAGTTCTAGAAAAATCCCTCAAAATTCCCTAAATATTCAGACATCTATACGATATTCCAGAAACATCCCACAAAATCTCCACGAATTCACACAAAATTCAAGAAAAATACCTCAAAATCCCTAAATCTCCTCAATATCCAACAAAATCTCGTCAAAAATCCCACAAAATCTCCACAAATAACCACAAAATACATGAAAAATATCTCAAAATTCCAAAATCTCCTCAATATCCCACCAAATTCTACAAAAATCCCACAAAACCTCAACAAATTTCCACAAAATCTAAGAAAAATTCCTCAAAAATCTTCAGGTTTCTTCAGAATCCCAGAGAATCCAAGAAAAATTCACAAAATTCCTGAAAAATCCCGCAAAATTCCCCAAATCTTCTCAAAACCCTACCAAAATCCAGGAACATGCCACAAAATCTTCACAAATTTCTGTAAAATTCAAGGAAAATCCCTCAAAATTCCCTCAAAATTCCCTAAATCATCTCAAAATCCTACGAAATTCCACAAGCATCCCCCTAAATCTCCTCAAATGTCCACAAAATTCAAGAAAAATCCCACAAAAATCTCTGAATCTCCTCAATATCCCACATACCACAAAAATCCCACCAAATTCCAGAAAAATCCCACAAAATCCCCACCAATTTCTCCAAAATTCAAGAAAAATCCCTCTAAATTCCCTCAATCTTCTGAAAACCCAACTGAATTCCAGAAATATCCCACAAAATCTCCACAAATTCCCACAAAATACATGAAAAATTCCTGATAATTCGTCAGTTCTCTGCAGAATCCCACAAAATCCCAGAAAAGTCCCTCAAAGTTCCAGAAACATCCCACAAAATCCCCACAAATTACCACAAAATTCAAGAGAAATCCCTCAAAAATCCCTAAATCTCCTCCAAACCCTACTAAATTTCAGGAACACCCGAAGAAATCTCCACAAAATCTAAGAAAAATCCCTCGGAATTCTTCACTTCTCCTCAAAATTATACAGAATAGAAGATATTCCACAACATTCAAAAAAAAATTCCACAAAATTCCATAAAAATCCCAGTAAATTCTTGACATTTTCACAACATCCCAAAAAATTGCAGTAAAGCCCCACAAATTTCCAAAAAAAATCCCACAAAATCTCCACAAATATCCACAAAATACATGAAAAATCCCTCAAAACCCTTCAATCTTCTCAATATCCCACAAAATTCCACAAAAATCCCACAAAACCTCCACAAGTTTCCACAAAATCTAAGACAAATTCCTAAAAATTCTTCAAGGCTTTTCAAAACCACACAAAGTTTTTGAAAAGGCCCACAAAATTCCACAAAATACATGAAAAAATCCCTCAAAATCCATACATCTCTTTAATATCCCATAAAATTCAACAGAAATAACACAAAATCTCCACAAATAATCACACAGTCTGAGAAAAATTCTTCAAAATTCTTCAAGTCTCCTCAGAATCCCACACAATTCACAGGAAAAACACACAAAATTCCTGAAAAATCCAACAAAATTCTTGAAAATTTCTCAGGATGCCACGAAATTGCAGTAAAGCCCCACAAAATTCCTGAAAACTCTCACAAAATTCTTCAAATGACACACATAACATCAGAAATATCCCACAAATTTCCCCAAATCTTCAGAAAACTCTACCAAATTCCAGAAACACCCCACAAATTCTCCAGAAATTTCCACAAAATCTAAGAGAAACTCATGAAAATTCTTCAAGTTTTCTCAAAATCCCACAAAATCCTTGAAAAGAGTTGCAAAATTCCCTAAGACTTCTGAAAACTCTACCAAATTTCACAACAATCCCATAGAATTCCAGAAAAATCCACAAAATTCATTTAAAATCCCTATAAATTCACTAAATCTTCTCAAAACCCAACTGAATTCCAGAAACATCCCACAAAATCTCCACAAATAACCACAGAATACATGAAAAATCCCTCAAAATCCCTACATCTCCTCAATATCCCCCAAAATTCCACAAAAATCCCAGAAAATCTCCACAAATTTCCACAAAATCCAAGAAAAATTCCTCAAAATTCTTCTAGTTTCCTCTGAAACCCTTAGGATTTTTGTAAAACGCCCACAAATTCCAGAGAAATCCCATAGAATTCCCTAAATTTTTACAAAACCGTACCAAATTCAAGAAACAGCCCACAAAATCTCCACAAATCTCAAAATCTAAGAAAAATCCTTCAAAATTCTTCCATCTCCTCAAAATACCACAGAATACCAGAAAAATACTCAAAATTCCTGAAAAATACCACAAATTTCTTTAAATAATCTCAAAACCTTACCAAATTCCAGATACATCCCACAAAATCTCCACTAATTTCTAAAAATTACAGAAAAATCCCTCAAAATTCCAGAAAAATCCCACAAATTCCACAAAAATCACACAAAATTATTTAAATTTTCTCAATATCACACAAAATTCCAGAAATATTTTACAGATTTCAAAAAAATCCCACAAAAATCCACAAAAATCCCACAAAATTATTTCAATCTCCTCAAGATCCTATAAACTTCTACAAAAATCCCTCAAGATTCCCCAAATCTCCTAAAAATGCCACAAAGTTTTTCTCCTGGCCAACAAGTGGCCATTGCTGAGAACTGACAGCAGTTGGGACCATTGAAAAGTGACATCAACCTGGGAACAGCACTTGAAGACCTAAGGCCGGCAATTCCTTGCTCTCTTTGCTTTCCGCCTTTTCAAGAGGTACCAGGGCTCCCCTTCAGCCTCCTTCCCCCCAGGCCAGACAAGGCCACGGGAGGGGAGCGGGGCTGGCCGCAGCTCTGCGCTTCCCGGGGAGGATGGAGACTGGCAAGTGACAGGAGCCTCTTCTCAGAGGCTTGGCTGGGCCTTGCACAGCGGGGCTGCCGGGCCAGGCCGCTCCCTGCCTGGCCTGCACTTGCTGCCGCTGCTCAGTTTCACCACACACTGCCCACTAAAGATATGCAGGGAAAGATAGGAGCTTGCAGCGTGCTCAGATAATGGCCACACTCCCCACAGCAGCCATGGGAAAAAATCTTCTAGCGCAGACAGCTCCAGCCGCTGCTCCGGCAGAGATCCCGGGACCATCCACAAGGCCTGGGCAAGACTTGAACCTGCTCACTACTCAGGTGAGTCTTGCAAATTCATCCTTTTTTCCAGAGATAGGGGAAGAGAGAGAGAGTGATCAACATGGAAAGAGACAGCATAAACTGTTGGGAGGTGCTTCAGGGAGGCAAAGAGTTACTTTCAGATAAGCATTGTTACAGGAGAGGCATGGCTGTAAGCCAAGCTAGTGAATTTTGACCTCCTGCTTTGGGGGATGGGTGTGGGAGCCCTGGATGAAGTTATCCCACCCCAAACCCCTTGTGAAGGGTGGCCCAGGGGTTCAGATTGGGTTTCAGTCCCTGGGGGGTTTCTCCCTTGTTGTGTTTTTAGTGGTCCCTGACCCTGAACTCCACTTTCAAGGGTGGAGACCCTCAAGAGTTCTGTCCCTCAAAAAACCCCTGCCCTGCCTTTGTTGGGGGCTCTCTGTTCTGGATCTGAGTTGTTCCCGTGCTGAAGAAATGGTTTCATGAACAGAGGCGCTTCTCATTGTAGTACATGCCGGTTTCCAGAAAATATCATCCCTGGTCCTGATCCTGCAGTTGCGGACTGCAACAAATGGTGGAGAATGCACGGCATCCAGCGAGGCACCAGGAGAACAGCAGGAGCAGCTCCATGGACACCGTAAATCCCCGTCTGATGGCTCGAGAGCCAAAGAGACTCTCGCCTTAGAAAGGAGGAGTCGAGAGTACCTGGCAGGAGGGCCAAGTTGGGAGTGCCTCAGGGCCATGGGGGAAAAGGGCTTATGGAGGTGGGGGAGCTGAGAGACCAGACACTGGGACAAACATCTAACATCACCCAACGAGACGTATTATGGAGGGTTTTGCGTTTTTTTATATAGATGGGAAGGACCTTTATGGACGAGATTAACATTATGGATGATTATGGACGATTATGGACGGTATGGCCCTTCCTGTGGACTGTTTTTTGGCTTCTGTGAAGTCCCTCATTTGTTTTTGATTTATACCTCCCTGTATCTTCCCCTCTCCTCTGTTCCTAAGGGCAGGACAAAGGGTGAAAAATGCCAAGATGGCTCGGGGTTGCTGCCGACTCCCCGTCACCCCGGTGTCTTTCTGCCATCCCATCCCCTGTTTTCCTGAAGGCAGGCAAGGGACGGGGAACATCCAGAGTGCTGCGGGTCTGCTGCCGTCTGCCCGCCGTTCCGTGTCCTCCTTCACCCCCTGTCTTTCCATATTCCCGTTCCCTGGCCGGGAAAGTCCATCCCGGACCCTGCCCTCTTCCCAAGATGGCACTGCCCACGCGGTCTGGGATTCCTTTTTTCCTGCCTTGCTCCTTCTTTTCTGGCCCCAACCTTCCCTTCCCCCAGTAACTCCTGCTTCGCTCCCAGCCCTTTCTTCAGCTGCTCCACCCCTGGGGGCTACGCCTTTTCCATGGTGGGCAACACCCCCTCTGGGGAAATCAAAACTGGAACCGAGCTCTGAAAGCCAGCGTTTCACCAAGAACATCTCAAGTGGCAACGCCCACACCTACGAGACCAGAGCCGAAGCTGGAGATCTAAGAACTCTGCCCCTCATGAGAGGAGATCTAAGAGCTGCGCCCTTCCTGAAAGAAACTCCAGAACTGGAAGAGACTGAACTAAAAAAATATTACGTTTGTATTAAGTACCATCACTGTTTAATTTAAGTGTTTGTTTTTAATTTTGTTTCTTTCTGTTTGTTTGTTTGCTTAACGTGTTTTGTTATTGAGTTTTTAGTGTCCCACAGAGCAGAGCGGGTGCTCTGTGGAGGAGGTGAGATTTTATGATGTGAGTTTCGGAAACATTTTTAAGCCCCAAATTAAAATTTGAAGGGGGAAAAAAAAAAGGAGCAGATGTTGTGATGTGCCTCAGGGGAGGCAACGAATTCCATTGTCCCACCCCAAGCCCCTTGTGAAGGACGGCCCAGGGGTTCTGATTGGGTTTGAATCCCTGGGGAGCTTCTTCCTTGCTGTGTTTCTAGTGGTCCCTGACCCTGAACTCCAGCCTCAAGAGTTCTGTCCCTCAAAAACCCCTGCCGTGCCTCTGTTTGGGACTCTCTGTTCTGAATCTGAGTTTGTTCCCATGCTGAAGAAATGGTTTCATGAACAAAGGCCCGTCTCGCTGGTGTTCCATGCTGGTCCCCAGAACCCTGCGGTTTCCCTGGCCGAGATCCTGAGGTTGCAGACTGCAACAGGTGCCAAGGTTGGAGAAGTTGGTGGGAAAACTCGACTTTGTGCTGTCAATGTTCTGAGTGTTGAGCCAGCACCAAATCTGTGCAACTCTATGGGAAGGAAATAATAAGGCAAAATGACATCATTGAAACAAGGAAATGCTCTTGGCACTTGATGTGCACAAATGCACAGCAGGAGAGGAAGAGCAGAGCAGCTACAAGCTGCCAGTACTTGCAGAAGAATGAATGGAAGTAACTTCCTGTTTAGGCTGGAAATTCGGAGAAAATTTGACCCCATCCAGAAGGGTGTTGAAGTGAAGCAGCTGTCTAGTGACAAGAGACAGATGGAGAAGTGAAACCCCAAAAGGAAAGGCTTTGAATGTGGAGTTTTTTGGATGTTGGGGTCTTTAGAAACAGATCTTGCGAATCCCATGGGTGATGCAGGCGGCTTGCCAAGGGAGCATCCCTGTCCCCATGCCAGGGAGCTGCTGCTCTGGTCGCACAGGGTGCTTTGGGTTGTACCTGATGGCTCAGCAGAGCTTGGGGAAATGCCTCAATGTTTTTTGGATTTGAATGGCATTTGGGTCAAATCCAATTTCTCCTCTGCGGGATGAAGTCTTGAGCTCTGACGGGTTTCATTTGAAGATTTCTTTAATCTATGCCCCAGGCCAAAACCCCCCAGCAGATCCCCTGCTCCTCCCACTCTGTGTCTGCCCCAGCTATGATCCTTGGAGCTTTTCCCTTCAACTGAAAGAACTGGAAATTGGCTGGGTTTTGTCACCTCTTGGCAACAAAATTTTCTCCTGTTGTGCAGCTCAGGGGGAAGGAAACTTCTTCCTCCCTTCATTTTGCTGCAACCAAGTGTTTTGTTCCTCTTGGTGAAGAGCTGGGAAGAAAGACTTCTTTTTAAGCTGAGGGAGTCAAATTCAATTCCCTTCTCATGTGGAGCAAAATCACCCAGTTATTTTTGTTGAAAGTAACTCCAAAATTTTTAAGAGATCTTTTGAGAAAATTTTTCTCTTGGTGACTGATTACAAGTGGGTGTTGGAAGAAAGTCTGCCTTGAACCATTCAAAGCAGTAATTTCTTCCCAAAGAGGAGAAGAAATTACATTTTCTGGGTGGAAAAAATAAAATAAAATAAAATAAAATAAAATAAAATAAAATAAAATTAAATTAAATTAAATTAAATTAAATTAAATTAAATTAAACAAAAAAAATGAAATGATATGAAATGAAATGAATTGAAATAAAATAAAAAAAATTAAAAAAAATAAAATAAAATAAAAAAATAAAAAAAAAATAAAATAAAATTAAATTAAATTAAATTAAATAAAAAAATGAAATGAAATGAAATGAAATGAAATGAAATAAAATAAAAAAATAAAAAAAAATAAAATAAAATAAAAAAATAAAAAATAAAAAAAAATAATAAAATTAAATTAAATTAAATTAAATTAAATTAAATTAAATTAATTAAATAAAAAAATGAAATGAAATGAAATAAAATAAAAAAATAAATAAAATAAAATACAATAAAATAAAAAAATAAAAAAAATAAAATAAAATAAAATAAAATAAAATAAAATAAAATAAAATAAAATAAAATAAAATAAAATAAAATAAAATAAAATAAAATAAAATAAAATAAAATAAAATAAAATAAAATAAAATAAAATAAAATAAAATAAAATAAAATAAAATAAAATAAAATAAAGTAGTAGTGGACCAAAGGAGCTTAAAGCCAATCTCCATGTGCTGCCAATGACTGAATTAAATGCACAGGGCTTCTATCGGCTGTGGCAGACCAAACGCTGTTTTTGGCTTCTTGGGGGTTTTGTCAGAAATCTTTGTAGCACCAATAGTTCATGGACTTCTCTCTGCTGGCTTCAGCCATTCCTGCTGCCCATCATATCTTGCTATTATAAGGCAGCTCTTTTCATGATGTTGTCTTTGAAGTCAGATCTCTGAGCCTTTTCCTACTTCTAGCCCCAGTTTTCAGTAGGACCAACATTTTCTTCTCTGGGAGTGTATTCAGTGGTGGCCACACAAGTGAAGGCAAGGAGGTGGCAGGTGATAATTGATGGAACTTCCTGGAACGGGAAAAAACTCAGCATTCAATTTCCAACTCCTTAGAAATCTCTATTTTTCTTTCTCTTCCTGCCTCTTGTGCTCTTTGTGGCTGCTCTGAGTTTAGTCCTTGGAAATGCAATTCTATGGCTCCAAATGATTTGGAGACAGAATAATCTTGTACATAAAACCAAATCAATTTAACTTTCCAATATGAAGGCAGTTTGACATCCAGGCTTGGGGGGAGCTGGCAGTAGTTAGTGCCTGGCCAATGACAGAACACAGAGTTCGTCTGATTGAGGTGAAATTTCATTCATTGGAGAGTCAAATTGCCTCGTATTTGCTCAGCACTACAAATCCATTTGAAGTTGGTTGCCAAGACTTGCTGCAAGTGCTGAGTGATGGGATAAAGGCCTGCAATGGCACCATGAAATGGGAGAGCTGGAGAGAAATCTCAAAGAATGGCATTTCCAAGCATTTTCAGGCGCTGATGTTGTGCTGCTGGCTTGGTGCTGTCCAAGGGGCTGATTGGAATGGTTTTAGAGGAACTAAGCTGGGCAGTGGAATGCACCTCAGGCAGAAAATGCATCTCTGGTCTCTGCAAGTGCCTTTATCTCCCTCCATGCTCCTCAGCACTGAAATCCTGCAAGGACTGAGGGAATCTGAGGCTTTGGGAATGGCCAATAGTGAGAGATATTGGGGAGATTTGACTCAGGAGATGGAAGCAGCAGCAGAAGGTGCTGTCATCTTCATCCTAGTGTTCTCCTGCGTGCTGATGCATTGTGAAGGAGGCAGGATTCCATCAAGTACCTTCTGTGTCTCCCGTGGCAAATTCTTTCATGTCTTAGAGTTTCAGGCATGTGTTGTGTGGCTGTGCTGCACCCCAGGGCCAGGCTCTGCCTCTCTTTGCTCTGGCTGCTGCTTCCAAGCTGTCCTGTGGGATTTTGATTTGCAAGCCACCTCTCTGACCAGCTTCCACTTTGCTTGAAAAATTCAGCACCATGTTGAGGCTGAACAAGTCCCAGAGTTGGGGAGAAGGATTTGAGCTGCAATTTGCATCACAGAGTTGTTAGAGTGGGGGAAATGTCACATCCCTCCTGGACCTGGAGCTTCTAATCTTGTTGCAAACACTGAAAAGCTCTTCAGCTTCTCTCATTCTACCTAAATTTGATTCCTGCTTTGATTTCACACCTCTTTCATGCAGGTTTTTCCTCTGTCCTTGGCTAGAATTGTCAGGCCTGAGAAATTTGGTCGAGCCTTGGGACAGCTCCCATCATCTCTCCCTGCTCCTAATGCTGCTTTGAATTCTCTTGGGAATCTGAGCATGAGGGAAACTGGGGGGACTTCAGTGAGAGGCAAAGTGAGGCACAGAAGCTGAAGTGCAAATGCAGAGTGTGGGTCACCAGAGTCTGCAGTGTTGTGGGGATTTGGGCCATGCAAACAGATGTCTCTTCTCTGGGAATGGCTGATTTATTCGGTGTGTCTCCTCCTGAAATTCCTGTGCACCAGGCCTGGTGCTGGAGCTACAGCAGCACAAAGTTGCCAGGGAGCCGTGTGGGACCCAGTGGGAATCATTTCTTTGCTGCTTTTGATGAAAAGTTGTGACATGAATCTCAGTGTCAGGGAGGTGCCACGCTAATGCTGCTGCAGTACCCACACACTGTGTCTGCAGACAGCTCAGGAGAAAATGAAGAAAAGCCAGGATGAAATCCCATGTGCTACTGAACTCGATCAGAACCTGCTTGGAGTGAAGTGTGTGAAGTGACTGGGGAGAGCTGGATAGAAGGGACAGCTCTGAGAAGTGTGTGGTACATCACTGACATCCTTCCAGTGATCTTTGCACAGAAACAAAAAAGTATCAGTTTGCATGGCCTGAATCTCTTGGTGTGGAAATCCTGCGTGTTGCACAAACTGTGCTGAGCTCATCTGGCTCTGAAATGTCATCTCTGATGTTAGCCAGGAAAAGCTAAGTTCTGTAGAGATGAATAAAAATCAGTGGTAACCCAGAAGCAAACCTTGGCAATAGACATGCGTGGCAGGTGAGGAGACTGAAAGCTTTCATTCTTGTTGTGGGAGAATGAATTCAGCAATAAAAAATCCTGTCTCTTGGCATTAAAATACTTTAGTTTCAGCTCTGCCCCAGCCCATCAATGTCCCTGTGTGGTTGGGGGTAGGTTGTCCCCCTGTAGCTCTCTGCAGGTTGGTGCTAATTCAAGATGTTCTGGCAGGTTCCAATGTTTTGGTGTGCGAGCAGGGAGTGCAGAACAGGGATTGCAAGCACTGCCATTTGCTGTGCTAGAAAGTCCAAGGGACAAATTTGTGCCAATTAATGTCTCCCCTTGAAGTAGGAGGAACAATTGATGTTGTGCTTGTAGCAGAGTGTGGTGACAGAGGGGGTTTCCAAAGGAAATGTTGGTGCATGTAGGCCAGAGGCCCCTGTGCTGAGGCTCCCTCCAGGCTGGCTCCAGCCCCTCAGGGTGCCCAGGAAGCAGGCTGCCCGCAGCCCAGTGCAGCCTCCTTAGCCCTGGGGCTAGCCAGGGAAGAGCCATGGATGAGGCTGAGCCCTGCTCCCATGTGGGATGCCATGGGACAGGGCCCACTGGGATTTGCCCCTCCAGCTCCCAAGTGTGTCCAGAGAAACTGCAAGGAGAGGGTGAGCTCTGTCAGTGGGACCCCCTGTGCACAGGGAGCCACTGCTGGGGTGGCTGTGCCAGCTCCCTCCGGGACATCCAGCCCTGGGAACCTGGAGCTAGTGGAAAGCACAACTTTGCAAATGTGCCCAAAGCAAATGCAAAGAGAACTGGGGTGTGAAAACCAAAGAATGTTTATTTGTAGAAGAAAAGGAACAAGAATGAACTACACAACATATTTACATTGTAAGAATATTGGTAACAACAACAACAACAACAAACTATAGAACCTATTTACCTAAGAACATATCTAACTAAACTACATGGAACATATTTACAGAACACTAAAACAAACTCTAAAATGTCTATCTGAACGCAACAACTCCAAAACGTATATACAGAAGGGTGGCATCTCTGTCTGGGATGTGCCTCAGTCCTGGAAGAAAAACAAGTGGCACGGTCAGTGCAGTCAGGCATGGAGGGGTGTTCCATGTGCTCCCGGGCTGGGACACTGGCACAGGGGGACTCTGCTGCCAGAAGTGAGCCTGGCTGGGGCTGGGGGCTGTGGCCCAGGCACTGGAACAGGGCTTGTGTGGCCCAAAGCAAGGCCAGGCCAGGCCAGGGATGGCCACTAGAATCCAGTGCATGGGCTAGCGTGTCCCTGAGCAGGGAGTGCCCAGCCCAGCCCCAGCCTGGCAGCAGAGGACCCGCTCTGCCCGTGGGGAGCACCTGCCTGTTCTACTGCTGGCATTGGTCTTCATCCTAAGACCATGTCCTCCTCCTCATCTTTTCCATCAATATCCATGTCTTCAATGTAGTCAGTCATTTCCACCTCCATCTCTTCTTCTGTCTCATTAACATCCACATCCATCTCTTCATCCCCAGTATCCTCTCCGTCCACTTCCATTTTTTCTTCTGTGTTAATGTCTGTATCGACCTCCATCTCCTCCTCTTGGTCTGGGACAGCCTGCAGAGGTAGCAAAATCTCAGAGTGGGGTCCCTTTCCCACACTGTCCCACACAGCTCCAGCCCACCCAGGCAGATGCGGGGTGTCCACCTCTGTGGAATATTACCATACCTTCTTTGGAACAAATGCAGACATCCTGCAGGGATGGACAGCAAAATCCAAGGAATGGGGAGCTTTCAGGACTGATGGGGGTATCAGGGAGCAGGTGACAGGCAAGGTGACAGGGGTAGCCTTGGAGCACTGAGAAGAGCGTGCTGACACAAGGAGCCAAGGGTTGTGTTGTGGCCGTTGCTGGATGCTGGAAGTTCTAGCTGGAGCGTGCACTGTGACATCACTGCCAGGAGCCCAGGCCCAGGCTGAAGAGGACAACGGAGACCATAGAATGATGGAATCCCTGGGTGGCTGGGCTTGGAAGGGACCCTAAAGACCATCTTGTTCCAAGCGGAGCAATCTTCCCCCAGAACAGGTTGCTCAGAGCCCTGCTCCCAGCTGGCCTTGGATGTTGCCAAGGATGGAGCATCCCCAGCCTGTGTGCACAGCCTGGGCCAGTGCCCCAGCAGCCTGAGTGGAAAAGAGCAGCTTCATTAGATGCAACTTCAATCTCACTCCTGCAGTTGAAAGGCTTCTCCTCTCTGTGCCCATCTTTCCTAGAGCTGCAGGGAGGCCTCCCCAGCACCTTCTCTTTCCAGGCTGAGCATCCCCAGCTCCACATGGACAGCAGTCCGATGCGTGGGGGTCAAGACTAAAGGGTAGCAAAGAGCATCAGGAAGTGAGAGATGGAAGCTTTTTCGCTCTGAAAACTCAGCTTCTGAGCTTGCTAACATAGTTTTCTAAAGGCTTTCCCAGGACAGTAACTGTAAACATAGATATGTGTGCATTCTTTCTGTTACACGTCTTGTGATGGGCATCTCTCATGGCCAGTGCAGTGAGAAAGTGTTATCCTGACCATCCAATCCCTGGCTGTGGTCAAAAGCCTATAAATCCTGGGAGGGAAAATAAACTCGGCTCTTCTTTTCACCACACCTCGACCTGTGTCCGTGTGATCTATTCATCTTCAGCGGTAACAAAGCTTTGCCTCTAAATGTAGAAAATCGATAAAAGTGGGGTGGAAAATGGTGGGACTCAGGCTTTGTTCTAACTGGTGAATATTTTCTTCTTTTCTGTCTTGCTGCTACAAGTTTGGTTGTTTGAAAGGAGGTTTGGCAAAATATCCATTGTCTTCTCCATTGGTGAAACACTGAGCAATGTCTGGGCAAGCTGAAAATGCAGAGCAAAACCTGCAAATATCTCCTGGTGATCCTGATCCTGGGGAATGCAGCTAAAGCCAGCCAAAAGTCATTTCTGGAAAGTCAAGCCTGGTTTATATTTTCTGGAGTTTGGCTGTGTCAACTTCACCAGTCATTTATAAAAAAGGAAAAAATCACAAACCAAAAGAGACAAAACCACAAAGAAACAAACCCAAAGGAACCAGTCAAATAAATAGATAAAAAACCCCAAATAAAACCCAAGGGAATGAGAAGTTAGGATTAATTGTAAAGATATCACAGCAGGCGAATGGCTGCTTCCTACAGGATCACCATCCAAAGCTACCTAGAACAACTTCTCCAAAATATATCCAACAGGAGAAATCTAAAACGTGATCCATGGCAGCTTTGAGGGCAGCTGTGCATTACGGTGAAGGATGAGCATGCAGTGGTACAGATGCAGCATTGCCCACCCTCCAGGCTGCTGTTTGCTCTGCTGAAAGACTCTTGCAGGACTGTGGCCCCTCTCCATGCAATGGAAATCATTGCCACAGCTCTCAGTTGAGGCACTGGCATTTCCAGAGCCAGATTCAGGCACAATCCTACTGCCTGCTGAGCATCTGGGAAAAATCCTGAGCATCTTCAGGCCTAGAAGCACAAAACAGCTCAGGCTCTTCCTGAACTGGCTTTTCAGGGGAGCTTTCCATATCTCTGCAAGATTTCTTCATCCCTCAACACGTCTGACTTTATGTCCAACGGTGCATTTGGCTTCCTTCCTTCCTCCTGTGTGCCCCTGAGTAACCTTGCACGTGGATGGAGGAGATTGTGTACAGGACAATTGATTCCTGGATTGCCATTTGGCTTCACTGTCACTCAGTTGAACGTGGTCCTTATCTAAGAAGGACTTGCAAGAAATGGGTAGGAGTTTTGGCTGTGAGAGGAGCAGAAAGCACATTTTCTACACCAAATTGCCAGCTGATGCAGTTTCCCTGCCAAAATAGTGATTGCCATTCATCTTCCTGGGAAGAATGTGAAGACCCATTCAGAGATCCCAGGTTCAGCTGGCCTGTGGCTTTGTGTACCTCATTTCACATGTCCAGTTTCAAGGGCCACTAAAAGAGGCTCATGTTTGCCTTGCTAGCCAGAAGTGCTGTAGGTATTTCCAGGAGAAAAGGAAAAACATCGCTGTCCTGTGGTGTGCTAGAAATGCCACCACAATTGTGAGTCTGTGAGCAAAGAGAGCCAGTGCTTTTTGGCACTGCAAGAGTTGAGAGTGCGGCAGAGCGGTTTTGATATTCTTTTTAGAGTCCTGAAAACATTGTTCCCTGAACAATCTTTCTCTCCTGTCTTCTGTCATAAACTGTGGAACAGAGAAAATGGAAAGGAGCAGAGGTTTGTTTCAAGTGGCTTTTCTATTTTGAAGTCTTCAAATAGTGTCAGCTTGATGCACGATACTTTAGAAATTGGATGAGTAGCACCTATTTCATCCTAGCAGAGAGGTGGGATTGAAGACTTCCAACAAGAGAAGTACTGGATGTGTAAGAGCTCAGTTTTCCACCCCTCACCCCCTGGTATCTCGCTGGACTATTTGAAGCAGCCTCAGCCAGATACATTAAAATACTGCTCCAAACAACAACAGAATGCAAATGTTCCACCAAATGGGGAAAAATAAGCAAAGTGGGTGGGCGGCAACCCTTTCTGAAGAGCTCGTGTTGATTTTGCAAAGTCAGATGCAAAGAAGTTTAGCCATATTTCTTTCCTAGAAAAATGGAGCTATTGAATAGAAATCTATCTCTGAGGCTGCTAAGTTTGGTCTGATTTTCGATGTGGGAGGAATAGACCAGGTTGCAGAGAAGCTGTGATTGTCTGACCCTTGGAAGGGTTGAAGGCCAGGTTGGATGGGGCTTGGAGCAAGCTGGTCTAGGGGAAGGTGTCCTGAGTGTGCTGAGAGTTGGAACAAGAGGAGCTTTAAGGTCCCTTCCAAGGCAAGACATCCTGGGAGTCCATGAAGAGAAACTTGGACTTTTCCTGAGATGCTGCCTTTGCAAGGGCAAGTCCCAAATAGCCCAGGTAGTTTGAAATGGCCTGAGCAGAACCCAGCTGTGCTTTCTCATAGGTTGCCACGGCGGTGGAGGTGGCAGGGGTGCCGGGACTCCCGGAAAAGCGGTCCGCGGTTGGGCTGCCCGGGGCACAGACACGTCCTCTGCCCGGCGAGTGATTTCAGCTCAGCTCAGCTCAGCGGCAGCGTGCAGGCGACACGGAGGGAGAGAGCAGAGCGCTGTGTGGCGTTCCGCAGAGAACTGGCCTTTATTACAGCTGGGCCCTCGGCCAACGGAGCCAGTGACAGCAGCTCTGTGGAACAGGGGATAAACTGGGGTATTTATAGGGGAGGAGAGGGGCTGGGGGGAAACTGGGATACAGGTATTGGGGTGGGATGGCAGGGGAGAACAGCAATGGAGTGTAACAGTTTAACATTAACTAACTCAAAGATTGCTGGGGCTGATACTTTACTCTCTCTTAGAAAAAAGTATCTTACCTCCAAGGGAGGGCCAGGATCTCTGAATCAGGCAGTTTCCCAGCCTCTGCAGTCAACCATGGAAAAGCAGCTTCTGAACAATAAAGATTGCTCTTGCCGTGCCAACCTCGCTGCGTCATGTGTCCGTCTCGAGTGCCACAGCGACCCTCTGCAAACAGAGCTGCACCTGACTGAAAATGAATGGGACAGAAATCAGGAACTCTGAAAGTTTGATTTCCTATCAAATACAGCCCAGCCAGCCAGCCCCACACAATCCCCATCCCACCGCTCCAAATGTGGATCCCACTTCTCCCAACCTCCTTCTGGCCTGGGCTGACTTTGTGATCCTTGGATCCCCAGGCGTCTGTTCTGTTTCTGCTGCCTATTAAGTTCTGCACCTTCAAGACTGGCTCTGAGAGCCAAGGGGGGGAAGAAGAAGCTGCAGTTTGTTTGCAGAAATGGCACTCAGTGCCCCGCACGCTTCCCTGGCCTGTGTTGTCTGCAGCAGGGACAGACAGTGGGACAGAGCTCTCCTTTGCTTCTCGGCACTTTAGTTCAGTTTCCTTTTTAGTTAGTTTTTAGTTTAGTTTAGTTGGTTTTTAGCTAGCTGAGGCACAGGAGTTCCCCAGAGTGTTTTTTGCCTTTTTCCTTGGATCTGTTCAAAGCTGCTCTGGACTGAGAACCCAGACAAACCCCGGGAGCTCACGGCTGTGGCCCACGGGGGCCTGGGCCTGGGCCCTTTCCAGCGCCGGAGGAACTGATAAGAGACTGAGCGAGCTGAGCTACACCCCATGGAAAGGACTTTTCTGGCTTTGCCATCTCTTCAAGCAACCAGAGGATTTATTCTTTAATATTATTCATCTTGCTCATGCTTGTAGATACTTTGATTGTTAAGTAAACTGTGTTTTTCCACTTTTCTCCAAGAAAATGTGTTCCTGAAATATTCGGGGGAGGGGCAACTTTAATTTGTTTTTTACAGGGACCCCATTCAGAGGTTTTCTTCCAAATTTGCCCTAAACCAGAACATCTTCCACCTCCATCTCATTTGGCAGCGGTGGAACTGAGTAATTTTGGTGTGGGATTGAGATTTTCTGAGGTGGAACAAGCCCTTTTGAGTTGGGACTGAGCCCTTTTGGGGTAAAATGGAGCTGTTTCCAGTAGGATTGAGTGGTTTTGAGGTGACAGATCGATCCCTCCTGGCTTTTGGAGTGCAAAGAGATGGAGATGAGAAGCTGTTGGGGGTTAGGTGTCCTTCTTTTAGTTCTGGCTCACCTGTTGAATTTTTACCCATTAATTGCGGGGAAAACCTGACTGTGGGTGGTACTTGAGAAACACAAAGAGTTCGGTTGGGTCCAGGGGGAAAGGGGGCAGGAAAAGGCGAGGGTGGGCACAGTTTTGCAACTTCTTCAGCTTCAGAGAAGGACACTTTGCTGGGAGCTGTTGCTGAGGAGGAAAGGGAATTTGCCATCACCCAGACGGAGCTGCTGTTTCTTCTTCTCCTTCTTCCCTCTTCGTTGGTGGCCTCACACCCCCTGTCTTGCTGGGACGTGTGGCAGTGCCAGGCACCACCACTGAGCTACTGATCCACCTCAGCCACCGGCCCGGGATCTCAGCTCATCCCTGCTGTTCCAGCTGAGTGTTCCTCAGAGCCCTGCAGGAGCACTGGCACTGACTGCCAACCCAAGGGGGTTTGTGAAGCAAAGCTTCTCCTCCATCCTTTCCTGTCCCGGCCGAGAAGGCTGTCACGGGGTTTCTGGTTCTGTTTTGTTGTTAATGCTGTAGTTATTGTTGTTTGTGTGCCTCGTTATACACGCTAAAGTGTGTATGCAGTAAAGAACTGCTATTCCTATCCACAGATCTCTGTCTGAGAGCGCCTTGAGTTCAAAATTATAATGATTCAGAGGGAGGGGGTCTACATTTCCATTCCAGGGGAGGCCCCTGCCCTCCCTAGCAGAAACCTGTCTTCCACAACAAGGACAGATGGGGAGTTTCTCCATCCGCCTTACCTTTGTGGGGCCAGCAGTGCTCCTGGTTCCCCATGCTCTTTTTGTGGGGTCTTTTGTGTCTGTCCCCCTCCACTATAGGGGGGGTGGGCGTTGTGTCTGTGCCCCTCTGATTTAGGGGGACAGGGGATATTTGCTGCCCCCTTTCTTCTCCTGGGAAGCCTGTGCAGGCTCTTTGTCCCTCTCTGATTTGGGGGGTGCCAGTGTTGTCACCATCCTGGCAGCCCCCGGCCGCTCTTTGCACTTTGCCAGGCCAGGGCTGTTCCCTGTCCCCTTGCCATTTGTGGGGCTGGCACAGGCACAATTCCCCTCCTCTTTAGCAGGGCTGGCAGTCTCCCCTTCCCCCTCTGACTTGGGGGCCGCTGTGGGCTCCATCCATCTCTTATTTTTGGGGGGTCAGGTATTTATCTCCCTTCAGTGTTGGGGGCCCAGGGATCGTCTCCATCCTTCTCCAGTTTTGAGGGGCCTGGGAGTAGTCTCTGCCTCCCACTGATTTGGGGGGACTGGTGCAGGTTCCAACCGCTCTCTGATTTTGAGGGACAACCTGGAGGAAAGGCATCAAAAGCTTGACAAAGGCTGAAGGGAACACTCTGATTACCCCTTTTGCCAAGAGGTTCCCTTAGCTGAAGTTGCTAACAAGGACCAGACTTGCCAGCCCGCACCGGGTTTCGGGTTCTTTTATTTCCTGGGCCCTCAGTCCTGCGTGGGACATGGGAACTGGGTGCTGCAGAGGCTGCGGCAAGGCATCAGAAATGGCTGCCCAACACCCAAGGGTGGTAGAAGATCTGCTCCAGCACTGGCCGATCCATGGGGTGCTTGGACAAACAGCAGCGGATCAGATGTTGGCACTCTGGGGAGAGAAGGCAGATAGCGGTGCTCACTTGCAGAAGGCTCCTGCCCAGCTGCTCCCGGCGCCTGCAGAAGCCGGGCCACGCTGCGTGTGCTGGGAGCTGGCCTTGGCGGGAGAGCGGCACGGCAGGACAAGCGTCCCCTCCTTCAGCCAAGCGTGCCACAGCCAGCCTGCCACGGGCCACCTGCTGCAGCCGGCCCTTGAGGACACATGGACGTCCCGCGCAGCTGCGGGAGGGCCGGGCTGGGCTGCGCGCTGCCACCTGCCAAAGCCTGCCTTCTTCAGGCCCCATAGCAACCTGGAGAGGCCTCCTGCGGGAAGAAGAGCTGCCCCAAGACGATGTCTCGCTCCTTCTCCAAGGGTAAGTACCCGCACACCATCTCAAACAGCAGCACGCCCAGGGACCAGGTGGTCGCCCCATCGCCGTGGTAGGAGCGAAGGCCGATCCACTCGGGCGGGCAGTACGTGCGTGTTCCTAGGGGAGACAGGCCTTCAAGTCCCCTCAGAATACAACAAAATCCTTGAAAAGCCACACAAAATTCCAGAAAAATCCCAGAAAATCTCCACCAATTTTCACAAAACTCAAGAAAAATCCATCAAAATTATTTAAATTTTCCCAAAAAATCACAAAATTCCAGAAAAATACACTAAGTTGTAGAAAAATCCCTCAAAATTTCCTATATATTCAGACATCTCTACCATATTCCAGAAACATCCCACAAAATCTCCACGAATTCACACAAAATTCAAGAAAAATCCCTCCAAATCCCTAAATCTCCTCAATATCCAACAAAATCTCCTCAAAAATCCCACAAAATCTCCACAAATAACCACAAAATACATGAAAAATACCTCAAAATTCCAAAATCTCCTCAATATCCCACAAAATTACAAAAAAATCCCACAAAACCTCAACAAATTTCTACAAAATCTAAGAAACATTCCTCAAAATTCTTCAGGTTTCCTCAGAATCCCACAGAATCCAAGAAAAATTCCCAAAATTCCTGAAAAATCCCACAAAATTTTCCAAATCTTCTAAAAACCCTACCAAATTCCAGGAACATGCCACAAAATCTCCTCAAATTTCAATCAAATTCAAGGAAAATCCCTCAAAATTCCCAAGATCGTCGCAAAATCCTACGAAATTCCACAAGCATCCCCCTAAATCTCCTCAAATGTTCACAAAATTCAAGAAAAATCCCACAAAAATCTCTGAATCTCCTCAATATCCCACAAAATACCACAAAAATCCCACCAAATTCCAGAAAAATCCCACAAAATCCCCACCAATTTCTCCAAAATTCAAGAAAAATCCCTCTAAATTCCCTCAATCTTCTCAAAACCCAACTGAATTCCAGAAATATCCCACAAAATCTCCACAAATTCCCACAAAATACATGAAAAATACCTGATAATTCGTCAATTCTCTGCAGAATCCCACAAAATCCCGGAAAAGTCCCTCAAAGTTCCAGAAACATCCCACAAAATCTCCACAAATATCCACAAAATACATGAAAAGTCCATCAAAATGCCAACATCTCCTCAATATCCCACAAAATTCCCGGAAAATCACACAAAATCCCCACAAGTGTTCCCTACAAAATTTAAGAAAAATATCACAAAATTCTTAAAGCCTCCTCAGAATCCCACACAATTCACAGGAAAAATACACAAAATTCCTGAAAAATCCCACAAAATTCCCTAAATCTTCTCAAAACCCAACTGAATTCCACAAACATCCCACAAAATCTCAGCAAATTCCCACAAAATACATGAAAAATCCCTCAAAATTCCAAAATCTCCTCAATATCCCACAAAATTCCACAAAAATCACACAAAACCTCCACAAATTTCCACAAAATCTGAGAAAAATTCCTCAAAATTTTTCAACTCTCCTCTAAACCACACAAAGTCTTTGAAAAGGCCCACAGAATTCCTGAAAAATCCCTCAAAATTCCCTAAATCTTCACAAAACCAAACCAAGTTCCAGAAACATCCCACAAAATCTCCACAAATTTCCACAAAATCTAAGAAAAATCCTACAAAATTCATCAAGTCTCCTCTAAATCCCACAAAATCCTTGAAAAGCCTTCCAAAATTCCACAAAAATCCCTCAAAATTCTCTGAATTACCCGAAAACTCTACCAAATTGCAGAAACGCCCCATAAAATCTCCACAAATTCCCTCCAAATTCAAGAAAAACACCACCAAATTCGCACAATCTTTTCCAAATACCACAAAATTATTGAAAAGCCCCACAAAAGTCCAGAAACATCGCACAAAAATCTCCTCAATAACCAGCAAAATTCCTGAAAAATCCCACAGAAGTCCCTCAATCTTCTGAAAACCCAACTGAATTCCAGAAACATCCCTCAAAATCTCCACAAATTTCCACAAAATCCAAGAAAAATTCCTCAAAATTCGTCAATTCTCTGCAGAATCCCACAAAATCCCAGAAAAGTCCCTCAAAGTTCCAGAAACATCCCACAAAATCCCCACAAATTACCACAAAATTCAAGAGAAATCCCTCAAAAATCCCTAAATCTCCTCCAAACCCTACTAAATTCCAGGAACACCCGAAGAAATCTCCACAAAATCTAAGAAAAATCCCTCGGAATTCTTCACTTCTCCTCAAAATTATACAGAATAGAAAATATTCCTCAACATTCCAAAAAAAATTCCACAAAATTCCATAAAAATGCCACTAAATTCTTGACATTTTCACAACATCCCAAAAAATTGCAGTAAAGCCTCACAAATTTTCAAAGAAATCCCACAAAATCTCCACAAATATCCACAAAATACATGAAAAATCCCTCAAAATGCCAAAATCTCCTCAATATCCCACAAAATTCCAGGAATATCCCACAAAGTTCCCACTAATTTCCATGAAATTCAAGGAAAATCCCTCAAAATTCCGTAAATCACCTTAAAACCTTTCCAAATTCCAGGAACTTGCCACAAAATTCCATAAATCTTCTCAAAACCCAACTGAATTCCAGAAACATCCCACAAAATCTCCACAAATACCCACAAAATACATGAAAAATCCCTCAAAACCCTTCAATCTCCTCAATATCCCACAAAATTCCACAAAAATCCCACAAAATCTCCACAAATTCCCAAAAAATTCAAGAAACATTCCTCAAAATCCCTAAATCTCCTCAATATCCCACAAAATTCCACAAAAATCCCACAAAACCTCCACAAGTTTCCAGAAAATCTAAGAAAAATTCCTCAAAATTCATCAGGTTTCCTCAGAATCCCACAGAATCCCAGAAAAATTCACAAAATTCCTGAAAAATCCCACTAAATTCCCCAAATCTTCTCAAAACCCAACTGAATTCCAGAAACATCCCACAAAATCTCCACAAATTTCCACAAAATACATGAAAAATTCCTGATAATTTGTCAATTCTCTGCAGAATCCCACAAAATCCCAGAAAAGTCCCTCAAAGATCCAGAAACATCCCACAAAATCCCCACAAATTACCACAAAATTCAAGAGAAATCCCTCAAAAATCCCTAAATCTCCTCCAAACCCTACTAAATTCCAGGAACACCCGAAGAAATCTCCACAAAATCTAAGAAAAATCCCTCGGAATTCTTCAGTTCTCCTCAAAATTATACAATATAGAAGATATTCCATAACATTCAAAAAAAATTCCACAAAATTCCATAAAAATCCCAGTAAATTCTTGACATTTTCACAATATCCCAAAAAATTGCAGTAAAGCCCCACAAATTTCCAAAAAAAAAATCCCACAAAATCTCCACAAATATCCACAAAATACATGAAAAATCCCTCAAAACCCTTCAATCTCCTCAATATCCCACAAAATTCCACAAAAATCCCACAAAACCTCCACAAGTTTCCACAAAATCTAAGACAAATTCCTCAAAATTCTTCCAGTCTCCTCTGAAACCCTCAGAATTCTTGAAAAACGTCCAAAAATTCCAGAGACATCCCACAAAATTCCCTAAATTTTTTCAAAACCCCACCAAATTCCAGAAGCATCCCACAATATCCCCACAAATTTTTCTTATAATTCAAGGAAAATCCCTCAAAATTCCCTCAAAATTCCCTAAATCTTCTGAAAACTCTACCAAATTCCACAAACGTCCCACAAAATCTCCACAAATGTCCACAAAATTCCAGAAATATCCTACAGAATCTCCACACATTTCCACAAATCTAAGAAAAATTCCTCAAAATTCTTCAAGTCTCCTCAAAACCCCACAAAATTCCAGAGAAGTCCCACAAAATTCCCCAAATCTTCTCAAAACCCAACTGAATTTCAGAAACATCCCACAAAATCTCCACCAATTCCCACAAAATACATGAAAAATCCCTCAAAATGCCAAAATCTCCTCAAAATCCCAAAAAATTCCAGGAATATCCCACAAAGTCCCCACTAATTTCCATTAAATTCAAGGAAAATCCAACTGAATTCCTGAAATCACCTTTAAACCATACCAAATTCCAGGAACATGCCACAAAATTCCCTAAATCTTCTCAAAACTAAATTCCAGGAACACCCGGAGAAATCTCCACAAAATCTAAGAAAAATCCCTCGGAATTCTTCAGTTCTCCTCAAAATTATACAAAATAGAAGATATTCCACAACATTCAAAAAAATTCCACAAAATTCCATAAAAATCCCAGTAAATTCTTGACATTTTCACAACAGCCCAAAAAATTGCAGTAAAGCCCCACAAATTTCCAAAAAAAAAATCCCACAAAATCTCCACAAATATCCACAAAATACATGAAAAATCCCTCAAAACCCTTCAATCTCCTCAATATCCCACAAAATTCCACAAAAATCACACAAAACCTCCACAAGTTTCCACAAAATCTGAGAAAAATTCCTCAAAATTCTTCCAGTCTCCTCAAAACCACACAAAGTCTTTGAAAAGGCCCACAGAATTCCTGAAAAATCCCTCAAAATTCCCTGAATCTTCACAAAACCCTACCAAGTTCCAGAAACATCCCACAAAATCTCCACAAATGTCCACAAAATCTAAGAAAAATCCTACAAAATTCATCAAGTCTCCTCTAAATCCCACAAAATCCTTGAAAAGCCTTCCAAAATTCCAGAAAAATCTCTCAAAATTCCCTGAATCTCCTGAAAACTCTACCAAATTGCAGAAACGCCCCATAAAATCTCCACAAATAACCACAAAATTCAAGAAAAACACCACCAAATTCGCACAATCTTTTCCAAATACCACAAAATTCTTGAAAAGCCCTACAAAAGTCCAGAAATATCCCACAAAATCTCCTCAATATCCAGCAAAATTCCAGAAACATCCCACAAAATTCCCTAAATCTTCTCAAAACCCAACTGAATTCCAGAAACATCCCTCAAAATATCCACAAATTCCCACAAAATTCAAGAAACATCCCTCAAAATCCCTAAATCTCCTCAATATCCCACAAAATTCCACAAAAATCCCACAAAACCTCCACAAGTTTCCAGAAAATCTAAGAAAAATTCCTCAAAATTCATCAGGTTTCCTCAGAATCCCACAGAATCCCAGAAAAATTCACAAAATTCCTGAAAAATCCCACTAAATTCCCCAAATCTTCTCAAAACCCAACTGAATTCCAGAAACATCCCACAAAATCTCCACAAATTTCCACAAAATACATGAAAAATTCCTGATAATTCCTCAATTCTCTGCAGAATCTCACAAAATCCCAGAAAAGTCCCTCAAAGATCCAGAAACATCCCACAAAATCCTCACAAATTACCACAAAATTCAAGAGAAATCCCTCAAAAATCCCTAAATCTCCTCCAAACCCTACTAAATTCCAGGAACACCCGAAGAAATCTCCACAAAATCTAAGAAAAATCCCTCGGAATTCTTCAGTTCTCCTCAAAATTATACAGAATGGAAGATATTCCACAACATTCCAAAAATAAATCCACAAAATTCCATAAAAATCCCAGTAAATTCTTGACATTTTCACAACATCCCAAAAAAATTGCAGTAAAGCCCCACAAATTTCCAAAAAAAATCCCACAAAATCTCCACAAATATCCACAAAATACATGAAAAATCCCTCAAAACCCTTCAATCTCCTCAATATCCCACAAAATTCCACAAAAATCCCACAAAACCTCCACAAGTTTCCACAAAATCTAAGACAAATTCCTAAAAATTCTTCAAGGCTTTTCAAAACCACACAAAGTTTTTGAAAAGGCCCACAAAATTCCACAAAATACATGAAAAAATCCCTCAAAATCCATACATCTCTTTAATATCCCATAAAATTCAACAGAAATAACACAAAATCTCCACAAATAATCACACAGTCTGAGAAAAATTCTTCAAAATTCTTCAAGTCTCCTCAGAATCCCACACAATTCACAGGAAAAACACACAAAATTCCTGAAAAATCCAACAAAATTCTTGAAAATTTCTCAGGATGCCACGAAATTGCAGTAAAGCCCCACAAAATTCCTGAAAACTCTCACAAAATTCTTCAAATGACACACATAACATCAGAAATATCCCACAAATTTCCCCAAATCTTCAGAAAACTCTACCAAATTCCAGAAACACCCCACAAATTCTCCAGAAATTTCCACAAAATCTAAGAGAAACTCATGAAAATTCTTCAAGTTTTCTCAAAATCCCACAAAATCCTTGAAAAGAGTTGCAAAATTCCCTAAGACTTCTGAAAACTCTACCAAATTTCACAACAATCCCATAGAATTCCAGAAAAATCCACAAAATTCATTTAAAATCCCTATAAATTCACTAAATCTTCTCAAAACCCAACTGAATTCCAGAAACATCCCACAAAATCTCCACAAATAACCACAGAATACATGAAAAATCCCTCAAAATCCCTACATCTCCTCAATATCCCCCAAAATTCCACAAAAATCCCAGAAAATCTCCACAAATTTCCACAAAATCTAAGAAAAATTCCTCAAAATTCTTCTAGTTTCCTCTGAAACCCTAAGGATTCTTGAAAAACGCCCACAAATTCCAGAGAAATCCCATAGAATTCCCTAAATTTTTACAAAACCCCACCAAATTCAAGAAACAGCCCACACAATCTCCACAATCTCAAAATCTAAGAAAAATCCTTCAAAATTCTTCAAGTCTCCTCAAAATACCACAGAATACCAGAAAAATCCACAAAATTCCAGAAAAATACCACAAAATTCTTTAAATAATCTCAAAACCTTACCAAATTACAGAAACATCCCACAGAATCTCCACAAATTTCCAAAAATTAAAGAAAAATCCCTCAAAATTCCAGACAAATCCCACAAATTCTACAAAAATTCCCCAAAAATATTTAAATCTTCTCAATATCACACAAAATTCCATAAATATTTTACAGATTCCACAAAAAATCTCACAAAAATCAACAAAAATCCCACAAAATTATTTCAATCTGCTCAAGATTTTATAAACTTCAACAAAAATCCCTCAAAATTCCCCAAATCTCTTCAAAATGCCACCAAGTTTTTCTCCTGGCCAACAAATGGCCGATGCTGAGAAGTGACAGCAGTTGGGACCATTGAAAAGTGACATCAACCTGGGAACACCACTTGAAGACCTAAGGCCGGCAATTCCTTGCTCTCTTTGCTTTCCGCCTTTTCAAGAGGTACCAGGGCTCCCCTTCAGCCTCCTTCCCCCCAGGCCAGCCTAGGCCACGGGAGGGGAGCGGGGCTGGCCGCAGCTCTGCGCTTCCCGGGGAGGATGGAGACTGGCAAGTGACAGGAGCCCCTTCTCAGAGGCTTGGCTGGGCCTTGCACAGCGGGGCTGCCGGGCCAGGCCGCTCCCCGCCTGGCCTGCACTTTGTGCCGCAGCTCAGTTTCACCACACACTGCCCACTAAAGATATGCAGGGAAAGATAGGAGCTTGCAGCGTGCTCAGATAATGGCCACACTCCCCACAGCAGCCATGGGAAAAAATCTTCTAGCGCAGACAGCTCCAGCCGCTGCTCCGGCAGAGATCCCGGGACCATCCACAAGGCCTGGGCAAGAGTTGAACCTGCTCACTACTCAGGTGAGTCTTGCAAATTCATCCTTTTTTCTAGAGATAGGGGAAGAGAGAGAGAGTGATCAACATGGAAAGAGACAGCATAAACTGTTGGGAGGTGCTTCAGGGAGGCAAAGAGTTACTTTCAGATAAGCATTGTTACAGGAGAGGCATGGCTGTAAGCCAAGCTAGTGAATTTTGACCTCCTGCTTTGGGGGATGGGCGTGGGAGCCCTGGATGAAGTTGTCCCACTCCAAACCCCTTGTGAAGGGTGGCCCAGGGGTTCTGATTGGGTTTCAGTCCCTGGGGGGTTTCTCCCTTGTTGTGTTTCTAGTGGTCCCTGACCCTGAACTCTACCCTCAAGGGTGGAGACCCTCAAGAGTTCTGTCCCTCAAAAACCCCTGCCCTGCCTTTGCTGGGGGCTCTCTGTTCTGGATCTGAGTTGTTCCCGTGCTGAAGAAATGGTTTCATGAACAGAGGCGCTTCTCGTTGTAGTACATGCCGGTTTCCAGAAAATATCATCCCTGGTCCTGATCCTGCAGTTGCGGACTGCAACAAATGGTGGAGAATGCACGGCATCCAGCGAGGCACCAGGAGAACAGCAGGAGCGGCTCCATGGACACTCCGTAAATCCCCGGCTGATGGCTCGAGAGCCGGAGAGACTCCCGCCTTAGAAAGGAGGAGTCGAGAATACCTGGCAGGAGGGCCAAGTTGGGAGTGCCTCAGGGTCATGGGGGAAAAGGGCTTATGGAGGTGGGGGAGCCGAGAGACCAGACACTGGGACAAACATCTAACATCACCCAACGAGACGTATTATGGAGGGTTTTGGTTTTTTTTATATACATGGGAAGTGTGGGTTTTCCAAGCAAGGCTAACACCCTATTCCAGGAGCCAGCCTGTGGCCTCTCTCCCGGGCCACCCTGGCCAATCTACCCACAAGACATCAATATGATGGATGGCGAAGCAATGGCATTTATTGCAGGGGAATTTGACAATTTATAACCTAGGGTCATTGTGTTACTCCCATCTACATACGTCACACCTAAGTGCTATTGGCTAATTGCAGGTTTTGCTATCCTAACAGAGAGGGGGTCTAACAGCTTCCCGTTACAATCCCGAATTCTTCCGCAGCGCAATGCCCTAGACTACAACATATTCCCCCCTCTCTATGAATAATTAATTTGCTAAAATATAAGGTATATTAGTCTTAAAAATTCTAATGTTATTTTTTATACGTATTTCTAAACACTTTGTCTAACTTATCTATATTATAAAGTTTTAAAAATGGATAATATAAAATTGAGTTCAAAGATTAACACAAGTAAAATCATCACAACTGGTCTAATCAGGATAGACACTAGGGTGGTTAGCCATAGAGGTTGATCGAACCAGGACTGGAACCAGTTTTGCTGAGCTTCTCTCTCTGCCTTCCGTTGAGACAGCCTGTCTCGTAGCTCTGCCATGGTGTCTCTCACTACTCCGGTGTGGTCAGCGTAGAAGCAGCACTCCTCTTTCAGGGCGATGCAGAGGCCTCCTTGCTGCATGAATAGAAGGTCGAGACCTCGCCTGTTCTGTAAAACAACTTCAGAGAGTGAGGAGACTGATTTTTCTAGAAAGGATATGGATTTTTCAATTCTCTGTAGATCTTCATCTACAGTCATCTGTAGCTAAAACAGTCTCTGTTGTTGGGTCACGATGACAGAGACACCTGTGGCAGCACCAGTTGCTCTCAGATTAAGCAGCATCGCTATGGTTATACCTGTCACCACTTCTCTTTTCTGAAGCCGGGTGAGTCTTTCCACTTGCAGGCTCCACTCTTCATCCAGGTGGTATAGGACTCTGGAGATGATAATAGCTAATACACACAAAAGTCAGCAGAGGAGTTAAACTTTGGGTATAAATGTAAGGGCTTGACTATTAGATCATGGGTTTTCAGCTTGTACCACAAAATTGGGGCTCACTGCTTCAGGTGTTATAACTATAAACAACACAATTACTATAAGCAGTTTACCATGTAAATGACACCATGCTTACAAACTCACAGTTAAAACTTTTAACGTTAAATAAACCTTTAAAGATGCTTACACTACCTCTTAAAGGAAAATATTTATATTTTATACTAACATAACAATTATTACACAGGCTAAACATTTTATCTTAAACTATTATCTAACTACTTTAACACACATGCTCTATATATATGTAGTCTAAGCATAAAAACAATTTGCTAAAAGGATAAACACACAATTACAATTTATTTTATATATAGTTAGATGGAGTCTCTACACTTCTTAGATCTTCTACAGAATTTCTCCAACACGATTCCGTCCTGGAATGTTCACTGCTCCCATGATGTCAGCTGGCAGTTGATTGGTGACTGAGGGCTTTGATGTTCAAGTTGTTCTTCAAACCCTTCTAAATCTTAAAACAAAGGATACCTAAAAAATTAATAAAAACACCACATCATAATAACAACATAAAATTTTTGTTGGCAAATGTCTGTTAATGTTTAGACACAACTGTGTCCTGACAGGTCCACTTCTGATCCATGTCTGGAGTACCAAGGCTGTGTGATGACATCTCTGTTTACTGGACCTCGTGTGTTTAGAGGCAGACAGTCTGGTCAGATGAACAGGTGACCTTTCTGAACCTGCCAACAAAACACAGGCACTTCTCTCTTTAAAGTTAATGAATTACACCAATCAAATTGCTTTTAGGGTATCAATTTCCCCCGTTTTCTTAAAAAATAAAAATGAAATGTATTTCTGTTCAACATTAACACAAAACCTTATATACAATTAATAAGCACCTATAGCAGTTAAAAATCAATTAATATAAAAATACTGTTAATTATTAAAACACTGCACCAGCATCTCATATTTAACAAACAAACAAAAACAAAAATCAGTAAAGGATTGGATCATCACCTCCGGAAATGATTCTCCAAGCCCACTTTAAAATTGATCCAGCTGTCATATTAATAGGGTCAAATTGTTGAGTCAAAAAGTGACTCAAATACTGATTTGGGACAAAAAACATCTGGATCTGTTGATAAACATTCTGTCCAGGTAAAGTTAAGACTTGGCCAGGGCCTTAAACTTTAAACTGGAAAGATAATTCTTAAAACAAGGTTCTCAATAGCAACAGCAATGAGATGCTTACAGCACAGCAAACTGTCAAAATGCATTTGTACAAAGAAAATAATTAAAAACTTTAGGTACCAGACTAATTAAATCATTCAGCAGTTGGTTTAATCTGAGGCTTATTCAATGGCAGCTGATCTTCAGCAATGCTATATCTTTTTAAAATTCTGGAAACACTGAAAAATAATAAAGTTATAGCAAACAAAACTGCAAAAATTGCAACAACTAAATAAAACTCCCAATGAAGTCTAGGGTGTCACAGTCTGCATTCATTTCTGTCCACAAGCAGGTGTTCATCTGTGGTTTATCACAGTTGCTTCAGTTGTAGCTGTCTTCATATTTTTAAAAAAATAACTATACTTTGCAATTTAAACAAGTGTTTCCAATAAAACATAAAACAATTCAAATTAAACAAAATTTAAACTTAACAATAATTATTTATAACAAAAAGAAATAACAAACTTAACCTTAAAAAAATATCCAAGTTAAAAAACTCAACCCAAAAACATTCAAGCCCAAACATTACAAAACTTAACTATCCTCAATTCTACCAACACCCAATCTATACCAAATAAAAACACAACTCAATCTTATTTTGTTACTACAAAAAAACAACTAAAAGCCTGATATATACTTCTTAAACACAATATAACAATAACATGGATTCACTATAAAAATTATAAAAATATAACAAATACATCACAATTCTATGTTATCTAGTTTTGAAAATAACCCACAATAACTACAAATGTTACTAAAAACACTCATTCACAACAAGAATTTGCCTAGTATATGCTCAAATTAGCTAAGATTACAAAGTGTAGCCTCTCTAAAAAAAAGCCACAACACAGGATTGGGCAAGTTGTCATTTAGCTTTTGTAGCACTTTTCAGGAACATCAAGTCTAATTTTTAAATTAAAATCTAAAATCCGAATTGATATATATGCTGTTATATGTGTTTTATATAACAAAAAGATTCACATTAAAATTTCCTTATTAAAATTGTCAAAAACTCAACAAATGGGTAATATATAATTAACATAACTTTAAAATTACTGAAACAAAACAAGAATCTTTTAAGTTTCTTGGGATACAAAAATACAACATTTAAACTTTTTAATCTATTTTTAAAGGCACTTCAATAAAAACTTATTTTTAAATCTCAATTTTAATTACAACAATTTGCTAATTTATGAACAATACAATTTACAAAACTTCTAATTTTTTAAATTGTCTAATTAAAACTCTCTCTTTTTTTTATCCCTCTCAAAAATGTCCAGGTTTCTGTTGTTTTTTGTTGTTTTATTGCTTTACTTTCCGCAGTTCCATTGAAGTCGCTGTTACTTGTTTCACCGGCAGTTGCCATGGCGACAGCGTTCTGCCGTGTGTTTTCCTGAACTCGGCCGTGCCTGGCTATTTTTCAAATCTAAGAAAAACTCTGAAAACTCCAACTATATAAACTTATAATTACTTAAAACACAAAATTAACTCCAAAAGGGTACATAAACACCTTTTAAAAACTCAAGAAATCATGACTTTGTAACAAACTATCTATTATCCCAGCGCTTCTTCCCGGGGGGGAGGGGGGGGGGGGGGTGCTGAACCGCTCGTGTCTCGGTTACAGTTAGAACTCAACTGGTCAGCTGCTTCCTGCTTGCTGTGCCTTTTCCTTGGGCTGTTCCCTCCCCCCTGGCTCCACTCCGCCTCCATCCCACCTTTCCCTTCGCCCCTCACTCCAGGCTCTAACCCGCCCTTTGCCACCCCTCCTTTCCATTGCCTCTGCATTCCAAGAATTCTGCACGCATCCTCTGCTTTCTTCTCTACATTTCTTATCTCTCTCAACTCCCCAACTGTGCCCATCTTCCAAGGCCAGCTTTTGTTCTTTGTTAAAGACATACTTTTCCTGCTCTGTAACATTTTTCTCATCGCCATCTTTAAGTCCAAGGGGGGATGTATCTCCCCTTACTTTCTTTGCTACATTTCTGGCTTCTTCTGTTAAATTTTCCCAAAAATCTCTTGCTTTCTGTTGCCCTTCTGAGAGCAGCTCAGGGTTTGGGGTTTTAGGAGGCATATCATCCTCCTGTGTCCCCTTCTGCTCAGCTGAGCTACTCTCATCTGGGGATTCTAAAGTTTGTGTTGTAGCACTCACCCCTAGTTTTGGGGTGACCAACAGACAGCTTTTTGCTGCTGTCCAGGTTTCCTGTTTCAGTCTAGCTTTTTTCAAGGCCTTAACGACCTTCCCCCACAACTTAAAATGTTTCATATTAACAGAATCTACCGTTTCATTAGCCAGGGCTCTGGTACATTTCTCCCACACCTCAGGGTGAAGAATGTCCACTGGCTGTTCTATAATACCGATTTGTAAAAGCTGTGTAACAGCAAGCATAAAATCCTTAGATTTACAGTCTACACCCCACTGTTTATATAGTTCAGATACGACCTTTATCCTTGGGTCCATCGTCGTTCAAGATGCAGGGACGTCTCCCTCGTCCAGGAAAGGTCCAGCCTGTCCTGACCGCTGCTCCTGTTTTTTCAGGGATTCCTCGCTTTCCGGATTTTTTCCCACTTTTCCTCCCGGGTTTCGGGCACCAATTGTGGGTTTTCCAAGCAAGGCTAACACCCTATTCCAGGAGCCAGCCTGTGGCCTCTCTCCCGGGCCACCCTGGCCAATCTACCCACAAGACATCAATATGATGGATGGCGAAGCAATGGCATTTATTGCAGGGGAATTTGACAATTTATAACCTAGGGTCATTGTGTTACTCCCATCTACATACGTCACACCTAAGAGCTATTGGCTAATTGCAGGTTTTGCTATCCTAACAGAGAGGGGGTCTAACAGCTTCCCGTTACAATCCCGAATTCTTCCGCAGCGCAATGCCCTAGACTACAACAACAATTCACAGGAAAAATATAAAAAATTTTTGAAAAATCCCACAAAATTCACGAACTCTTCTCAAAACCCTACCAAATTCCAGGAATATCCCACAAAATCTCCACTAATTTCCATAAAATTCAAGGAAAATCCCACAAAATTCCCTACATCACCTTAAAACAATACCAAATTCCAGGAACATGCCACAAAATTCCCTAAATCTTCTCAAAACCCAACTGAATTCCAGAAACATCCCACAAAATCTCAACAAATAAACACAAAATTAAAGAAAAATCCCTCAAAATGCCAAAATCTCCTCAATATCCAACAAAATTCCACAAAAATCAAACAAAACCTCCACAAGTTTCCACAAAATCAAAGAAAAATTCCACAAAATTCTTCAACTCTCCACAAAACCACACAAAGTCTTTGAAAAAGCCCACAGGATTCCAGAAAAATCCCACTAAATTCCCTAAATCTTCACAAAACCCTACCAAGTTCCAGAAACATCCCACAAAATCTCCACTAATGTCCACAAAATCTAAGAAAATTCCAGCAAATTTCATCGTCTCCTCTAAATCCACCAAAATCCTTGAAAAGCCTTCCAAAATTCCAGAAAAATCCCTCAAAATTCCCTAAATCTTCTGAAAACTCTAGCAAATTCCAGAAATGCCCCATAAAATCCCATCAAATTAACACAAAATTCAAGAAAAACACCACAATATTCACTAAATCTTTTCAAAAACCACAAAATTCTTGAATAGCCCTACAAAATTCCAGAAATATCCCACAAAATCTCCTCAATATCCAACAAAATTCCTGAAAAATCCCACAAAACTCCCTAAATCTTCTCAAAACCCAACTGAATTCCAGAAACATCTTACAAAAGATCAACAAATAAACACAAAATTCAAGAAAAATCCCTCAAAATGCCAAAATCTCCTCAATATCCCACAAAATTCCACAAAAATCATACAAAACCTCCACAAGTTTCCACAAAATCTATGAAAAATTCCACAAAATTCTTCAAGCCTCCTCAGAATCCCACAAAATTTTTGAAAAGCCCCACAAAATTCCAGAAACATCCCACAAAAACTCCTCAGTATCCACCAAAATTCCAGAAACATCCCACAAAATCTTCACAAATAACCACAAAATTCAAAAAACATCCCTCAAAATCCCTACATCTCCTCAATATCCCACAAAATTCCACAAAAATCACACAAAACCGCCACAAATTTCCACAAAGTCTACGAAAAATTCCTCAAAATTCTTCAGGTTTCCTCAGAATCCCACAGAATCCCAGAAAAATTCTCAAAATTCCTGAAAAGTCCCACAAAATTCCCCAAATCTTCTCAAAACCCTACCAAGTTGCAGAAACATCCCACAAAATCCCCACAAATTTCCATCAAATTCAAGGAAAATCCCTCAAAATTCCCTAAATCTTCTCAAAACCCGATGAAATTCCACAAACATCCCGCAAAATCTCCACAAATGTCCACAAAATTCAAGAAAAATCCCACCAAAATCTCTGAATCTCCTCAATATCCTACAAAATACCACAAAAATCCCACCAAATTCCAGAAAAATCCCACAAAATTCCCTCAATCTTCTCAAAACCCTACCAAGTTCCAGAAACATCCCACAAAATCTCCACAAATATCCACAAAATCTAAGAAAAATCCTACAAAATTCATCTACTCTCCTCTAAATCCCACAAAATCCTTGAAAAGCCTTCCAAAATTCCAGAAAAATCCCTCAAAAGTCCCAGAATCTTCTGAAAACTCTACCAAATTCCAGAAACATCTCATAAAATCTCCACAAATTCCCACAAAATTCAAGAAAAATCCCTCAAAATCCCTAAATCTCTTCAATATCCCACAAAATTCCACAAAAATCACACAAAATATCCACAAATGTTTACAAAATTTAAGAAAAATTCCTCAAAATTCTTCAAGCCTCCTCAGAATCCCACAGAATTTTTGAAAAATTCACAAAATTCCTGAAAATTTTTCACAAAATTCCCAAAATCTTCTCAAAACCCTTACCAAATTGCAGAAACATCCCACAAAATCCCCACTAATTTCCATAAAATTCAAGGAAAATATCTCAAAATTCCCTAAATCATCTTAAAACCATACCAAATTCTAGGACAATCCCACAAAATTCCCTAAATCTCCTCAAAACCCAACTGAATTCCAGAAACATCCCACAAAATCTCCTCAATATCCCACAAAATTCCACAAAAATCACACAAAACCTCCACAAGTTTCCACAAGTGCTCTCCTGCGTGCTGCTGCATCGTGAAGGAGGCAGGATTCCATCAAGTACCTTCTGTGTCTCCCGTGGCAAATTCTTTCATGTCTTAGAGTTTCAGGCATGTGTTGTGTGGCTGTGCTGCACCCCAGGGCCAGGCTCTGCCTCTCTTTGCTCTGGCTGCTGCTTCCAAGCTGTCCGCTGTGATTTTGATTTGCAAGCCACCTCTCTGACCAGCTTCCACTTTGCTTGAAAAATTCAGCACCATGTTGGTGGCTGAACAAGTCCCAGAACCGGGGAGAAGGATTTGAGCTGCAATTTGCATCACAGAGTTGTTAGAGTGGGGGAAATGTTGCATCCCTCCTGGACCTGGAGCTTCTAATCTTGTTGCAAACACTGAAAAGCTTTTCAGCTTCTCTCATTCTACCTAAATTTGATTCCTGCTTTGATTTCACACCTCTTTCATGCAGGTTTTTCCTCTGTCCTTGGCTAGATTTGTCAGGCCTGAGAAATTTGGTCGAGCCTTGGGACGGCTCCCATCATCTCTCCCTGCTCCTAATGCTGCTTTGAATTCTCTTGGGAATCTGAGCATGAGGGAAACTGGGGGGACTTTAGTGAGAGGAAAAGTGAGGCACAGAGGCTGAAGTGCAAATGCAGAGTGTGGGTCACCAGAGTCTGCAGTGTTGTGGGGATTTGGGCCATGCAAACAGATGTTTCTTCCCTGGAAATGGCTGATTCCTTCGGTGTGTCTCCTCCTGAAATTCCTGTGCACCAGGCCTGGTGCTGGAGCTGCAGCAGCACAAAGTTGCCAGGGAGCCATGTGGGACCCAGTGGGAATCATTTCTTTGTTGCTTTTGATGAAAAGTTGTGACATGAATCTCAGTGTCAGGGAGGTGCCCCGTTAATGCTGCTGCAGTGCCCACACACTGTGTCTGGAGACAGCTCAGGAGAACATGAAGAAAAGCCAGGATGAAATCCCATGTGCTCCTGAACTCTATCAGAACCTGCTTGGAGTGAAGTGTGTGAAGTGACTGGGGAGAGCTGGATAGAAGGGACAGCTCTGAGAAGTGTGTGGTTCATCACTGACATCCTTCCAGTGATCTTTGCACACAGACGAAAAAGTATCAGTTTGCATGGCCTGAATCTCTGGGTCTGGAAATCCTGCGTGTTGCACAAGCTGTGCTGAGCTCATCTGGCTCTGAAATATCATCTCTGCACCTTAGGCAGGAAGAGCATCAGAGTCGTGAAGATATGAATAAAAATCAGTGGTAACCCAGAAGCAAACCTTGGCAATAGACATGTGTGGCAGGTGAGGAGACTGAAAGCTTTCATTCTTGTCGTGGGAGAATGAATTCAGGAATAAAAAATCCTGTCTCTTGGCATTAAAATACTTTAGTTTCAGCGCTGCCCCAGCCCATCAATGTCCCTGTGTGGTTGGGGGTAGGTTCTCCCCCTGTAGCTCTCTGCAGGTTGATGCTAATTCAAGATGTTCTGGCAGGTTCCAATGTTTTGGTGCGCGAGCAGGGGGTGCAGAAGAGGGATTGCAAGCGCTGACATTTGCTGTGCTAGAAAGTGCAAGGGACAAATTTGTGCCAATTAAGGTCTCCCCTTGAAGTAGGAGGAACAATTGATGTTGTGCTTGTAGCAGAGTGTGGTGACAGAGGGGGTTTCCAAAGGAAATGTAGGTGCATGTAGGCCAGAGGCCCCTGTGCTGAGGCTCCCTCCAGGCTGGCTCCAGCCCCTCAGGGTGCCCAGGAAGCAGGCTGCCCGCAGCCCAGTGCAGCCTCCTTAGCCCTGGGGCTAGCCAGGGAAGAGCCATGGATGAGGCTGAGCCCTGCTCCCATGTGGGATGCCATGGGACAGGGCCCACTGGGATTTGCCCCTCCAGCTCCCAAGTGTGTCCAGAGAAACTGCAAGGAGAGGGTGAGCTCTGTCAGTGGGACCCCCTGTGCACAGGGAGCCACTGCTGGGGTGGCTGTGCCAGCTCCCTCTGGGACATCCAGCCCTGGGAACCTGGAGTGAGTGGAAACCACAACTTTGCAAATGTGCCCGAAGAAAATGCAAAGAGAACAGGGGTGCGAAAAACAAAGAATGTTTATTTGTAGAAGAAAAGGAACAAGAATGAACTACACAACATATTTACATTGTAAGAATATTGGTAACAACAACAACAAACTATAGAACCTATTAACCTAAGAACTTATCTAACAAAACTATGTGAAACGTATTTACAGAAAACTTTAACAAACCCTAAAACATCTATCGTGAAGACAACAACTCCAAAACGTATATACAGAAGGGTGGCATCTCTGTTCGGGATGTCCCTCAGTCCTGGAAGAAAAACAAGTAGCACGGTCAGTGCAGTCAGGCATGGAGAGGTGTTCCATGTGCTCCCGGGCTGGGACACTGGCACAGGGGGACTCTGCTGCCAGAAGTGAGCCTGGCTGGGGCTGGGGGCTGTGGCCCAGGCACTGGAACAGGGCTTGTGTGGCCCAAAGCAAGGCCAGGCCAGGCCAGGGATGGCCACCAGAATCCAGTGCATGGGCTAGCATGTCCCTGAGCAGGGAGTGCCCAGCCCAGCCCCAGCCTGGCAGCAGGGGACCCGCTCTGCCCGTGGGAAACACCTGCCTGCTCTGCTGCTGGCATCAGTCTTCATCCCAAGACCATGTCCTCCACGTCATCGTTTCCATCTACATCCATCTCCTCAACGTGGTCTTCCATTTCCACATCCATTTGTTCCTCTGACTCTTTCACATCCACCTCCATCTCCTCCTCTCCAGAATTTTCTCCGTCCACTTCCATTTTCTCTTCTATATCAATTTGTGTATCGACCTCCATCTCTTCCTCTCGGTCTGGGACAGCCTGCAGAGGTAGCAAAATCTCAGAGTGGGGTCCCTTTCCCACACTGTCCCACACAGCTCCAGCCCACCCAGGCAGCTGCGGGGTGTCCACCTCCGTGGTATAGTACCATACCTTCTTTGGAAGAAATGCAGACATCCTGCAGGGATGGATAGAGAACTCAAGGCAATGGGGAGCTTTCAGGACTGAGGGGGGTATCAGGCAGCAGGTAACAAGCAAGGTGACAGGGGTGGCCTTAAAGCAGGGAGAAGAGCGTGCTGACACAAGGAGCCAAGGGTTGTGTTGTGGCCGTTGCTGGATGCTGGAAGTTCTAGCTGGAGCGTGCACTGTGACATCAGTGCCAGGAGCCCAGGCCCAGGCTGAAGAGGACAACGGAGACCATAGAATGATGGAATCCCTGGGTGGCTGGGCTTGGAAGGGACCCTAAAAACCATCTTGTTCCAAGCGGAGCAATCTTCCCCCAGAATATGTTGCTCAGAGCCCTGCTCCCAGCTGGCCTTGGATGTTGCCAAGGATGGAGCATCCCCAGCCTGTGTGCACAGCCTGGGCCAGTGCCCCAGCAGCCTGAGTGGAAAAGAGCAGCTTCATTAGATGCAACTTCAATCTCACTCCTGCAGTTGAAAGGCTTCTCCTCTCTGTGCCCATCTTTCCTAGAGCTGCAGGGAGGCCTCCCCAGCACCTTCTCTTTCCAGGCTGAGCATCCCCAGCTCCACATGGACAGCAGTCCGATGCGTGGGGGTCAAGACTAAAGGGTAGCAAAGAGCATCAGGAAGTGAGAGATGGAAGCTTTTTCGCTCTGAAAACTCAGCTTCTGAGCTTGCTAACATAGTTTTCTAAAGGCTTTCCCAGGACAGTAACTGTAAACATAGATATGTGTGCATTCTTTCTGTTACACGTCTTGTGATGGGCATCTCTCATGGCCAGTGCAGTGAGAAAGTGTTATCCTGACCATCCAATCCCTGGCCGTGGTCAAAAGCCTATAAATCCTGGGAGGAAAAATAAACTCGGCTCTTCTTTTCACCACACCTCGACCTGTGTCCGTGTGATCTATTCATCATCAGCGGTAACAAAGCTTTGCCTCTAAATGTAGAAAATCAATAAAAGTGGAGGGGAAAATGGTGGCACTCTGGCTTTGTTCTAACCGGTGAATATTTTCTTCTTTTCTGTCGTGCTGCCCCAAGTTAGGTTGTTTGAAAGGAGGTTTGGCAAAATATCCATTGTCTTCTCCATTGGTGAAACACTGAGCAATGTCTGGGCAAGCTGAAGATGCAGAGCAAAACCTGCAAATATCTCCTGGTGATCCTGATCCTGGGGAATGCAGCTAAAGCCAGCCAAAAGTCATTTCTGGAAAATCAAGCCTGGTTTACATTTTCTTGAGTTTGGCTGTGCGAACTTCACCAGTCATTTATAAAAAAGGAAAAAATCTCAAACCAAAAGAGACAAAAACACAACCAAACAAACCCAAACGCACCAATCAAACAAATAGATAAAAAAGCCCAAATAAAACCAAAGGCAGTGAGAAGTTAGGATTAGTTGTAAGGATATCACAGCAGGCAAATGGCTGCTTCCTACAGGATCACCATCCAAAGCCACCTAGAACAACTTCTCCAAAATATATCCAACGGGAGAAATCTAAAATGTGATCCATGGCAGCTTTGGGGGCAGCTCTGCATTACGGTGAAGGATGAGCATGCAGTGGTACAGATGCAGCACTGCCCACCCTCCAGGCTGCTGTTTGCTCTGCTGAAAGACTCTTGCAGGACTGTGGCCCCTCTCCATGCAATGGAAATCATTGCCACAGCTCTCAGTTGAGGCACTGGCATTTCCAGAGCCAGATTCAGGCACAATCCTACTGCCTGCTGAGCATCTGGGAAAGATCCTGAGCATCTTCAGGCCTAGAAGCACAAAACAGCTCAGGCTCTTCCTGAACTGGCTTTTCAGGGCAGGTTTCCATATCTCTGCAAGATTTCTTCATCCCTCAACACGTCTGACTTTATGTCCAATGATGCATTTGGGTTTCTTCCTTCCTCCTGTGTGCCCGTGAGTAACCTTGCACGTGGATGGAGGAGATTTTGTACAGGACAATTGATTCCTGGATTGCCATTTGGCTTCACTGTCACTCAGTTGAACATGGTCCTTATCTAAGAAGGACTTGCAAGAAATGGGTAGGAGTTTTGGCTCTGAGAGGAGCAGAAAGCACATTTTCTACACCAAATTGCCAGCTGATGCAGTTTCCCTGCCAAAATAGTGATTGCCATTCATCTTCCTGGGAAGAATGTGAAGACCTATTCAGAGATCCCAGGTTCAGCTGGCCTGTGGCTTTGTGTACCTCATTTCACATGTCCAATTTCAAGGGCCACTAAAAGAGGCTCATGTTTGCCTTGCTAGCCAGAAGTGCTGTAGGTATTTCCAGGAGAAAAGGAAAAACATCGCTGTCCTGTGGTGTGCTAGAAATGCCACCACAATTGTGAGTCTGTGAGCAAAGCCAGCCAGTGCTTTTTGGCACTGCAAGAGTTGAGAGTGTGGCAGAGCGGTTTTGATACTCTTTTTAGAGTCCTGAAAACATTGTTGCCAAAATAATCTTTCTCTCCTCTCTTCTGTCCTAAACTGTGGAACAGAGAACATGGAAAGGAGCAGAGGTTTGTTTCAATTGGCTTGTCTATTTTGAAGTCTTCAAATAGTGTCAGCTTGATGCACGATACTTTAGAAATTGGATGAGTTGCACCTATTTCATCCCAGCAGAGAGGTGGGATTGAAGACTTCCAACAACAGAAGTACTGGATGTGTAAGAGCTCAGTTTTCCACCCCTCACACCCCCTGGTGTCTCGCTGGAGTATTTGAAGCAGCCTCAGCCAGATACATTAAAATACTGCTCCAAACAACAACAGAATGCAAATGTTCCACCAAATGGGCAAAAATAAGCAAAGAGTGTGGGCGGCATCTCTTTCTGAAGAGCTCGTGTTGATTTTGCAAAGTCAGATGTAAACAAGTTTTGCCATATTTCTTCCCTAGAAAAATGGAGATATTGAATAGAAATCTAACTCTGAGGCTGCTAAGTTTGGTATGATTTTTGATGTGGGAGGAATAGATCAGGTTGCAGAGAAGCTGTGATTGTCTGACCCTTGGAAGGGTTCAAGGCCAGGTTGGATGGGGCTTGGAGCAAGCTGGTCTAGGGGAAGGTGTCCTGAGTGTGCTGAGAGCTGGAACAAGAGGAGCTTTAAGGTCCCTTCCAAGGCAAGACATCCTGGGAGTCCATGAAGGGAAACTTGGACTTTTCCTGAGATGCTGCCTTTGCAAGGGCAAGTCCCAAACACCCCAGGTAGTTTGAAATGCCCTGAGCAGAACCCAGCTGTGCTTTCTCATAGGTTGCCACGGCGGTGGAGGTGGCAGGGGTGCCGCGACTCCCGGAAAAGCGGTCCGCGGTTGGGCTGCCCGGGGCACAGACACGTCCTCTGCCCGGCGAGTGATTTCAGCTCAGCTCAGCTCAGCGGCAGCGTGCAGGCGACATGGAGGGAGAGAGCAGAGCGCTGTGTGGCGTTCCGCAGAGAACTGGCCTTTATTACAGCCGGGCCCTCGGCCAAGGGAGCCAGTGACAGCAGCTCTGTGGAACAGGGGATAAACTGGGGTATTTATAGGGGAGGAGAGGGGCTGGGGGGAAACTGGGATACAGGTATTGGTGTGGGATGGCAGGGGAGAACAGCAATGGAGTGTAACAGTTTAACATAACTAACTCAAAGATTGCTGGGACTGACACTTTTCTCTCTCTTAGAAAAATGTATCTTGCCTCCAAGGGAGGGCCAGGATCTCTGAATCAGGCAGTTCCCCAGCCTCCGCAGTCAACCATGGAAAAGCAGCTTCTGAACAATAAAGATTGCTCTTGCCGTGCCAACCTCGCTGCGTCATGTGTCCGTCTCGAGCGCCACAGCGACCCTCTGCAAACAGAGCTGCACCTGACTGAAAATGAATGGGACAGAAATCAGGAACTCTGAAAGTTTGATTTCCTATCAAATACAGCCCAGCCAGCCAGCCCCACACAATCCCCATCCCACCGCTCCAAATGTGGATCCCACTTCTCCCAACCTCCTTCTGGCCTGGGCTGACTTTGTGATCCTTGGATCCCCAGGCATCTGTTCTGTTTCTGCTGCCTATTAAGTTCTGCACCTTCAAGACTGGCTCTGAGAGCCAAGGGGGGGAAGAAGAAGCTGCAGTTTGTTTGCAGAAATGGCACTCAGTGCCCCGCACACTTCCCTGGCCTGTGTTGTCTGCAGCAGGGACAGACAGTGGGACAGAGCTCTCCTTTGCTTCTCGGCACTTCAATTCAGTTTCCTTTTTAGTTAGTTTTTAGTTTAGTTTAGTTGGTTTTTAGCTAGCTGAGGCACAGAAGTTCCCCAGAGTGTTTTTTGCCTTTTTCCTTGGATCTGTTCAAAGCTGCTCTGGACTGAGAACCCAGACAAACCCCGGGAGCTCACGGCTGTGGCCCACGGGGGCCTGGGCCTGGGCCCTTTCCAGCGCCGGAGGAACTGATAAGAGACTGAGTGAGCTGAGCTACACCCCATGGAAAGGACTTTTCTGGTTTTGCCATCTCTTCAAGCAGCCAGAGGATTTATTCTTTAATATTATTCATCTTGCTCATGCTTGTAGATACTTTGATTGTTAAGTAAACTCTGTTTTTCCACTTTTCTCCAAGAAAATAATTTTCCTGAAATATTTGGATGAGGGGCAACTTTAATTTGCTTTTTACAGGGACCCCATTCAGAGGTTTTCTTCCAAATTTGCCCTAAACCAGAACATCTTCCAACTCCATCTCACCTGGCAGTGGTGGAACTGAGTAATTTTAGTGTGGGATTGAGATTTTCTGAGGAAGAACAAGCCCTTTTGAGTTGGGATTGAGCCCTTTTGGGGTAAAATGGAGCTGTTTTCAGTGGGATTGAGTTGTTTTGAGGTGACAGATCGATCCCTCCTAGCTTTTGGAGTGCAAAGAGATGGAGATGAGAAGCTGTTGGTGTTTAGGTGTCCTTCTTTTAGTTCTGGCTCACCTGTTGAATTTTTACCCATTAGTTGCGGGGAAAACCTGACTGCGGGTGGTACTTGAGAAACACAAAGATTTCAGTTGAGTCCAGGGGGAAAGGGGGCAGGAAAATCGAGGGTGGGCAGAGTTTGGCAGCTTCTTCAGCTTCAGAGAAGGACACCTTGCTGGGAGCTGTTCCTGTGGAGAGAAGGGAATTTGCCATCACCCAGATGGAGCTGCTGTTTCTCCTTCTCCTTCTTCCCTCTTCGTTGGTGGCCTCACACCCCCTGTCCTGCCAGGACGTGTGGCAGTGCCAGGCACCACCACTGAGCTGCTGATCTACCTCAGCCACCGGCCCAGGATCTCAGCTCATCCCTGCTGTTCCAGCTGAGTGTTCCTCAGAGCCCTGCAGGAGCACTGGCACTGACTGCCAACCTGAGGGGGTTTGTGAAGCAAAGCCTCTCCTCCATCCTTTCCTGTCCCGGCTGAGAAGGCTGTCACGGGGTCCCTGGTTCTGTTTTGTTGTTAACGCTGTAGTTATTGTTGTTTGTGTGCCTCATTATACACGCTAAAGTGTGTATACAGTAAAGAACTGCTATTCCTATCCCCACATCTCTGTCTGAGAGCCCCTTGAGTTCAAAATTATAATGATTCAGAAGGAGGGGGTCTACATTTTCATTCCAGAGGAGGCCCCTGCCCTCCCTAACAGAAACCTGTCTTCCAAAACAAGGACAGATGGGGAGTTTCTCCACCCTCCTTACCTTTGTGGGGCCGGCAGTGCTCTTGGTTCCCCATGCTCATTTTGTGGGGTCTTTTGTGTCTGTCCCCCTCCACTATAGGGGGGGTGGGCGTTGTGTCTGTGCCCCTCCAACTTAGGGGAACAGGGGATATTTGCTGCCCCCTTTCTTCTCCTGGGAAGGCTGTGTGGGCTCTTTGTCCCTCTCTGATTTGGGGGGTGCCAGTGTTGTCACCATCCTGGCAGCCCCCGGCTGCTCTTTCCCTTTCACAGTCCTGGGGTGTTCTCTGTCCGCTTGCAATTTGTGGGGCTGGCACAGGCAAAATTCCCCTCCTCTTTAGCAGGGCTGGCAGTCTCCCCTTCCCCCTCTGACTTGGGGGCCGCTGTGGGCTCCATCCACCTCTTATTTTTGGGGGGGCCGGGTATTTATCTCCCTTCAGTGTTGTGGGCCCAGGGATCGTCTCCATCCTCCTCCAGTTTTGAGGGGCCTGGGAGTAGTCTCTGCCTCCCACTGATTTGGGGGGACTGGTGCAGGCTCTACCCCTCTCTGATTTTGGGGGACAACCTGGAGGAAAGGCACCAAAAGCTTGACAAAGGCTGAAGGGAACGCTCTGATTACCCCTTTAGCCAAGAGGTTCCCTTAGCTGAAGTTGCTAACAAGAACCAGACTTGCCAGCCCGCACCGGGTTTCGGGTTCTTTTATTTCCTGGGCCCTCAGTCCTGCGTGGGACATGGGAACTGGGTGCTGCAGAGGCTGCGGCAAGGCATCAGAAATGGCTGCCCAACACCCAAGGGTGGTAGAAGATCTGCTCCAGCAGTGGCCGATCCATGGGGTGCTTGGACAAACAGCAGCGGATCAGATGTTGGCACTCTGGGGAGAGAAGGCAGAAAGCGGCGCTCACTTGCAGAAGGCTCCTGCCCAGCTGCTCCCGGCGCGTGCAGAAGCCGGGCCACGCTGCGTGTGCTGGGAGCTGCCCTTGGCGGGAGAGCAGCATGGCAGGACAAGCGTCCCCTCCTTCAGCCAAGCGTGCCACAGCCAGCCTGCCACGGGCCACCTGCTGCAGCCGGCCCTTGAGGGCACATGGACGTCCCGTGCAGCTGCGGGAGGGCCGGGCTGGGCTGCGCGCTGCCACCTGCCAAAGCCTGCCTTCTTCAGGCCCCATAGCAACCTGGAGAGGCCTCCTGCGGGAAGAAGAGCTGCCCCAAGACGATGTCTCGCTCCTTCTCCAAGGGTAAGTACCCGCACACCATCTCAAACAGCAGCACGCCCAGGGACCAGATGGTCGCCCCATCGCCGTGCTAGCAGCGAAGGCCGATCCACTCGGGCGGGCAGTACGTGCGTGTTCCTAGGGGAGACGGGCCTTCAAGTCCCCTCAGAATCCAACAAAATCCTCTAAAAGACCCACAAAATTCCAGAAAAATCCCACATAATCTCCACCAATTTCCACAAAACTCAAGAAAAATCCCTCAAAATTATTTAAATTTTCCCAAAATATTATAAAATTCAGGAGAAATCCAACAAAATTCCCTAAATATTCAGAAAATTATACCAAATTCCAGAAAAATCCCACAAAATCTGAGAAAAATTTTGGAAAATTTTTAAAAATCTCCTCAGAATGCCTCAAAATTCTTGAAAAACCCCACAAAATTCCAGAGATATTTACAGAATTCCCTAAACCTCATAACCCCACCATATTCAAGAAACAGCACTCACAAATTGCCACAAAATTCAAGAAAAAAATTTCAAAATTCTTCAAGTCACCTGAAAATCCCACAAAATTCAAGAAAAATTCACAAAATTCAAGAAAACTTCCACAAAATTCCCTAAATTTTCTCAAAACCCAACTGAATTCCAGAAATATTCCACAAAATCTCCACAAATTCCCACAAAATACATGAAAAATCCCTCAAAATTCTTCAAGTCGCCTCAGAATCCCACCAAATTCTTGAAAAATCCCACAAAATTCCAGAGAAGTCCCACAAAATTCCCTAAATCATTTCAAAACCATACCACTTCACAGGAATGACCCACAAACTCTCCACCCATTCCCACAAAATCCCACAAAAATCCCTCAAAATTCCCTAAATCTTCTGAAAACTCTACCAAATTCCAGAAACACCCCAGAAAATCCCCACAAATTCCCACAAAATTCAAGAAGAACACCACAAAATTCGTTCAATCTTTTCAAAATATCACAAAAATCTGGAATAGCCCAACAAAATTCCAGAAATATCCCACAAAATTTCCTAAATCATTCCAAAACCCTACCAAATTCCAGAAACATCCCACAAAATCTACACAAATTTCCATCAAATTCAAGGAAAATCCCTCAAAATTCTCTAAATCACCGTAAAACCATACCAAATTCCAGGAATATGCCAAAAAATTCACAAAATCTCCTCAAACCCCAACAAACTCCAGAAACATCCCACAAAATCTCCTCAATAGCCAACAAAATTCCTGAAAAATCCTACAAAATTCCCTAAGTTTTCTCAAAACCCAACTGAATTCCAGAAACATCCCACAAAATCTCCACAAATTCCCACAAAATACATGAAAAATCCCTCAAAATTCTTCAAGTCGCCTCAGAATCCCACAAAATCCTTGAAAAATCTCACAAAAATTCCAGAGAAGTCCCACAAAATTCCCTAAATCATTTCAAAACCGTAACAATTCACAGCAATGTTCCACAAAATCTCCACCCATTCCCACAAAATCCCACAAAAATCCCTCCAAATTCCCTAAATCTTCTGAAAACTCTACCAAATTCCAGAAACGCCCCATAAAATCTCCACAAATTACCACAAAAATCAAGAAGAACACTACAAAATTCGCTCAATCTTTTCAAAATACCACAAAATTCTTGAATAGCCCCACAAAAGTCCAGAAATATCCCACAAAATTTCCTAAATAATTCCAAAACCCTACCAAATTCCAGAAACATCCCACAAAATCTCCTCAATAGCCAAAAAAATTCCTGAAAAATCCCACAAAATTCCCTAAAACTTCTCAAAACCCAACTGAATTCCAGAATCATCTCGCAAAATCTCCACAAATTCCCACAAAATACATGAAAAATCCCTCAAAATGCAAAAATCTCCTCAATATCCCACAAAATTCCAGAAATATCCCACAAAATTTCCTAAATCATTCCAAAACCCTACCAAATTCCAGAAACATCCCACAAAATCTACACAAATTTCCATCAAATTCAAGGAAAATCCCTCAAAATTCCCTAAATCACCTTAAAACCATACCAAATTCCAGGAATATGCCACAAAATTCCCTAAATTTTCTCAAATCCCAACAAACTCCAGAAACATCCCACAAAATCTCCTCAATAGCCAACAAAATTCCTGAAAAATCCTACAAAATTCCCTGAGTTTTCCCAAAACCCAACTGAATTCCAGAAACATCCCACAAAATCTCCACAAATTCCCACAAAACACATGAAAAAAACCTCAAAATCCTTAAATCTCCTCAATATCCCACAAAATTCCACAAAAAACACACAAAACCTCCACAAGTTTACACAAAATCTATGAAAAATTCCACAAAATTCTTCATGCCTCCTCAGAATCCCACACAATTCACAGGAAAAATACACAAAATTCCGGGAAAATCCCACAAAATTCACCAAATCTTCTCAAAACCCCACCAAACTCCAGTATCATCCCACAAAATCCCCACTAATTTCCATCAAATTCAAGGAAAATCCCTCAAAATTCTCTAAATCACCGTAAAACCATACCAAATTCCAGGAATATGCCACAAAATTCTCTAAATTTTCTCTAAACCCAACTGAATTCCACACCTTAAAAAATCTCCACAAATTCCCACAAAATACATGAAAAATCCCTCAAAATTCTTCAAGTCGCCTCAGAATCCCACACAATTCTTGAAAAATCCCACAAAATTCCAGAGAAGTCCCACAAAATTCCCTAAATCATTTCAAAACCATAACAATTCACAGGAATGTCCCACAAAATCTCCACCCATTCCCACAAAATCCCACAAAAATCCCTCCAAATTCCCTAAATCTTCTCAAACCTCTACCAAATTCCAGAAACGCCCCATAAAATCTACACAAATTCCCACAAAATTCAAGAAGAACACCACAAAATTCGCTCAATCTTTTCACAATACCAAAAATTCTTGAATAGCCCCACAAAATTCCAGAAATATCCCACAAAATTTCCTAAATCATTCCAAAACCCTACCAAATTCCAGAAACATCCCACAAAATCTACACAAATTTCCATCAAATTCAAGGAAAATCGCTCAAAATTCCCTAAATCACCTTAAAACCATACCAAATTCCAGGAATATGCCACAAAATTCCCTATATCTTTTTAAAACCCAACAAATTCCAGAAACATCCCACAACATTCCCACTAATTACCATCAAATTCAAGGAAAATCCCTCAAAATTCTCTAAATCACCGTAAAACCATACCAAATTCCAGGAATATGCCACAAAATTCTCTAAACTTTTTCTCTAAACCCAACTGAATTCCACACCTTACAAAATCTCCACAAATTCCCACAAAATCCCACCAAAATCCAACCAAAATTCCCTAAATCTTCTGAAAACTCTACCAAATTCCAGAAACGCCCCATAAAATCTTCACAAATTCCCACAAAATTCAAGAAGAACACCACAAAATTCGCTCAATCTTTTCAAAATACCACAAAATTCTTGAATAGCCCCACAAAATTCCAGAAATATCCCACAAAATTTCCTAAATCATTCCGAAATCCTGTCAAATTCTAGAAACATCCCACAAAATCTACACAAATTTCCATCAAATTCAAGGAAAATCCCTCAAAATTCCCGAAATCACTTTAAAACCATACCAAATTCCAGGAATATGCCACAAAATTCCCTAAATCTTCTCAAAACCCAACTGAATTCCAGAAACATCCCACAAAATCTCCTCAATAGCCAACAAAATTACTGAAAAATCCAACAAAATTCCCTAAGTTTTCTCAAAACCCAACTGAATTCCAGAAACATCCCACAAAATCTCCAGAAATTCCCACAAAATACATGAAAAAAACCTCAAAATCCTTGAATCTCCTCAATATCCCACAAAATTCCACGAAACTCACACAGAACCTCCCCAAGTTGCCACAAAATCCAAGAAAAATTCCACAAAATTCTTCAAGCCTCCTCAGAATCACGCACAATTCTCAGGAAAAATACACAAAATTCCTGGAAAATCCCACAAAATTCACAAAATCTTCACATAACCCTACCAAATTCCAGAAACATCCCACAAAATCCCCACTAATTTCCATCAAATTCAAGGAAAATCCCTCAAAATTCTCTAAATCACTGTAAAACCATACCAAATTCCAGGAATATGCCACAAAATTCTCTAAATTTTCTCTAAACCCAACTGAATTCCACACCTTAAAAAATCTCCACAAATTCCCACAAAATACATGAAAAATCCCTCAAAATTCTTCAAGTCGCCTCAGAATCCCACCAAATTCTTGAAAAATCCCACAAAATTCCAGAGAAGTCCCACAAAATTCCCTAAATCATTTCAAAACCATAACAATTCACAGGAATGTCCCACAAACTCTCCACCCATTCCCACAAAATCCCACAAAAATCCCTCCAAATTCCCTAAATCTTTTGAAAACTCTACCAAATTCCAGAAACGCCCCATAAAATCTCCACAAATTCCCACCAAATTCAAGAACTTCACAAAATTCGCTCAATCTTTTCAAAATACCACAAAATTCTTGAAAAGCCACACAAAATTCCAGAAATATCCCACAAAATTTCCTAAATCATTCCAAAACCCTACCAAATTCCAGAAACATCCCACAAAATCTACACAAATTTCCATCAAATTCAAGGAAAATCCCTCAAAATTCCCTAAATCACCTTAAAACCATACCAAATTCCAGCAATATGCCACAAAATTCCCTAAATCTTCTCAAATCCCAACAAACTCCAGAAACATCCCACAAAATCTCCTCAATAGCCAACAAAATTCCTGAAAAATCCCACAAAATTCCCTAAAACTTTTCAAAACCCAACTGAATTCCAGAAACATCCCACAAAATCTCCACAAATTCCCACAGAATACATGAAAAATCCCTAAAATCCCTAAATCTCCTCAATATCCCACAAAATTCCACAAAAATCCCACAAAACCTCCACAAGTTGCCACAAAATCTACGAAAAATTACACAAAATTCTTCAAGCTTCCTCAGAATCCTACACAATTCACAGGAAAAATACACAAAATTCCTGGAAAATCCCACAAAATTCACAAAATCTTCTCAAACCCCTGACAAATTGCAGAAACATCCCACAAAACCTACAAAAATTCCCACAAATTCCAAGAATAATCCCTCAAAATTCTTCAAGCCGCCTCAGAATCTCACAAAACTCCACAAAAATCTCACAAAAATCTCCAGAAATGTTCACAAAATCCAAGAAAAATTCCTCAAAATTCGTCAATTCTCTGCAGAATCCAACAGAATTCCAGAAAAGTCCCAGAAAATCTCCACAAATTCTCACAAATTTCCTGAAACACCACACAGAATTCCAGAGAAGTCCCACAAAATTCCCCAAATCTTCTCACAACCCAACTGAATTTCAGAAACATCCCACAAAATCTCCACAAATTCCCACAAAATTCATGAAAAATCCCTCAAAATTCTTTAAGCCGCCTCACAATCTCACAAAATCTAAGAAAAATCACACAAAATCTCCACAAATATTCACAAAATCTAGGAAAAACTCCTCAAAAATCTTCAAGGCTCCTCAGAATCCCACACAATTCACAGGAAAAATACACAAAATTCCTGAAATATCCAACAAAATTCACAAAATCTTCACAAAACCTGACCAAATTCCAGAAACATCCCACAAAATCCCCACTAATTTCCATCAAATTAAAGGAAAATCCCACAAAATTCCCTAAATCACCTTAAAACAATACCAAATTCCAGGCACATGCCACAAAATTCCCTAAATCTTCTCAAAACCCAACTGAATTCCAGAAACATCCCACAAAATCTCCACAAATTCCCACAAAATTCAAGAAGACGACAAAATTCGCTCAAAATTTTCAAAATACCACAAAATTCTTGAAAAGCCCCACAAAATTCCAGAAAAATCCCACAAAATTTTCTAAATCTTCTCAAAACCCAACTGAATTCCAGAAACTTCCCACAAAATCTCCACAAATGCCCACAAAACTCAGGAAAAATCCCTCAAAATCCCTAAATTTTTTCAATGTCTCACAAAATTCCACAAAAATCACACAAAACCTCCACAAGTTTCAACAAAATCTAAGAAAAAATCCTCAAAATTGTCCAACTCTCCTCAAAACCACACAAAGCCCTTGAAAAGACCCAAAAATTCTAGAAAAATCCCACAGAATCTCCACAAATTTCCACAAAATCTTACAAAAATTCCTCAAAATTCTTCAGGTTGCCTCAGAATCCCACACAATTGCAGAAAAATCCACAAAATTCAAGAAATATCCCACAGAATTTCCTAAATCATTCCAAAAGCTTACCAAATTCTGAAAACATCCCACAAAATCCTTACTAATTTCCATAAAATTTAAGAGTAATCCCAGAAAATTCCCTAAATCACCTTAAAACTATACCAAATTCCAGAAACATCCCATAAAATCTCCTCAATATCCAACAAAATTCCAGAAACATCCCACAAAATTCCATATATCTCCTTAAAACCCAACTGAATTCCAGAAACATCCCACAAAATCTCCACAAATTCCCACAAAATAAATGAAAAATCCCTCAAAATCCCTAAATCTCCTCAATATCCCACAAAATTCCACAAACATCACACGAAACCTCAACAAGTTTCCACGAAGTCTAAGAAAAATTCCTCAAAATTCTTCTAGTTTGCTCAAAATCCCACAAAGTCCTTGAAAAGGCCCACAAAATTCCAGAAAAATCCTACAGAATCTCCGCAAATTCTCACAAAATCTAAAAAAAAAATCTTCCAAATTGTTCAAGTCTCCGCAGAATCCCACAGAATTCCAGAAAAATACACAAAATTCCAGAGAAGTCCCACAAAATTCCCCAATTCTTCTCAAAACCCAACTGAATTTCAGAAACATCCCACAAAATCTCCACAAATTCTCACAAAATACATGAAAAATCCCTCAAAATGCCCAAATCTTCTCTATATCCCACAAAATTCCACACAAAATCCCACAAAACCTCCACAAGTTTCCACAAAATCTAAGAAAAATTCCTCAAAATTCTTCAACTCTCCTCAAAACCACAAAAAGCCCTTGAAAAGGCCCACAAAATTCCAGAAAAATACCTCAAAATTCTTTAAATCTTCATAAAACCCTACCCAGTTCCAGAAACATCCCACAAAATCTCCACAAATATCCACAAAATCTAAGAGAAATCCAGCAAAATTCATCAAGTCTCCTCTATATCCCACCAAATTACGGAAAAATCCCAGAACATTCCCTAAATCTCCACAATATCCCGCAAAATTGCAGTAACATCCCACAAAATCTCCACAAATGTCCACAAAAATTAAAAATAATCTCTCAAAATCTCCAGAAGTTTCCACAAGATCTAAGAAAAATTCCTCAAACTTCTTGAAGTCTCCGCAAAATCCCCCAAAAAATCCAGAAAATACCACATTATGAAGAATCCAACAAAATCCCTAAATCTCCTCAATATCCAACAAAATTCCACAAAAATCCCACGAAATCCCACAAATTTCCATAAAATCTAAGAAAAATTCCTCCAAATTCTTCAGGTCTCCTCTGAAACTCTCAGAATTCTTGAAAAAAGACCAAAAATTCCAGAGAAATCCCACAAAATTCCCTAAATTTTTTTAAAACCTCATCAAATTTAAGAAACATCCCACAAAATCTCCACAAATCTCAAAATCTAAGAAAAATCTTTCAAAATTCTTCAAGCCTCCTCAAAATACCACAGAATAGCAGAAAAATCCGCAAAATTCGAGAAAAATACCACAAAAATTCTTTAAATAATCTCAAAACCTTACCAAATTCCAGAAACATCCCAGAAAATCTGCACTCATTTCCAAAAATTACAGAAAAATCCCACAAAATCCCCACAAATTTCCAACAATTAAAGAAAAATCCCTCAAAATTCCAGACAAATCCCACAAATTCCACAAAAATACCACAAAATTATTTAAATTTTCTCAATATCACACAAAATTCCAGAAATATTTTACAGATTCCACAAAAATCCCACAAAAATCCACAAAAATCCCACAAAATTATTTCAATCTGCTCAAGATCCTATAAACTTCTACAAAAATCCCTCAAGATTCCCCAAATCTCTTCAAAATGCCACGAAGTTTTTCTCCTGGCCAACAAATGGCCATTGCTGAGAACTGACAGCAGTTGGGACCATTGAAAAGTGACATCAACCTGGGAACAGCACTTGAAGACCTAAGGCCGGCAATTCCTTGCTCTCTTTGCTTTCCGCCTTTTCAAGAGGTACCAGGGCTCCCCTTCAGCCTCCTTCCCCCCAGGCCAGCCAAGGCCACGGGAGGGGAGCGGGGCTGGCCGCAGCTCTGCGCTTCCCGGGGAGGATGGAGACTGGCAAGTGACAGGAGCCCCTTCTCAGAGGCTTGGCTGGGCCTTGCACAGCGGGGCTGCCGGGCCAGGCCGCTCCCTGCCTGGCCTGCACTTGCTGCCGCTGCTCAGTTTCACCACACACTGCCCACTAAAGATATGCAGGGAAAGATAGGAGCTTGCAGCATGCTCAGATAATGGCCACACTCCCCACAGCAGCCATGGGAAAAAATCTTCTAGCGCAGACAGCTCCAGCCGCTGCTCTGGCAGAGATCCTGGGACCATCCACAAGGCCTGGGCAAGACTTGAACCTGCTCCCTACTCAGGTGAGTCTTGCAAATTCATCCTTTTTTCCAGAGATAGGGGAAGAGAGAGAGAGAGAGTGATCAACATGGAAAGAGACAGCATAAACTGTTGGGAGGTGCTTCAGGGAGGCAAAGAGTTAGTTTCAGATAAGCATTGTTACAGGAGAGGCATGGCTGTAAGCCAAGCTAGTGAATTTTGACCTCCTGCTTTGGGAGATGGGCGTGGGAGCCCTGGATGAAGTTGTCCCACCCCAAACCCCTTGTGAAGGGTGGCCCAGGGGTTCTGATTTGGTTTGAGTCCCTGGGGGGTTTCTCCCTTGTTGTGTTTCTAGTGGTCCCTGACCCTGAACTCCACCCTCAAGGGTGGAGACCCTCAAGAGTTCTGTCCCTCAAAAACCCTGCCCTGCCTTTGTTGGGGGCTCTCTGTTCTGGATCTGAGTTTGTTCCCATGCTGAAGAAATGATTTCATGAACAAAGGCCCGTCTCGCTGGTGTTCCATGCTGGTCCCCAGAACCCTGTGGTTTCCCTGGCCGAGATCCTGAGGTTGCGGACTGCAACAGGTGCCAAGGTTGGAGAAGTTGGTGTGAAAACTTGACTTTGTGCTGTCAATGTTCTGAGTGTTGAGCCAGCACCAAATCTGTGCAACTCTATGGGAAAGAAATAATAAGGCAAAATGACATCATTGAAATGTGGGTACGGAGGAGCCAGCTGGGCCTGAGATTCTGGCTCTACCCTGGAGACAAGATACTTCTCTGTAAGAGAGAGACAATGTGTCGCTTCCAGGGGTCTTTGAGTTAGATATGTTAAACTGTTGTGTCCCATTGGTGTTTCCGCCTGCTGTCCCATCCCGATACAGGTATCTCGGGCTTCCCCCCGCCCCTCTCCTTCCCCATAAATACCCCGGCTTTTCCCCTGTTCGACGGATTCGCTGTTGCCAGCGCCCTTCGCTGAAGCTCTGCCTGAATAAAAGGTTTTGCCTTGGTGGAACGCTGGACCAGCATTCCCGTCCCTGCTTCCTGTGTTTCCTGCCTGCCGCTGCCGCCGAGCCGAGCTAAGCTGAGCTGAAATCACTCAACTACCGCTGAGCCTGAGCTGAATCACTCGCCTGCTCGAAGCTGCTCACGCGCCTCGGCCCAGCCCTTATCAGGGCTGAATATCTAGAGAAGTCGCGGTGCTCCGGGCTTTCCGTCGCTGAAGCAACTGGCGTCCCAAACGTGGGGCCTTCGAAGGAGCCCTGAAGAAGCGTCTGCCCGCAGTTTACCTGCGAGATGAGCCGCTGTTTGAGCCGCCGCCCCTCGAGGAAGCCTTTCTTGCGTTCTAGCAAGAGGTGATCCCAAAGGCTGCGGCCGGGACCCTCGTCTGACCATCTGGGGCAAGGAAGAGCCCCTGAGGACCGGCCGCCAGGTGACCACCTACCCAGCAGCTTTTTTTTCACCCGCCGGCATCTGCTGAAGAGAAATTGTAAGTCGAAGGTTTTTTTTCCTCGGGCTTTTTCTTTTTTTTCTTTCCTGTTTTACTGCTGGGTGGGGAGTGAAAAAGGATGGGAAACCAGTCCTCTGTACAGAGACTGACCCCACCTGAGAGGGACTTTTATATCCAAGTTGCAAATACCCTAAAATCGGGAACTTTTAAGTTTTCTAAAGGGGATTTAAAAAGATTTATTATTGGGTTTTTAAACATTTTAAGATAAATTCGGACTCTGCTAAATCGGGAAATTTTTGGGATAATGTGGGAAGCAAGTTATATACTGTTCAAGCTAAAGGGGATTTTTCTGTTGCAAAGATTTTTCCTGTGTTTCAAAATATTATTTTCTCATTGGAAAAAGAGGGAAAAAAAGAAGAGGGAGTTTTGGGTCCCCAGTTATACCCCCCAACCCCGTCCACCTCTCCAAGTGCCCCCGAACACCTTTCCCTGTCTGAGAGCCGGTCGGCGGGTGGACGTTGCCCCCAGGCACAGAGCTGCTGCCGACTCCCTGACACCTTCCCACTGTCTCTCTACCCGTACCAGGGTGGCAATGGCCGTGCCGCTCTGGGTCTTTCCTCTACCCTCTCTCCTATGCCCTCACACCCGGTTGTGTCCCTCCCAGTTCCTAGCGTTAGCACAGATGGCGCCGGCAGCGTGGCCAGCCCCGCCATTTTGTCCCACTCCCACCCCGGTTTTCCCGCCCTCGATGCCCAAAATGGCCACTTTCCCGCCTTCACCCCTTCTCTTCCTGCCGCGTCCTGCGGCTCCTCCCCCCCCACTGCGTCGTTGGGTGTAACCGCGTCGGGCCCTCCCCCATCCATGGGGAAACCCCTCCCCATCGCGGACCCCGGTCCTGTCCCTTTGTGCCGGGGCCCCGTCCCCAGCGGCGCTCCCGGTCCAGGGTCCCTGTGCCCCGGAGGCCGGGACGGCTCCAGCCAGAGCGGGGCCATCTCGGCTTCCCCACCCGGCCACAAAAGGGCCAGCTCTAGACACCCGAGCCGGCCCCACGCTGCCAGCAAGCGCCCCCCATCTCCACTAGGAGATGAGAGCAGTGAATCTTCTTCTTCAGATTCTGAATATGGAGATCACTGGGCTGAGGTGCAGAGGGAAGCCACACGGGCGGGGAACTCTGCTCTGTCCCAGAAAATACTTGCCTTTCCGGTAATAATGAAGAGAGACAGGACAGGGGCACAGGTTGCTGCATGGGAGTCCCTTCATTATAGGGAACTGCAGGAACTTTGCAAAGCTGCCGAGGAACACGGCAGGGGTTCACATTTTTTTAAACACTTACTAGAAGCTTACTTCTCTGCCACGTCATGGTTCCACATGACATCAAGAATATTATGAACTGCCTGCTCTCTCCAGCAGAATACATGCTGTGGGAGAGGCAGTGGAAGAAACATTTAAAGCAGTTAGCAGATGTTTATGCAAAAGATGCTAACAGACCCAATTTTACTTTGGAGCAATTAGCAGGAGGAGGAGATTTCCAAAAGCCCCGAGATCAGGCCAGGGATCTGCCTGAAGCAGCCTTACAGGATATAGCTAATGCTGCTAAGATATCTCTTTTTACCAACCCTGATGATAAAGTGCCAACACAGTGCTTCACCAATATTAAGCAAGGGGCAACTGAGTCTTTTATTAAGTATATTGATAAGCTAAAAGTAGCCATTGAAAAGCAGATAGAAGGCCCTCAAGCGCAAAAAGAATTAATAGTAAAAATAGCAATGGCCAATGCTAATCAGGAGTGCAAAGCAGTTTTGCAAGCCCTCCCTCTGGACCCCGAACCAACCATAGATCAGATGGTTGAAGCCTGCACCAAACACTCCTCTGCCTCAAGTGAGAATACAGTGGCACTTGCAGTGGCTAAAGGTGTGGCAGAGGGGATATCTGGAGCTTATGCTGCAGACCCCAACACAAATCGCTGTTTTAACTGCGGCAAGCCTGGACATTTTTTCAAAGACTGTCCAGAGAGACATTCCATACAACCACCTGCCCACCAACAGTTCCTCAGACAGAACTGGTGTTCGGGAAACTTCAGGCAGAGCGCGGAACGGCTCCGCGCTTCGACATCAAATCAAATGCCGCACCGCTCCACCCCTTCTGCCAAACCCACCATCCTGCCTCCACGGGGACCCCGATATCAAACCCAGCAGGTGGAGCGCTCCAGATGGGAACCCGCCGTCAACTGGTAACTAGACTCTCTTTACAGATGAAGGGTGACTGTGTTTACAAATTCCCCACAGGGAAACGTGGACCATCAGGCGGTCCCTCCAACATCTTAATACTTGGGGACCCTACCAACTGTCCAGAACAAATGCATACTGTTCCTGAGGTTCAGACCATATACCCTGGAGATGAAATTTCCATCTCCCTGACCTGCATAGACCCTCCTTATTATTTAAAGGAACAGACTCCTGTGGCACAGGCCTTTTTACTTCCCAGTGACTGCCCGGAACAGGTTCCCCTCAACCCCAGCGCTATGTGGACTCAGGTTGTGGGCTTCCGCAAACCCATTGTGGACTGCAGCCTGTTTTGTTATGGGGAAAGGATTCAGCATCCAGGAATGCTAGACACTGGAGCAGATGTTACCATCATCGCCCGCTCTGAGTGGCCAGACAATTGGGAATTACAACCTGTAGCAGGCATGATTTCAGGAATTGGAGGGATGAGAACTTCCATGAGGAGCAAATGGAATATTGTCATCGAAGGACCTGAGGGTCAAATGGCAACCATCAGGCCATTTGTGGTGAGAGCACCAATCACCCTCCGGGGACGGGATCTCCTGTCCCAATAGGAAGCTTCTCTGCGGATTCCCAGCAGGGATTTTTAGTGAGGGTCACTGAGAAGCGCGCCACGCCTACCATCCCCCAACTCACCTGGAAACAGCACCATCCAGTGTGGGTTGATCAGTGGCCCCTATCTGAGACCAAACTGCGTGCACTGGAAGCCCTCATAGAAGAGCAGCTTGCCAAGGGCCACATTACAGAGACCAATAGCCCTTGGAACTCCCCTGTCTTTGTCCTACGCAAACCAGGCAAGGACAGGTGGAGACTCCTTCATGACCTCAGGAAAATCAATGATGTCATTGAAGACATGGGACCCCTCCAGCCTGGCATGCCTTCCCCTTCAATGCTCCCCGGGATTGGAAACTGGCTGTCATTGACATCAAGGACTGTTTTTTCAACATACCCCTCCATCCCCGGCACGCCCCCAGATTTGCATTCTCGGTTCCCTCTCCAAACAGACAAGCACCTTTAAAGAGATACCATTGGCTAGTCCTTCCTCAGGGGATGAAAAATTCTCCTACCATCTGCCAATGGTACGTGGCCCGCATCCTGTCACCTGTGAGGACCCTGTTCCTGGATGCCATCATCCTCCACTACATGGATGACATCCTGGTTTGTGCTGCTGACGATGACTATCTGCACCAGACTTTACAAAAAACCATCCAGACAATTGAGGACACTGGATTTGAGATCCGTGAGGACAAGATCCAGCACACCTGCCCTTGGACCAACCTGGGACTCCGGATCCGTGAACGGACCATCGTGCCCCAGCAGCTGACCATCAAAGATGACCCCAAGACCCTGCGGGACCTACATCAGCTCTGCGGGTCCATCAACTGGATACGCCCTCTGCTTGGGGTAACAACAGAAGTCCTTGCGCCCCTATTCAACCTGCTCCGTGGCAGCGAAGCCCTCGATTCACCACACTCCCTCACGCCGGAGGCCCGGGAATCCATCACCAAGGTCCAGGAGGCCCTGTCTTCACGGCAAGCCCACCGTTATGAACCCAGCCTGCCCTTCCAGCTGGTTATCCTGGGTAAGGCCCTGCACTTACACGCGCTCATTTTTCAATGGGACATGGCATTGAAGGATCCACTCCTTATCATCGAGTGGATTTTCACACATAACCAGCCCACTAAGACTATCACCACAGGAAATCATGGCGGAACTCATTAAAAGAGCTAGAGTCTGTCTCCGTACTCTTGCAGCCTGTGAGTTCACATGCATTTTCCTCCCATTGGCAACTGGAAGTTTGGAGCCTTTGCTCCAAACCAATGAGAGCCTTCAGTTCGCTCTCAATAGCTATTCAGGCCAAATTTCTATACACCCACCTGGCCACAAACTTTTCAAAACCACATTTAATTTGGTCCCCAAATCATTACAGAGCAAAACACCACTCCAGGCCCTGATGATTTTCACAGATGGCTCAGGGAAATCCCACAAGTCAGTCATGACTTGGAAGGACCCCAGGACACAGAAATGGGAGTCTGATGTCCAAGTGGTCGAGGGATCACCACAAATTGCTGAATTAGCAGCCGTTGTCAGAGCTTTTGAAAAATTCCAAGAACCTTTCAATCTGGTGACTGATTCGGCTTATGTGGCTGGAATAGCTATGAGAGCAGAACATGCATTTCTGAAAGAGGTCTCTAACCCAAATTGATACCAATTGCTTTCTGAATTAGTGTATCTTATCTCCCACAGAAAGCAACCTTACTATGTCATGCATGTGAGGGCACACACCAACTTCCCAGGTGCCATTGCCGAAGGAAACAGGAGGGCAGACGCCTTAGCCATGCCTGCTGGAGCAGCCAATGTCCCTGACATTTTTGCACAAGCGAAATTGTCCCACCAGTTCTTCCACCAAAACGTGCCTGCACTGATGAGAATGTTCAGACTACCCAGAGACCAGGCTAGTGCGATAGTTGCCACCTGTCCTAATTGCCAATCGTTCCAAATACCAGTCGTTAACTCCAGGGTTTACCCCCGAGGACTTAACAGCTGCCAGATATGGCAAACCGATGTCACTCACGTCCCGTCCTTCGGGAGTGTCAAATATGTACATGTCTCCGTAGACACCTTCTCTGGCGCAGTGTTTGCCTCAGCCCATGCAGGAGAAAATGCCAAGCACACCATCTGACATTTTCTCCTTGCTTTTGCTACCCTGGGAGTCCCAGAACAAATTAAAACAGACCACAGACCTGCTTACACCTCTCACAAACTAAGAGACTTTTTCAATGAGTGGGGGGTGAAACACACCACGGGCATTCCTCATTCCCCTACAGGGCAATCAATAGTAGAAAGGACCCACCAAAACCTGAAAAGAGTTCTTGATCACCAGCGGGGAGGAACAGAGATCATTCCTCCCATTGAGAGGCTCTGTAAGGCTCTATATGTCATGAACTTTCTAAATTGCTCAGCTACAGAGCCTGACCCCCCTGTAATTCGGCACTTCTCTAACTCAACTCATGCCAAACTCACAGAGAAGCCACCAGTGCTGATCAAGGATCCTGAATCACAAGTGGTATCAGGACCTTTCCCGTTGATTACCTGGGGGAGAGGGTATGCGTGTGTGTCCATGCCATCAGGACCTAAGTGGCTCCCAGGGAAAAATGTAAAACCTTATTTAGGCCCTACAAACCCTGCACCAAATTCAGAACTTTCAAAGTCTCCTGAGACCCACACAGGTCCAGAAAAACAGCGGCCCACTGCAGCCTGGAAACGGAGATGTCATCGGAGTCCACAGAACCGACCTGCCACCAGACCAACAACCAGACAGAGGCCAAACCGTCCTGCTACCAGAGATGCAACGAGACGACTGCCAACGTCACGCCTGACACCGTGACAGTACGCAAGTCTTCTTAACTCCCTCCCCCTTCCCCTTCTTGCCCTCGTTGCCCAGCCCAAATTGCCAGTTTACACCAAAATGCACCTCTGTGCTGCTGCTGGTGTAAGCTCATGTGTCCCCAATACACAGAATAACCTTGCTTGTAATTGTTTGGTTTTTTGTTTGTTTTTTTTAAAAGAGGGGGGAGATGGGAGAGGAAAGGGAAAAAGAAAATAGCTCCCCCCACCTCCAAAAATCAGAGCTAATCTTTTATGTCCTGTTGTAGAAAATGGAGAGCAAAACCATCCTTGAGTTCCGGATGTTCCTGATTATCTGGATGCTCCTGAAAACATCAGCTGTGGATGCCTGGCTAGTAGCACAGCCCCAAGAGAACATGTGGATCACCCTGGCAAAGACGCTCAAACAAGACCACATGTGCTTGTCCACGGGCAGTGCCACCAAGCCTCTAGACTTTTTGCTCCTGGCCCATGGACACGGCTGTGAAGAATTTAACGGACTGTGCTGCTTTGACCTCCCCAGCCCCAGTGAAGGCATCCACGCCCTCATCCAGAGACCCCAACACGCGGTCCGGTCCAGGAACTCCAGACTGAAAAGGAGCCCCAGTGGCTTGAGGACCATTTTGGGAGCTAAGGGCTCAAAGGATGGGTTGCCTCCCTCCTGAAAAAAGTTTTCTGGGTTTTCCTAATTGTTATTATCTTCCCAAGTATGTTTTCATGTTTTAAGAATCTATTAGCTAACTCTCTAGGAGATGCCTTTTTAATAAGTAAAGAAGGGGGAGTTGTGGCTAAGGAGGAGCCGGCTGGGCCTGAGATTCTGGCTCTACCCTGGAGACAAGATACTTCTCTGTAAGAGAGAGACAATGTGTCGCTCCCAGGGGTCTTTGAGTTAGATATGTTAAACTGTTGTGTCCCATTGGTGTTCCCGCCTGCTGTCCCATCCCGATACAGGTATCTCAGGCTTCCCCCCGCCCCTCTCCTTCCCCATAAATATCCCGGCTTTTCCCCTGTTCGACGGATTCGCTGTTGCCGGCACCCTTCGCCGAAGCTCTGCCTGAATAAAAGGTTTTGCCTTGGTGGAACGCTGGACCAGCATTCCCGTCCCTGCTTCCTGTGTTGCCTGCCTGCCGCTGCTGCCGAGCCGAGCTAAGCTGAGCTGAAATCACTCAACTACCGCTGAGCCTGAGCTGAATCACTCGCCTGCTCGAAGCTGCTCACGCACCTCGGCCCAGCCCTTATCAGGGCTGAATATCTAGAGAAGTCGCGGTGCTCCGGGCTTTCCGTCGCTGCGGCATTGAAACAAGGAAATGCTCTTAACACTTGATGTGCACAAATGCACAGCAGGAGAGGAAGAGCAGAGCAGCTACAAGCTGCCAGTACTTGCAGAAGAATGAATGGAAGTAACTTCCTGTTTAGGCTGGAAATTCGGAGAAAATTTGGCCCCATCCAGAAGGGTGTTGAAGTGAAGCAGCTGTCTAGTGACAAGAGACAGATGGAGAAGTGAAACCCCAAAGGAAAGGCTTTGAATGTGGAGTCTTTTGGATGTTGGGGTCTTTAGAAACAGATCTTGCAAATCCCATGGGTGATGCAGGCGGCTTGCCAAGGGAGCATCCCTGTCCCCATGCCAGGGAGCTGCTGCTCTGGTCGCACAGGGTGCTTTGGGTTGTATCTGATGGCTCAGCAGAGCCTGGGGAGATGCCTCAATGTATTTTGGATTTGAATGGCATTTGGGTCAAATCCAATTTCTCCTCTGCGGGATGAAGTCTTGAGCTCTGATGGGTTTCACTTGAAGATTTCTTTAATCTATGCCCCAGGCCAAAACCCCCCAGCAGATCCCCTGCTCCTCCCACTCTGTGCCTGCCCCAGCTATGATCCTTGGAGCTTTTCCCTTCAACTGAAAGAACTGGAAAATGGCTGGGTTTTGTCACCTCTTGGCAACAAAATTGTCTCCTGTTGTGCAGCTCAGGGGGAAAGGAACTTCTTCCTCCCTTCAGTTTGCTGCAACCAAGTGTTTTGTTCCTCTTGGTGAAGAGCTGGGAAGAAAGACTTCTTTTTAAGCTGAGGGAGCCAAATTCAATTCCCTTCTCATGTGGAGCAAAATCACCCAGTTATTTATGTTGAAAGTAACTCCAAAATTTTTAAGAGATCTTTTGAGAAAATATTTCTCTTGGTGACTGATTACAAGTGGGTGTTGAAATAAACTCTGCCTTAAACCATTCAAAGCAGTAATTTCTTCCCAAAGAGGAGAAGCAATTACATTTTCTGGGTGGAAAAAATGAAATGAAATGAAATGAAATGAAATGAAATGAAATGAAATGAAATATAATAAAATAAAATAAAATAAAATAAAATAAAATAAAATAAAATAAAATAAAATAAAATAAAATAAAATAAAATAAAATAAAATAAAATAAAATAAAATAAAATAAAATAAAATAAAATAAAATAAAATAAAATAAAATAAAATAAAATAAAATAGTAGTGAACCGAAGGAGCTTAAAGCCAATCTCCATGTGCTGCCAATGACTGAATTAAATGCACAGGGCTCCTATCAGCTGCGCCAGACCAAACGCTGTTTTTGGCTTCTTGGGGGTTTTGTCAAAAATCTTTGTAGCACCAATAGTTCATGGACTTCTCTCTGCTGGCTTCAGCCATTCCTGCTGCCCATCATATCTTGCTATTATAAGGCAGCTCTTTTCATGATGTTGTCTTTGAAGTCAGATCTCTGAGCCTTTTTCTACTTCTAGCCCCGGTTTTCAGTAGGACCAACATTTTCTTGTCTGGGAGTGTATTCAGTGGTCACACAAGTGAAGGCAAGGAGGTGGCAGGTGATAATTGATGGAACTTCCTGTAATGGGAAAAACTCAGCATTCAATTTCCATCTCCTTAGAAATCTCTATTTTTCTTTCTTTTCCTGCCTCTTGTGCTCTTTGTGGCTGCTCTGAGTTTAGTCCTTGGAAATGCAATTCTATGGCTCCAAATGATTTGGAGACAGAATAATCTTGTACATAAAACCAAATCAATTTAACTTTCCAATATGAAGGCAGTTTGACATCCAGGCTTGGGGGGAGCTGGCAGTAGTTAGTGCCTGGCCAATGACAGAACACAGAGTTCGTCTGATTGAGGTGAAATTTCATTCACTGGAGACAAAGTCAAATTGCCTCGCATTTGCTCAGCACTACAAATCCGTTTGAAGCTGGTTGCCAAGACTTGCTGCAAGTGCTGAGTGATGGGATAAAGCCCTGCAATGGCACCATGAAATGGGAGAGCTGGAGAGAAATCTCAAAGAATGGCATTTCCAAGCATTTTCAGGCGCTGATGTTCTGCTGCTGGCTTGGTGCTTTCCAAGGGGCTGATTGGAATGGTTTTAGAGGAACTAAGCTGGGCAGTGGAATGCACCTCAGGCAGAAAATGCATCTCTGGTCTCTGCAAGAGCCTTTATCTCCCTCCATGCTCCTCAGCACTGAAATCCTGCAAGGACTGAGGGAATCTGAGGCTTTGGGAATGGCCAATAGTGAGAGATATTGGGGAGATTTGACTCAGGAGATGGAAGCAGCAGCAGAAGGTGCTGTCATCTTCATCCTTGTGTTCTCCTGCATGCTGATGCATCGTGAAGGAGGCAGGATTCCATCAAGTACCTTCTGTGTCTCCCGTGGCAAATTCTTTCATGTCTTAGAGTTTCAGGCATGTGTTGTGTGGCTGTGCTGCACCCCAGGGCCAGGCTCTGCCTCTCTTTGCTCTGGCTGCTGCTTCCAAGCTGTCCTGTGGGATTTTGATTTGCAAGCCACCTCTCTGACCAGCTTCCACTTTGCTTGAAAAATTCAGCACCATGTTGGTGGCTGAACAAGTCCCAGAGCTGGGGAGAAGGATTTGAGCTGCAATTTGCATCACAGAGTTGTTAGAGTGGGGAAAATGTCCCATCCCTCCTGTGCCTGCAGCTGCTAATCTTGTGGTAAACACTGAAAAGCTCTTCAGCTTCTCTCATTCTACCTAAATTTGATTCCTGCTTTGATTTCACACCTCTTTCATGCAGCTTTTTCCTCTGTCCTTGGCTAGAATTTTCAGGTCTGAGAAATTTGGTCGAGCCTTGGGACAGCTCCCATCATCTCTCCCTGCTCCTTATGCTGCTTTGAATTCTCTTGGGAATCTGAGCATGAGGGAAACTGGGGGGACTTTAGTGAGAGGAAAAGTGAGGCACAGAGGCTGAAGTGCAAATGCAGAGTGTGGGTCACCAGAGTCTGCAGTGTTGTGGGGATTTGGGCCACTCAAACAGATGTTTCTTCTCTGGGAATGGTTGAATCCATCGGTGTGTCTCCTCCTGAAATTCCTGTGCACCAGGGCTGCTGCTGGAGCTGCAGCAGCACAAAGTTACCAGGGAGCCGTGTGGGACCCAGTGGGAATCATTTCTTTGCTGCTTTTGATGAAAAGTTGTGACATGAATCTCAGTGTCAGGGAGGTGCCCCGTTAATGCTGCTGCCGTGCCCACACACTGTGTCTGGAGACAGCTCAGGAGAAAATGAAGGAAAGCCAGGATGAAATCCCATGTGCTACTGAACTCTATCAGAAAGTGCTTGGAGTGAAGTGTGTGAAGTGACTGGGGAGAGCTGGATAGAAGGGACAGCTCTGAGAAGTGTGTGGTTCATCACTGACATCCTTCCAGTGATCTTTGCACAGAGACAAAAAAGTATCAGTTTGCATGGCCTGAATCTCTGGGTCTGGAAATCCTGCGTGTTGCACAAGCTGTGCTGAGCTCATCTGGCTCTGAAATATCATCTCTGCACCTTAGGCAGGAAGAGCATCAGAGTTGTGAAGAGATGAATAAAAATCAGTGGTAACCCAGAAGCCAACCTTGGCAATAGGCATGTGTGGCAGGTGAGGAGACTGAATGCTTTCATTCTTGTTGTGCGAGAATGAATTCAGCAATAAAAAATCCTGTCTCTTGGCATTAAAATACTTTAGTTTCAGCTCTGCCCCAGCCCATCAATGTCCCTGTGTGGTTGGGGGTAGGTTGTCCCCCTGTAGCTCTCTGCAAGTTGGTGCTAATTCAAGATGTTCTGGCAGGTTCCAATGTTTTGGTGCCTGAGCAGGGAGAGCAGAAGAGGGATTGCAAGCGCTGCCATTTGCTGTGCTAGAAAGTCCAAGGGACAAATTTGTGCCAATTAAGGTCTCCCCTTGAACTAGGAGGAACAATAGATGTTGTGCTTGTAGCAGAGTGTGGTGACAGAGGGGGTTTCCAAAGGAAATGTTGGTGCATGTAGGCCAGAGGCCCCTCTGCTGAGGCTCCCTCCAGGCTGGCCAGGGAAGAGCCATGGATGAGGCTGAGCCCTGCTCCCATGTGGGATGCCATGGGACAGGGCCCACTGGGATTTGCCCCTCCAGCTCCCAAGTGTGTCCAGAGAAACTGCAAGGAGAGGGTGAGCTCTGTCAGTGGGACCCCCTGTGCACAGGGAGCCACTGCTGGGGTGGCTGTGCCAGCTCCCTCCGGGACATCCAGCCCTGGGAACCTGGAGTGAGTGGAAACCACAACTTTGCAAATGTGCCCAAAGCAAATGCAAAGAGAACTGGGGTGTGAAAACCAAAGAATGTTTATTTGTAGAAGAAAATGAACAAGAATGAACTACACAACATATTTACATGGTAAGAATATTTGTAACAACAACAACAAACTATAGAACCTATTAACCTAAGAACTTATCTAACAAAACTATATGAAACGTATTTACAGAAGACTACAGCAAACTCTAAAACATCTCACTGAACACAACAACTCCAAAACGTATATACAGAAGGGTGGCATCTCTGTCTTGGATGTCCCTCAGTCCTGGAAGAAAAACAAGTAGCACGGTCAGTGCAGTCAGGCATGGAGGGGTGTTCCATGTGCTCCCGGGCTGGGACACTGGCACAGGGGGACTCTGCTGCCAGAAGTGAGCCTGGCTGGGGCTGGGGGCTGTGGCCCAGGCACTGGAACAGGGCTTGTGTGGCCCAAAGCAAGCAGAGGAAAGGCCAGGGAAGGCCACCAGAATCCAGTGCATGGGGTAGCGAATCCCTGAGCAGGGAGTGCCCAGCCCAGCCCTAGCCTGGCAGCAGGGGACCCGCTCTGCCCGTGGGGAGCACCTGCCTGTTCTACTACTGGCATTGGTCTTCATCCCAACACCATGTCCTCCTCCTCGTCTTCTATATCAATTTCCATCTCCTCAATATCTTCTTGAATTTCCACCTCCATTTCTTCTTCCATCTCGTCCAAATCTATGTCCATCACTTCATCTCCGGTGTTCTCTTCGTCCACTTCCATTCTCTCTTCACTGTTAACTGGTGTATCAACTTCCATCTCCTCCACTGTGTCTGTGGCAGCTTGCAGAGGTAGCAAAATCTCTGAGTGGGGTCCCTTTCCAGCACTATCCCACAGAGCTCCAGCCCACCCAGGCTGCTGAGGGGTGTCCACCTCCATGGAACAGTACCATACCTTCTTTGGAGCAAAGGCAGATATGGTGAAGGGATGGAGAACAAAATCCAGGCAATAGGGAGCTTTAGGGACTGCTGGGGCAATCGGGGAGCAGGTGGAAACAAGGTGACTGGGGTACGCCTGGAGCACCGTGAAAAGCGTCCTGACACAAGGAGCCAATCACAGGTTGTGTTGTGGCCGTTGCTGGATGCTGGAAGTTCTAGCTGGAGCGTGCACTGTGACATCACTGCCAGGAGCCCAGGCCCAGGCTGAAGAGGACAACGGAGACCATAGAATGATGGAATCCCTGGGTGGCTGGGCTTGGAAGGGACCCTAAAGACCATCTTGTTCCAAGCGGAGCAATCTTCCCCCAGAACAGGTTGCTCAGAGCCCTGCTCCCAGCTGGCCTTGGATGTTGCCGAGGATGGAGCATCCCCAGGCTGTGTGCACAGCCTGGGCCAGTGCCCCAGCAGCCTGAGTGGAAAAGAGCAGCTTCATTAGATGCAACTTCAATCTCACTCCTGCAGTTGAAAGGCTTCTCCTCTCGGTGCCCATCTTTCCTAGAGCTGCAGGGAGGCCTCCCCAGCACCTTCTCTTTCCAGGCTGAGCATCCCCAGCCCCACATGAACAGCAGTCAGATCCGTGGGGGTCAAGGTTAAAGGGTAGCAAATAGCATCAGGAAGTGAGAGATGGAAGCTTTTGGAGATGGAAGCTTTGCCTCTAAATGTAGAAAATCAAGAAAAGTGGAGGGGAAAATGGTGGCACTCTGGCTCTGTTCTAACTGGGGAATATTTTCTTTTCTTCTTTTGTGTCGTGCTGCCCCAAGCTTTGTTGTTTGAAAGGAGCTTTGGCAAAATATCCATTGTCTTCTCCATTGGTGAAACACTGAGCAAAGTCTGGGCAAGCTGATGATGCAGAGTAAAACCTGCAAATATCTCCTGTTGATCCTGATCCTGGGAAATGCAGCTAAAGCCAGCCAAAAGCAATTTCTGGAAAGTCAACCCTGGTTTACGTTTTCTGGAGTTTGGCTGTGCCAACTAAATCAGTCACTTATAAAAAAGGAAAAAAACTCAAATCAAAACAGACAAAACCACAAACAAACAAACCCAAAGAAACCAATCAAACCAATAGATAAAAAAAACCCAAATAAAACCAAAGGCAATGAGAAGTTAGGATTAGTTGTAAGGATTTCACAGCAGGTGAATGGCTGCTTCCTACAGGATCACCATCCAAAGCCACCTAGAGCAACTTCTCCAAAATATATCCAACAGGAGAAATCTAAAAAGTGATCCATGGCAGCTTTGGGGGCAGCTCTGCATTACGGTGAAGGATGAGCATGCAGTGGTACAGATCCAGCACTGCCCACCCTCCAGGCTGCTGTTTGCTCTGCTGAAAGACTCTTGCAGGACTGTGGCCCCTCTCCATGCAATGGAAATCATTGCCACAGCTCTCGGTTGAGGCACTGGCATTTCCAGAGCCAGATTCAGGCACAATCCTACTGCCTGCTGAGCATCTGGGAAAGATCCTGAGCATCTTCAGGCCTAGAAGCACAAAACAGCTCAGGCTCTCCCTGAACTGGCTTTTCAGGGGAGCTTTCCATAGCTCTGCAAGATTTCTTCATCCCTCAACACATCTGACTTTATGTCCAATGATGCATTTGGGTTTCTTCCTTCCTCCTGTGTGCCCGTGAGTAACCTTGCACGTGGATGGAGGAGATTGTGTACAGGACAATTGATTCCTGGATTGCCATTTGGCTTCACTGTCACTCAGTTGAACATGGTCCTTATCTAAGAAGGACTTGCAAGAAATGGGTAGGAGTTTTGGCTCTGAGAGGAGCAGAAAGCACATTTTCTACACCAAATTGCCAGCTGATACAGTTTCCCTGCCAAAATAGTGATTCTCATTCATCTTCCTGGGAAGAATGTGAAGACCCATTCAGAGACCCCAGGTTCAGCTGGCCTTTGGCTTTGTGTACATCATTTCACATGTCCAGTTTCAAGGGCCACTAAAAGAGGCTCATGTTTGCCTTGCTACGCAGAAGTGCTGTAGGTATTTCCAGGAGAAAAGGAGAAACATCGCTGTCCGGAGGTGTGCTAGAAATGCCACCACAATTGTGAGTCTGTGAGCAAAGAGAGCCAGTGCTTTTTGGGGCTGCAGCAGCTGAGAGTGTGTCAGAGCGGATTTTCAGTTCTTTTTAGAGTCCTGAAAACATTGTTCCCTGAACAATCTTTCTCTCCTGTCTTCTGTCCTAAACTGTGGAACAGAGAAAATGGAAAGGAGCAGAGGTTTGTTTTAATTGGCTTTTTTATTTTTTAGTCTTAAAATAGTGTCAGCTTGATGCATGATACTTTAGAAGTTGGATTAGTAGCACCTATTTCATCCCGCCAGAGAGGTGGGATTGAAGACTTCCAACAAGAGAAGTACTGGATGTGTAAGAGCTCAGTTCTCCTCCCCTCACACCCTGGTATCTCGCTGTACTATTTGAAGCAGCCTCAGCCAGATACATTAAAATACTGCTCCAAACAACAACAGAATGACAATGTTCCACCAAATGGGCAAAAATAAGAAAAGTGGGCGTCAGCCCTTTCTGAAGAGCTCGTGTTGATTTTGCAAAGTCAGATGCAAACAAGTTTTGCCATATTTCTTTCCTAGAAAAATGGAGATATTTAATAGAAATCTATCTCTTAGGCTGCTAAGTTTGGTATGATTTTAGATCTGGGAGGAATAGTACAGGTCTGTGATTGTCTCACCCTTGGAAGGGTTCAAGGCCAGGTTGGATGGGGCTTGGAGCAAGCTGGTCTAGGGGAAGGTGTCCTGAGTGTGCTGAGAGCTCACATCTCACCTCACTGTGAGATGCACATCAGGAAATGGGTGTACAAAGGGCCTGAAGTGTGACCAGCTTTGGGAGAGCAGAAGAGGGATTACAAGCGCTGACATTTGCTGTGCTAGAAAGTCCAAGGGACAAATTTGTGCCAATTAAGGTCTCCCCTTGAACTAGGAGGGACAATTGATGTTGTGCTTGTAGCAGAGTGTGGTGACAGAGGGGGTTTGCAAAGGAAATGTTGGTGCATGTAGGCCAGAGGCCCCTGTGCTGAGGCTCCCTCCAGGCTGGCTCCAGCCCCTCAGGGTGCCCAGGAAGCAGGCTGCCCGCAGCCCAGTGCAGCCTCCTTAGCCCTGGGGCTAGCCAGGGAAGAGCCATGGATGAGGCTCAGCCCTGCTCCCATGTGGGATGCCATGGGACAGGGCCCACTGGGATTTGCCCCTCCAGCTCCCAAGTGTGTCCAGAGAAACTGCAAGGAGAGGGTGAGCTCTGTCAGTGGGACCCCCTGTGCACAGGGAGCCACTGCTGGGGTGGCTGTGCCAGCTCCCTCCGGGACATCCAGCCCTGGGAACCTGGAGCGAGTGGAAAGCACAACTTTGCAAATGTGCCCAAAGCAAATGCAAGGAGAACTGGGGTGTGAAAACCAAAGAATGTTTATTTGTAGAAGAAAAGGAACAAGAATGAACTACACAACATATTTACATTGTCAGAATATTTGTAACAACAACAACAACAAAGTATAGAACCTATTTACCTAAGAACTTATCTAACAGAACTATGTGAAACGTATTTACAGAAAACTTAAACTCTAAAATCTCTATGGTGAAGACAACAACTCTAAAACGTATATACAGATGGGTGCATCTCTGTCTGGGATGTGCTTCAGTCCTGGAAGAAAAACAAGTGGCACGGTCAGTGCAGTCAGGCATGGAGGGGTGTTCCATGTGCTCCCGGGCTGGGACACTGGCACAGGGGGACTCTGCTGCCAGAAGTGAGCCTGGCTGGGGCTGGGGGCTGTGGCCCAGGCACTGGAACATGGCTTGTGTGGCCCAAAGCAAGGCCAGGCCAGGCCAGGGATGGCCACCAGAATCCAGTGCATGGGCTAGCGTGTCCCTGAGCAGGGAGTGCCCAGCCCAGCCCCAGCCTGGCAGCAGGGGACCCGCTCTGCCCGTGGGGAGCACCTGCCTGTTCTACTGCTGGCATTGGTCTTCATCCCAACACCATGTCCTCCTCCTCATCTTTTCCATCAATATCCATCTGCTCAATGTGATCTTCCGTTTCCACCTCCATCTCCTCCACTGTCTCTTCCATTTCCACCTCCATCTCTTCCTCTCCAGTCTCCTCTCCATCGACTTCCATGTCCTCTTCTGTATTGATTTCTGTGTCAACCTCCATCTCCTCCTCTCTATCTAATCCAGCCTGCAGAGGTAGCAAAATCTCAGGGTGGGGTCCCTTTACCACTCTACCCCACACAGCTCCAGCCCACCCAGGCAGCTGCGGGGTGTCCACCTCCATGGAATAGTACCATACCTTCTTTGGAACAAATGCAGACATCCTGCAGGGATGAATATCAAAATCTAAGCAATGGGCAGCTTTCAGGACTGCTGGGGGAATCAGGGAGCTGGTGGCAACAAGGTGACAAGGGTAGCCTTGGAGCACTCTGAAGAGCATGCTGACAAAAGGAGCCAAGGGTTGTGTTGTGGCCATTGCTGGATGCTGGAAGTTCTAGCTGGAGCGTGCACTGTGACATCACTGCCAGGAGCCCAGGCCCAGGCTGAAGAGGACAACGGAGACCATAGAATGATGGAATCCCTGGGTGGCTGGGCTTGGAAGGGACCCTAAAGACCATCTTGTTCCAAGCTGAGCAATCTTCCCCCAGAATATGTTGCTCAGAGCCCTGCTCCCAGCTGGCCTTGGATGTTGCCGAGGATGGAGCATCCCCAGCCTGTGTGCACAGCCTGGGCCAGTGCCCCAGCAGCCTGAGTGGAAAAGAGCAGCTTCATTAGATGCAACCTCAATCTCACTCCTGCAGTTGAAAGGCTTCTCCTCTCTGTGCCCATCTTTCCTAGAGCTGCAGGGAGGCCTCCCCAGCACCTTCTCTTTCCAGGCTGAGCATCCCCAGCCCCACATGGACAGCAGTCCGATGCGTGGGGGTCAAGGCTAAAGGGTAGCAAATAGCATCAGGAAGTGAGAGATGGAAGCTTTTGGAGATGGAAGCTTTGCCTCTAAATCTAGAAAATTAATAAAAGTAGAGGGGAAAATGGTGGCACTCTGGCTCTGTTCTAACTGGGGAATATTTTCTTTTCTTCTTTTCTGTCGTGCTGCCCCAAGCTTTGTTGTTTGAAAGGAGCTTTGGCAAAATATCCATTGTCTTCTCCATTGGTGAAACACTGAGCAAAGTCTGGGCAGGCTGATGATGCAGAGTAAAACCTGCAAATATCTACTGGGGATCCTGATCCTGGGGAATGCAGCTAAAGCCAGCCAAAAGCAATTTCTGGAAAGTCAACCCTGGTTTACGTTTTCTGGAGTTTGGCTTTGCCAACTAAATTAGTCACTTATAAAAAAGGAAAAAAACTCAAATCAAAACAGACAAAACCACAAACAAACAAACCCAAAGAAACCAATCAAACCAATAGATAAAAAAAACCCGAATAAAACCAAAGGGAATGAGAAGTTAGGATTAATTGTAAAGATATCACAGCAGGCGAATGGCTGCTTCCTACAGGATCACCATCCAAAGCCACCTAGAGCAACTTCTCCAAAATATATCCAACAGGAGAAATCTAAAAAGTGATCCATGGCAGCTTTAAGGGTAGCTCTGCATTACGGTGAAGGATGAGCATGCAGTGGTACAGATGCAGCATTGCCCACCCTCCAGGCTGCTGTTTGCTCTGCTGAAAGACTCTTGCAGGACTGTGGCCCCTCTCCATGCAATGGAAATCATTGCCACAGCTCTCAGTTGAGGCACTGGTATTTCCAGAGCCAGATTCAGGCACAATCCTGCTGCCTGCTGAGCATCTGGGAAAGATCCTGAGCATCTTCAGGCCTAGAAGCACAAAACAGCACGGGCTCTTCCTGAACTGGCTTTTCAGAGGAGGTTTCCATATCTCTGCAAGATTTCTTCATCCCTCAACACGTCTGACTTTATGTCCAATGATGCATTTGGGTTTCTTCCTTCCTCCTGTGTGCCCCTGAGTAACCTTCCACGTGGATGGAGGAGATTGTGTACAGGACAATTGATTCCTGGATTGCCATTTGGCTTCACTGTCACTCAGTTGAACATGGTCCTTATCTAAGAAGGACTTGCAAGAAATGGGTAGGAGTTTTGGCTCTGAGAGGAGCAGAAAGCACATTTTCTACACCAAATTGCCAGCTGATGCAGTTTCCCTGCCAAAATAGTGATTGCCATTCATCTTCCTGGGAAGAAGGTGAAGAGCCATTCAGAGATCCCAGGTTCAGCTGGCCTGGGGCTTTGTGTAGCTCATTTCACATGTCCAATTTCAAGGGCCACTAAAAGAGGCTCATGTTTGCCTTGCTACGCAGAAGTGCTGTAGGTATTTCCAGGAGAAAAGGAAAAACATCGCTGTCCTGTGGTGTGCTAGAAATGCCACCACAATTGTGAGTCTGTGAGCAAAGCCAGCCAGTGCTTTTTGGCACTGCAAGAGTTGAGAGTGCGGCAGAGCGGTTTTGATATTCTTTTTAGAGTCCTGAAAACATTGTTGCCAAAACAATCTTTCTCTCCTGTCTTCTGTCCTAAACTGCGGAACAGAGAAAATGGAAAGGAGGAGATGTTTGTTTCAATTGGCTTTTTTATTTTGAAGTCTTCAAATAGTGTCAGCTTGATACACGATACTTTAGAAATTGGATGAGCAGCACCTATTTCATCCCAGCAGAGAGGTGGGATTGGAGACTTCCAACAACAGAAGTACTGGATGTGTAAGAGCTCAGTTTTCCACCCCTCACACCCTGGTATCTCGCTGGACTATTTGAAGCAGCCTCCACCAGATACATTAAAATACTGCTCCAAACAACAACAGAATGCAAATGTTCCACCAAATGGGGAAAAATAAGCAAAGTGGGTGGGCGGCAGCCCTTTCTGAAGAGCTGTTGATGATTTTGCAAAGTCAGATGCAAACAAGTTTTGCCATATTTCTTCTCTATTAAAATGGAGCTATTGAATAGAAATCTGTCTCTGAGGCTGCTAAGTTTGGTCTGATTTTCGATGTGGGAGGAATAGACCAGGTTGCAGAGAAGCTGTGATTTTCTGACCCTTGGAAGGGTTGAAGGCCAGGTTGGATGGGGCTTGGAGCAAGCTGGTCTAGGGGAAGGTGTCCTGAGTGTGCTGAGAGTTGGAACAAGAGGAGCTTTAAGGTCCCTTCCAAGGCAAGACATCCTGGGAGTCCATGAAGAGAAACTTGGACTTTTCCTGAGATGCTGCCTTTGCAAGGGCAAGTCCCAAACACCCCAGGTAGTTTGAAATGGCCTGAGCAGAACCCAGCTGTGCTTTCTCATAGGTTGCCGCGGCGGTGGAGGTGGCAGGGGTGCCGCGACTCCCGGAAAAGCGGTCCGCGGTTGGGCTGCCCGGGGCACAGACACGTCCTCTGCCCGGCGAGTGATTTCAGCTCAGCTCAGCTCAGCGGCAGCGTGCAGGCGACACGGAGGGAGAGAGCAGAGCGCTGTGTGGCGTTCCGCAGAGAACTGGCCTTTATTACAGCCGGGCCCTCAGTGAAGGGAGCCAGTGACAGCAGCTCTGTGGAACAGGGGAAAAACTGGGGTATTTATAGGGGAGGAGAGGGGCTGGGGGGAAACTGGGATACAGGTATTGGGGTGGGATGGCAGGGGAGAACAGCAATGGAGTGTAACAGTTTAACATAACTAACTCAAAGATTTCTGGGACTGATACTTTACTCTCTCTTAGAAAAAAGTATCTTACCTCCAAGGGAGGGCCAGGATCTCTGAATCAGGCAGTTCCCCAGCCTCCACAGTCAACCATGGAAAAGCAGCTTCTGAACAATAAAGATTGCTCTTGCCATGCCAACCTCGCTGCGTCGTGTGTCCGTCTCGAGCGCCACAGCGACCCTCTGCAAACAGAGCTGCACCTGACTGAAAATGAATGGGACAGAAATCAGGAACTCTGAAAGCTTGATTCCCTATCCAATACAGTCCAGCCAGCCAGCCCCACACAATCCCCATCCCACCGCTCCAAATGTGGATCCCACTTCTCCCAACCTCCTTCTGGCCTGGGCTGACTTTGTGATCCTTGGATCCCCAGGTGTCTGTTCTGTTTCTGCTGCCTATTAAGTTCTGCACCTTCAAGACTGGCTCTGAGAGCCAAGGGGGGGGAAGAAGAAGCTGCAGTTTGTTTGCAGAAATGGCACTCAGTGCCCCGCACGCTTCCCTGGCCTTTGTTGTCTGCAGGAGGGACGGACAGTGGGACAGAGCTCTCCTTTGCTTCTCGGCACTTTAGTTCAGTTTCCTTTTTAGTTAGTTTTTAGTTTAGTTTAGTTGGTTTTTAGCTAGCTGAGGCACAGGAGTTCCCCAGAGTGTTTTTTGCCTTTTTCCTTGGATCTGTTCAAAGCTGCTCTGGACTGAGAACCCAGACAAACCCCGGGAGCTCACGGCTGTGGCCCACGGGGGCCTGGGCCTGGGCCCTTTCCAGCGCTGGAGGAACTGATAAGAGACTGAGCGAGCTGAGCTACACCCCATGGAAAGGACTTTTCTGGCTTTGCCATCTCTTCAAACAGCCAGAGGATTTATTCTTTAATATTATTCATCTTGCTCATGCTTGTAGATACTTTGATTGTTAAGTAAACTGTGTTTTTCCACTTTTCTCCAAGAAAATAATTTTCCTGAAATATTCGGATGAGGGGCAACTTTAATTTGCTTTTTAGATGGACCCCATTCAGAGGGTTTCTTCCAAATTTGCCCTAAACCAGAACACCTTCCACCTCCATCTCATTTGGCAGCGGTGGAACTGATTAATTTTAGTGTGGGATTGAGATTTTCTGAGGACGAAGAAGCCCTTTTGATTTGGGATTGAGCCCTTTTGGGGTAAAATGGAGCTGTTTTCAGTGGGATTGAGTGGTTTTGAGGTGACAGATCGATCCCTCCTGGCTTTTGGAGTGCAAAGAGATGGAGATGAGAAGCTGTTGAGGGTTAGGTGTCTTTCTTTTAGTTCTGGCTCACCTGTTGAATTTTTACCCATTAGTTGTGGGGAAAACCTGACTGCGTGAGATACTTGAGAAGCACGAGTTCGTCTGGGTCCAGGGGGAAAGGGGGCAGGAAAAGGGGATGGTGGGCAGAGTTTGGCAGCTTCTTCAGCTTCAGAGAAGGACACTTTGCTGGGAGCTGTTGCTGCAGAGAGAAGGGAATTCGCCATCACCCAGACGGAGCTGCTGCTTCTCCTTCTCCTTCTTCCCTCTTCGTTGGTGGCCTCACACCCCCTGTCCTGTCGGGACGTGTGGCAGTGCCAGGCACCACCACTGAGCTACTGATCCACCTCAGCCACCGGCCCGGGATCTCAGCTCATCCCTGCTGTTCCAGCTGAGTGTTCCTCAGAGCCCTGCAGGAGCACTGGGACTGACTGCCAACCCGAGGGGGTTTGTGAAGCAAAGCCTCTCCTCCATCCTTTTCTGTCTTGGCCAAGAAGGCTGTCATGGGGTCCCTGGTTCTGTTTTGTTGTTAACACTGTAGTTGTTGTTGTTTGTGTGCCTTGTTATACACACTAGTAAAGAACTGTTATTCCTATCCCCAGATCTTTGCCTAAGAGTCCCTTGAGTTACAAATTATAATGATTCCGAGGGAGGGGGTCTACATTTCATTCCAGGGGAGGACCCTGCCCTCCCTAGCAGACACCTGTCTTCCAAAACAAAGAAAGATGGGGAGTTTCTCCACCCTCCTTACCTTTGTGGGGCCAGCAGTGCTCTTGGTTCCCCATGCTCTTTTTGTGGGGCCTTTTGTGTCTGTCCCCCTCTGTCGCCCTGAAAACTCAGCTTCTGAGCTTGCTAACATGGTTTTCTAAAAACTTTCCAGGACAGTAACTGTAAACATAGATATGTGTACATTCTTTCTGTTAAACGTCTTGTGATGGGCATCTCTCATTGCCAGTGCAGTGAGAAAGTGTTATCCTGACTATCCAATCCCTGGCCGTGGTCAGAAGCCTATAAATCCTGGGGGGAAAAATAAATTTCCTCTTTCTCTCACCACACCTCGACCTGTGTCCGTGTGATCTGTTCATCTTCAGCGGTAACACCCCTCCACTCTGGGGGGGTGGGCGTTGTGTCTGTGCCCCTCCAACTTAGGGGGACAGGGGATATTTGCTGCCCCCTTTCTTCTCCTGGGAAGCCTGTGCAGGCTCTTTGTCCCTCTCTGATTTGGGGGGTACCAGTGTTGTCACCATCCTGGCAGCCCCCGGCTGCTCTTTGCCCTTTGACAGACCTGGGGTGTTCTCTGTCCCCTTGCAATTTGCGCGGCTGGCACAGGCACAATTCCCCTCCTCTTTAGGGGGGCTGGCAAGCTCCCCTTCCCCCTCTGACTTGGGGGCCGCTGTGGGCTCCATCCATCTCTAATTTTGGGGGGGCCAGGTATTTATCTCCCTTTAGTGTTGTGGGCCCAGGGATCGTCTCCATCCTCCTCAAGTTTTGAGGGGCCTGGGAGTAGTCTCTGCCTCCCACTGATTTGGAGGTCTGGTGCAGGCTTCCCCCCCCTCTGATTTTGAGGAACAACCTGGAAGAAAGGCATCAAAAGCTTGACAAAGGCTGAAGGGAACGCTCTGATTACCCCTTTTGCCAAGAGGTTCCCTTAGCTGAAGTTGCTAACAAGGACCAGACTTGCCGGCCCGCACTGGGTTTCGGGTTCTTTTATTTCCTGGGCCCTCAGTCCTGCGTGGGACACGGGAACTGGGTGCTGCAGAGGCTGCGGCAAGGCATCAGAAATGGCCGCCCAACACCCAAGGGTGGTAGAAGATCTGCTCCAGCACTGGCCGATCCATGGGGTGCTTGGACAAACAGCAGTGGATCAGATGTTGGCACTCTGGGGAGAGAAGGCAGAAAGCGGCGCTCACTTGCAGAAGGCTCCTGCCCAGCTGCTCCCGGCGCCTGCAGAAGCCGGGCCACGCTGCGTGTGCTGGGAGCTGGCCTTGGCGGGAGAGCGGCACGGCAGGACAAGCGTCCCCTCCTTCAGCCAAGCGTGCCACAGCCAGCCTGCCACGGGCCACCTGCTGCAGCCGGCCCTTGAGGGCACATGGACGTCCCGCGCAGCTGCGGGAGGGCCGGGCTGGGCTGCGCGCTGCCACCTGCCAAAGCCTGCCTTCTTCAGGCCCCATAGCAACCTGGAGAGGCCTCCTGCGGGAAGAAGAGCTGCCCCAAGACGATGTCTCGCTCCTTCTCCAAGGGTAAGTACCCGCACACCATCTCAAACAGCAGCACGCCCAGGGACCAGATGGTCGCCCCATCGCCGTGGTAGCAGCGAAGGCCGATCCACTCAGGCGGGCAGTACGTGCGTGTTCCTAGGGGAGACGGGCCTTCAAGTCCCCTCAGAATCCAACAAAATCCTTGAAAAGCCCCACAAAATTCCAGAAAAAGCCCACATAACCTCCAACAATTTCCACAAAACTCATGAAAAATCCCTCAAAGTTATTAAAATTTTCCCAAAATATTATAAAATTCCAGAGTAATCCCACAAAATTCCCTAAATATTCAGAAAATTATACCAAATTCCAGAAACATCCCACAAAATCTCCCCAACTTCCCACAAAATTCCAGAAAAATCCCTCAAAATCCCTAAATCTCATAAATAACCAACAAAATTCCACAAAAATCCCACAAAATCTGAGAAAAATTCCTGAAAATTTTTTAAAATCTCCTCAGAATGCCTCAAAATCCTTGAAAAACCCCACAAAATTCCAGAGATACTTACAGAATTCCCTAAACCTTCTCAAACCCCACTATATTCAAGAAACAGCACACACAACTTGACACAAAGTTCAAGAAAAAACATTCAAAATTCTTCAAGTCTCCTGAAAATCCCACAAAATTCAAGAAAAATCCACAAAATTCAAGAATACTACCCCAATTCTCTAAATCTTCTCAAAATCCCACAAAATTCCACAAAAATCTCGCAAAACCTCTACAAGTTTCCACAAAATTTTAGAAAAATTCCTCAAAATCCTTCAAGTGTCCTCAAAGCCACACAAAGTCCTTGAAAAGGCCCACAACATTCCCCAAATCTTCTCAAAACCCAACTGAATTCCAGAATCATCTCGCAAAATCTCCAAAAATTCCCACAAAATACATGAAAAATCCCTCAAAATGCCAAAATCTCCTCAATATCCCACAAAATTCCAGAAATATCCCACAAAATTTCCTAAATCATTCCAAAACCCTACCAAATTCCAGAAACATCCCACCAAATCTACACAAATTTCCATCAAATTCAAGGAAAATCCCTCAAAATTCCCTAAATCACCTTAAAACCAAACCAAATTCCAGGAATATGCCACAAAATTCCCTAAATCTTCTCAAATCCCAACTGAATTCCAGAAACATCCCACAAAATCTCCTCAATAGCCAAGAAAATTCCTGAAAAATCCTACAAAATTCCCTAAGTTTTCTCAAAACCCAACTGAATTCCAGAAACATCCCACAAAATCTCCACAACTTCCCACAAAATACATGAATAAAACCTCAAAATCCCTAAATCTCCTCAATATCCCACAAAATTCCACAAAAATCACACAAAACCTCCGCAAGTCTCCACAAAATCCAAGAAAAATTCCACAAAATTCTTCAAGCCTCCTCAGAATCCCACACAATTCACAGGAAAAATTCACAGAATTCCGGGAAAATCCCCAAAATTCACTAAATCTTCTCAAACCCTTACCAAATTGCAGAAACATCCCACAAAATCTCCACAAATTCCCACAAAATCCATGAAAAATCCCTCAAAATTCTTCAAGCCGCCTCAGAATCTCACAAAATTCCACAAAAATCTCACAAAAATCTCCAGAAATGTTCACAAAATCTAAGGAAAATTCCTCAAAATTCATCAAGTTTCTGCAGAATCCCACAAAATTCCAGAAACATCCCACAAAATCTCCACAAATCTCCACAAAATCTAAGAAAAATCCAGCAAAATTCATCGTCTCCTCTAAATCCCACAAAATCCTTGAAAAGACTTTACAAAATTTCAAAAAAATCACTCAAAATTCCCTAAATCTTCTGAAAACTCTACCAAATTCCACAAAAATCACACAAAATCTCCACAAATTCCCACAAAATTCCTGAAAACCACCACAAAATTCCAGAGAAGACCCACAAAATTCCCCAAATCCTCTCAAAACCCAACTGAATTTCAGAAACATCCCACAAAATCTCCACAAATTCCCACAAAATACATGAAAAATCCCTCAAAATTCTTCAAGCCGCCTCACAATCTCACAAAATGTAAGAAAAATCCCACAAAATCTCCACAAATGTACCCAAAATCTAAGAAAAATTCCACAAAATTCTTCAAGCCTCCTCAGAATCCCACACAATTCACAGGAAAAATACACAAAATTCCTGAAAAATCCTACAAAATTCACGAAATCTTAACAAAACCCTACCAAATTGCAGAAACATCCCACAAAATCTCCACAAATTTCCATCAAATTCAAGGAAAATCACACAAAATTCTCTAAATCACTTTAAAACCATACTAAATTCCAGGAATACGCCACAAAATTCTCTCAATTTTCTCAAAAGCCAACTGAATTCCAGAAACATCTTACAAAATCTCCTCAAATACCCACAAAATACATGAAAAATCCCTCAAAATTCTGCAAGTCTCCTCAGAACCCCAAAAAATTCTTGAAAAATCCCACAAAATTCCACAGAAGTCCCACAAAATTAACTAAATCATTTCAAAACCATACCAATTCACAGCAATGTCCCACAAAATCTCCACCCATTCCCACAAAAATCCCACAAAAATCCCTCCAAATTCCCTAAATCTTCTGAAAACTCTACCAAATTCCAGAAACGCCCCATAAAATCTGCACAAATTCCCAGAAAATTCAAGAACACCACAAAATTCGCTCAATCTTTTCAAAATTCCGCAAAATTCTTGAATAGCCCCACAAAATTCCAGAAATATCCCACAAAATTTCCTAAATCATTCCAAAACCCTACCAAATTCCAGAAACATCCCACAAAATCTCCTCAATAGCCAAAAAAATTCCTGAAAAATCCCACAAAATTCCCTAAATCTTCTCAAAACCCAACTGAATTCCAGAATCATCTCGCAAAATCTCCAAAAATTCCCACAAAATACATGAAAAATCCCTCAAAATGCTAAAATCTCCTCAATATCCCACAAAATTCCACAAACATCACACAAAACCTCAACAAGTTTCCACGAAGTCTAAGAAAAATTCCACAAAATTCTTCTAGTTTGCTCAAAATCCCACAAAGTCCTTGAAAAGGCCCAGAAAATTCCAGAAAAATCCTACGGAATCTCCACAAATTCTCACAAAATCTAAAAAAAAAAATCTTCAAAAGTGTTCAAGTCTCCGCAGAATCCCACAGAATTCCAGAAAAATACACAAAATTCCAGAGTAGTCCCTCAAAATTCCCCAATTCTTCTCAAAACCCAACTAAATTTCAGAAACATTCCACAAAATCTCCACAAATTCTCACAAAATTCATGAAAAATCCCGCAAAATACCCAAATCTTCTCTATATCCCACAAAAGTCCACAAAAAATTCCACAAAACCTCCACAAGTTTCCACAAAATCTAAGAAAAATTCCTCAAAATTCTTCAACTCTCCTCAAAACCACACAAAGCCCTTGAAAAGGTCCACAAAATTCCAGATAAATCCCTCAAAATTCCTTAAATCTTCACAAAACCCTACCCAGTTCCAGAAACATCCCACCAAATCTCCACAAATGTCCACAAAATCTAAGAAAAATCCAGCAAAATTCATCAAGTCTCCTCTATATCCCACCAAATTACGGAAAAATCTAGGAACATTCCCTAAATCTCCACAATATCCCACAAAATTGCAGTAACATCCCACAAAATCTCCACAAATGTCCACAAAAATTAAAAATAATCTCTCAAAATCTCCAGAACTTTCCACAAAATCTAAGAAAATTTCCTCAAACTTCTTGAAGTTTCCGCAAAATCCCCCCAAAAATCCAGAAAATACCACATTATGAAGAATCCAACAAAATCCCTACCTCTCCTCAATATCCAACAAAATTCCACAAAAATCCCACAAAAGACCACAAATTTCCATAAAATCTAAGAAAAATTCCTCCAAATTCTTCAGGTCTCCTCTGAAACTCTCAGAATTCTTGAAAAAAGCCCAAAAATTCCAGAGAAATCCCACAAAATTCCTTCAATTTTTTCAAAACCTCATCAAATTTAAGAAACATCCCACAAAATCTCCACAAATCTCAAAATCTAAGAAAAATCCTTCAAAATTCTTCAAGTCTCCTCAAAATACCACAGAATAGCAGAAAAATCTGCAAAATTCGAGAAAAATACCACAAAATTCTTTAAATAATCTCAAAACCTTACCAAATTCCAGAAACATCCCACAAAATCCCCAGAAATTTCCAACAATTAAAGAAAAATCCCTCAAAATTCCAGACAAATCCCACAAATTCCACAAAAATACCACAAAATTATTTAAATCTTTTCAATATCACACAAAATTCCAGAAATATTTTACAGATTCCACAAAAATCCCACAAAAATCTACAAAAATCCTACAAAATTATTTCAATCTGCTCAAGATCCTATAAACTTCTACAAAAATCCATCAAAATTCCCCAAGTCTCCTGAAAAGGCCACAAAGTTTTTCTCCTGGCCAACAAATGGCCGATGCTGAGAACTGACAGCAGTTGGGACCATTGAAAAGTGACATCAACCTGGGAACACCACTTGAAGACCTAAGGCCGGCAATTCCTTGCTCTCTTTGCTTTCCGCCTTTTCAAGAGGTACCAGGGCTTCCCTTCAGCCTCCTTCCCCCCAGGCCAGACAAGGCCACGGGAGGGGAGCGGGGCTGGCCGCAGCTCTGCGCTTCCCGGGGAGGATGGAGACTGGCAAGTGACAGGAGCCCCTTCTCAGAGGCTTGGCTGGGCCTTGCACAGCGGGGCTGCCGGGCCAGGCCGCTCCCTGCCTGGCCTGCACTTGCTGCCGCTGCTCAGTTTCACCACACACTGCCCACTAAAGATATGCAGGGAAAGATAGGAGCTTGCAGCGTGCTCAGATAATGGCCACACTCCCCACAGCAGCCATGGGAAAAAATCTTCTAGCGCAGACAGCTCCAGCCGCTGCTCCGGCAGAGATCCCGGGACCATCCACAAGGCCTGGGCAAGAGTTGAACCTGCTCCCTACTCAGGTGAGTCTTGCAAATTCATCCTTTTTTCCAGAGATAGGGGAAGAGAGAGAGAGTGATCAACATGGAAAGAGACAGCATAAACTGTTGGGAGGTGCTTCAGGGAGGCAAAGAGTTACTTTCAGATAAGCATTGTTACAGGAGAGGCATGGCTGTAAGCCAAGCTAGTGAATTTTGACCTCCTGCTTTGGGGGATGGGCGTGGGAGCCCTGGATGAAGTTGTCCCACCCCAAAGCCCTTGTGAAGGGTGGCCCAGGGGTTCTGATTGGGTTTCAGTCCCTGGGGGGTTTCTCCCTTGTTGTGTTTCTAATGGTCCCTGACCCTGAACTCCACCCTCAAAGGTGGAGACCCTCAAGAGTTCTGTCCCTCAAAAACCCCTGCCCTGCCTTTGTTCGGGCTCTCTGTTCTGGATCTGAGTTGTTCCCGTGCTGAAGAAATGGTTTCATGAACAGAGGCGCTTCTCGTTGTAGTACATGCCGGTTTCCAGAAAATATCATCCCTGGACCTGATCCTGCAGTTGCGGACTGCAACAAATGGTGGAGAATGCACGGCATCCAGCGAGGCACCAGGAGAACAGCAGGAGCGGCTCCATGGACACTCCGTAAATCCCCGGCTGATGGCTCGAGAGCCGGAGAGACTCCCGCCTTAGAAAGGAGGAGTCGAGAGTACCTGGCAGGAGGGCCAAGTTGGGAGTGCCTCAGGACCATGGGGGAAAAGCGCTTATGGAGGTGGGGGAGCCGAGAGACCAGACACTGAGACAAACATCTAACATCACCCAACGAGATGTATTATGGTATAGAGGAATGGCTAGAGAGCAAAGGTCACTTTCCCATGCAGCAGTTAGCTGGGAAAGAAATAGACAATGGAGTACAGTTGGTGTGAGATGTTGCAAAAGTCAGGAAGGCCTTGATGATAACTGTTAACTGAGAACAGAACACTGTAGTCAGAAGAATGTGAATTCAGCATAGATGAGCGATCACAGGAATGTAGAATTAGGTGGAGTTGACCTTAAATGAAATATCCAATAATGAGCTTGCCTTTGCACTATGTATGAGCCTAATTATTGATGCTATATAAGTGGTTTTAGAATTACCAATAAATGAGGCTTGCTGATCATTCATATTGAGTGCTGCATTTCTCCCGCCGAACTCAACAAATGGCGCCCGAACAGCAGGGACCTTTGGGACCTTTGGAACCCTAGGAACCTTTGGGACACTTGGAATATTTGGAACCCTCAGGACCTTTGGAACCTTTGGAAACTTTTGGGACCCTGAAAAGGAATCGGAGTCGGCCACGGGAGTCGGCGACAGGGGACGGGTCCTTTGCAGCAAGGACAGCGAAAAAGCAACAGCTGTGCTGCGATCCAGGCAACCTCGGAGGAGAGTCCTGAAAACACAGCAACGTTGCCGCGCCCAGGCGACCTTATAGAAGAGTCCTGCCGTAACGTGCTGCCGAAACCTTGTAGGGGCTGCAACAGCGCGCGCTGACGGTAAGATGGAAAGGCAAGCAGCATATGATTTATTTACCTGCTTTTTAGAAAAGCGACAGGTTAAAAATCTTGATTTGCGCAAGGAGCTTCCTGAACTTCTTGCTTATGGGTATGCTCAGGGTTGTTTTCAGAATCCCCATACAGTCCATGAATTAAGTGAGTGGCGAAAGTTTGGAGATAAATTGTGGGAGGCTACTTTAGATGATGATAAAACTGCTAGAAAATTGGGAAAACTGTGGCGGATAGTTCATAATGCTCTCTTGCAGTATCAGGCTGAACAGGCAGCTGCCACGCAGGCATCTGCAGCTATGTCAAAAAACAGGCTTTTACAGGGAATTAATGAGTGTTCATTGCCACCCGCCACAAATACAATAATTTTAAACCCTCCCGCACAGTCACTGACCTCTGCTGCAGCTGCTAATTCTTTTGTGTCATCTCAAATTCCTTCACCTACTAACCTTGATTCTGGAACGGAGCCTTCTGCACCGTTACCATCTTCCCCTATGGGAAATAAATCTGTCCCTGAGGAAAAGCGTGAATTAGGTGAAGCTATTGCACGGGAAAGAAGGGAGACATGGGCTGTGTTAGCACGGAATATTTTGCAAGAAGGAGATCAGGAAATAGCAGACGCTGTATTAGAAGTAGCATGTCCCGTAACCTTTGCACCAATGCAAGGGGGAGGAATACAAGCTCAAATTACAGCTTTAGATTGGAAATGGTTATCACAGTTGCGATCTACAGTCAGTCAGTTTGGAGTGACCAGTGAACCGGTTAGACAGATGATTGATTATTTGTGGGGTACACAGATTTTGTTGCCTTCAGATTGTAAGAGTATTATGAGATTGATTCTTAGTCAGCATCAGCAGTTGTTGTTTAATGCACACTGGCAAGCTTATTGTCAAGAAAGTGTAAATGTGCAAAGACAGGCAGGTGATCCGTTGCATGGGCTGACTTTGGAAGAACTTATGGGCTTAGGAGCATATAGTCAAGTGGAAGCACAAGCAATTTTGGGACCAGATAAGTTGAGAGAAGGAATGCGGTTAGCACGAGCTGCATTTGATAGGATTAAGGAGCCAGGAGGTATTCCATCTTATATGGGTATTAAACAAGGGCGAGATGAGTCATTTGGAGCATTTATTGATAAAGCAGCTTCAGCTATAGAGAGGGCAGGTGTTCCTGAATATATGAGGGGAGCATTGTTAAAACAATGTGCATTACAAAATTGTAATTCAGCAACCAGGTCAGTTTTGAGTTCCTTAAATGCTAGCTGGACTATTGAAGAGGCATTAGAGAGGATGTCTAATATACCGGTGGGCTCACAGGCAATGTTGGTCCAGGCAATTAAAGAACTAGGAAAGGGGTTAGAAAAACAGGCTGCATCTATAGAAAAGCAGGCTGCATCTAATCAGAGTCAGGTTTTAGCAGCTCTTGCACCCCTACAAGCGGCCACAACCAACAATGGCAGAATTCCAGCCTCTCGACTCAAATGTTTTCGCTGTGGCAACCTTGGACATGTATGGAAGGAATGCTCTGTACCATCTGTTTGGTGCAATCAGTGTCGGTCCAATACCCACGCTGATAATATTTGCCGCCGGAGATCGGGAAACGGGAAAGCCAGCGCGAGGAGCCGCCGCGCCAGGACACAAATAGCAGCTGCAGGAACATCAGTGCAACTTCCCTCCAGCCTGCCACAGCAGGGAGCCTCGGCTTGGACCTGGCAGCCTCAGTGACTGTGGATTTATTGACATCACAACCCTACAAGATTCCCACAGGAATTATTGGACCAGTGATAATAAATGGAAAAGCTATGGGTGCTATTGTGTTGGGACGTTCATCTGCTAGTTTATTGGGACTATTTATTTTACCTGGAGTAATTGATGTGGACTATTCTGGTGAAATATATATCATTGCATATACACTGGCACCACCAACCAGAATTGATAAAGGACAGCGAATTGCACAATTGGTGCCGCTGCCACAATTTACACATCAGTTGACACCACTGAAAAATCAATCACGGGGTACAGGTGGATTTGGTTCTACAGGAGGACTTACATTACTTACTCTGGACTTAAACACCAGACCCAAGCGAACAGTTGTTCTTAATTATAACGGAGAATCCCATCAATTGGAAGGACTGTTGGATACTGGGGCGAACTCAAGTATTGTTGCTCCACAATATTGGCCCCAGGAATGGCCTTTGCTGCCTAGTATGGTTACTGTTACAGGAGTTGGAGGCTTAACTCTAGCAAAGAAGTCTCCACAAATTCAGATTCAATTAGATGGGAAGGTCATCAGTTCTGTTTTGTCAATTGTTCCATTGCCAGACAAGGTTCAATGTCTAATTGGACGAGATATTTTGTCACAGCTTGGTGTTATTTTGACCAATGAACACCCTTTAGAATAGAGGCCATTGTTTGGACTTTCCCAATCCCACTCAAATGGATAATCCAGGAACCAGTATGGGTTGAACAGTGGCCTTTAAAAAGGGAAAGTCTGCAACAAGCTCATCAATTAGTGCTGGAACAATATCAACAAGGACATTTAAAGTTGTCAACAAGTCCTTGGAATACTCCTATTTTTGTTATAAAAAAGAAATCTGGGAAATATCGATTGCTGCATGACTTACGTGCAGTCAATGAACAAATGGAACCAATGGGGGCGCTACAACCTGGTTTGCCCAATCCTGCAATGTTACCAAAAGATTGGCCCTTGTTAATAATTGATTTAAAAGATTGTTTTTTCACTATCGCACTGCATGAACAGGATACTTGCAGATTTGCTTTTACTTTGCCTTCATTAAATCGAGCAGAACCAGACAAGAGATTTGAATGGACAGTTTTACCACAGGGTATGCGTAATTCTCCTACTTTGTGTCAGCTTTATGTTGATACTGCTTTGCAACCGCTACGTGCTCGGTGGCCTACAACTATTATTTATCATTATATGGATGATATTCTTTTTGCTCAGCCACAACCTTTTGCAGATAAACAAGTTAAAGACATTCAAACACAACTACTTCAGAATGGACTAGTTGTTGCACCTGAGAAAATACAGCAGTCATCCCCATGGAAATATCTCGGGTGGACTTTAACTGAACAGTCTGTTGCTCCTCAAAAACTTTCATTAAACATGTCACTTCATACTGTTCATGATGCTCAGCGATTGCTGGGAGATTTACAATGGCTTAAACCTGTTGTGGGTATTCTTAATGAACTTTTGCAATCCCTACGACCTTTGTTAAAAGGTACTGATCCTACAGCACCCATACAGGTCACCAGTGAACAACAAAAAGCTCTCAATAAAATAATAGACTGTATTCAGACAGGTGTTGTTCGTAAGCGAGATCCAGACTTAGACATTAATCTTACTGTATAGTTTAGACCTCAACATCTCATCGGTGCCCTGACACAGCATCAAAAGAAAACAGGGGAGATATGGGTATTAGAGTGGTTGTTGCCACCACTACAACAGAGACATACTTTAATTCAAAAAATTGAAATTTTAGCAAACTTGATAAAACAAGGACGGAAGCGATTGTGGAAACTTATGGGTGCAGATCCAGCTGAAATTCAGATACCAATAAAAAAGGACACTTTAGATTGGTATTTAATTCACAGCTCCACATTGCAAGAAGCATTGCTTAACAACAGCAGTGTAGTCAGTACTGAGGAAGTGCCTCGAATACCACTACAATGGACAGGTCAGCAGAATTGGATTGAAAAGCCCAAACGATCATTTGTGCCATTACCAGAGGCATCAACTGTGTTCACTGATGCTGGAAAGAAGTCTCGTACAGCTGCTGCTACATGGCAAAATTCAGAAGGACAATGGAATCATCATATTATTCCAGCTCAAAAGGAGGACACATTACAAACTCTGGAATTAGTTGCTGTTGTTTGGGTTTTGGTACAGTTTAAGGGTCCTGTTAATGTGGTAACTGATTCTTTATATGTTGCAGGAGTGAGTGAACGTATTGAAAATGCAGACATTAAGGAAGTAAAAAACTCTCGTTTATATGAACTGTTTTTGCAGCTTCAGAGAGCCATAAAGTTGAGGACTGCTGCCTTTGCTATTATCCATATTCGTAGCCACAAATGGGATGTGGGTTTAGGAGAAGGAAATGCTAGGGCAGATCGATTGGTTTCATTGTCACAAAATAGTCCTGTCCCACCACAGACATTAGCTAGAGAAGCTCATGCTATCTTTCATCAAAATGCAAAAGGACTGCATCGAGAGTTTCAGATACCTTTGGAGGAGGCTCGGGCTATTGTCAAAGCATGTCCTATTTGTAGTTTTCATAATCAAGGCAGTGGATTAGGTCTTGGGGTAAATCCTAGAGGATTACAGGCTAATGAGTTGTGGCAAATGGATGTTACTCATGTTGCAGAGTTTGGGAGAGTTAAATATGTGCATGTCACCATTGATACTTATAGTCATTACATCTGGGCTACAGCTCAATCTGGTGAGAAAGCACGGAATGTTGAGCGACATTTAGTAAGTTGTTTTGCAGTCATGGGAGTTCCACGTTCTATTAAAACAGACAATGGACCTGCTTATTGTAGTAGTAGAATTAAGCAGGTGATGCAATCATGGGGAATCAAACACATAACAGGGATTCCACATTCCCCCACAAGTCAGGCAATAGTAGAAAGAGCAAATGGTACCCTAAAACAATATCTGAATAAATTTAGGGAGATCAGAGATCCACAAGAACGATTATTGCATTGTTTATTTGTTTTAAATTTTCTCTGTATTTTTGGAAACAGTGATTTGCCTGCAGCAATACGTCATACTGCACCTGGAGCAGAGAAAACTCAAAGTCCAATATGGGTTCGCTATAGAGATCCTAAAACAGGACTGTGGGGAGGTCCCAGCAAGGTACTTTATTGGGGACGTGGTTATCTTTGTGTGTCTACCCCCACAGGGCCTGTCTGGGTGCCGAGCCGATGGACTAAACCTGCTGATCCCAGTGATTTATCTTCAGCTGATCCAGAAAATTTAGCAGATACTTCTCGCTCTCTACCATCAACATAGAGACGGGATCTGATGAACTCTCATGTGAAAATTTTGTGTACAGTACCAGATTGTGAATGTTATCCTTTTGTATGTTACATTTGGAAAGTGTGTAAAGAGAAGTGGTGGATACATTCTAAGTGGGGTCAATCTCCAAAAGGGATTTGTACAGAGTGTTACAATTTGGAAAGAAATTTAACTGAGATTGCATTACAGGAAGGTGTGCAAACAGGACAATTTGAAAAAGGATCTGATAGATGGTGGGAGATTTTTGCTTTTGGGATAAATCCAGAAAACTATTGTTATCATCCTAATACTCCTTTACCATATATTATTGAAATAATTGCAATACGTTGTCGCAAGACACTAACACAAGTTAGGTGTGATATTCCAGGAGTAAAAAATAAAAATTGGGAACAATTCTTAAAACGGCAGTCTCGAGAAAAGAGGTCTTTCCCTGAAAGTTATCCTTGCTGCCGAGAAGATGGAACACCCCGTGGTTCGAAGCAACCGAATCGACGGGCGAGGCAGAGGGGTAAAAGAAAAGGGAAGCAAGATCTCACATGGGATCCAGCCAAGATGCTGGCTGAGCTGCCGCAATCCTTTTAAAGTCCTTAAAGAACTATCTCTGATCAAGTTGTTGTGGTTTACAATGATAAAGGGAAATGAAGGGTTTTTGATTGACATGGATGAGAGACAAAATATGTGGGTAACCTGGGCTAATCAAACTGGACAGGATAATTTTTGCCTTTCAATGGCTACCCCTTCGGATCCTTTTCGAACTTGTTTAGTGGGCGCACCTTTAGATGATTCACTCAATGCCACAATGTTTAAAAACTGGACAAAGTATTGGAAAACACCCAAGGAAGCAAACAAAACATTATGTGAAATTCCATCAGGTAAATTCATGATCAATATCTGTGACACAGGTTTAATTTCAGCAAATCCCATTGGTGCTCAAAATTGGTACATTGCTACAGGTTTAAATGTTACTGGGTCAGAACCTCAAGAGTTAAGACTGTTAGGTTCAGCCCCTAGCAATTATTGTTTAATTTTTGTCAATCGGGCTAGGAACAATCATGCAAAAAGGTCTCATGGGCAAAATGGTACAAATGTTTCTCCACAAAATTTGCTATACTTGCAGAATAAGGATGCATACTGTGGCAATTGGTCTCACAAAGTAAATTCTAGCAGTACACCTCTACAATTACCACCTGGTATTTTTCTAATATGTGGAGATCGTGCATGGCAAGGACTACCAGCAAACCTTTATGGAGGACCTTGTTACTTTGGGAAATTGACATTGTTTGCACCCACTATACAGCAGCTATTAGGAGCCAATAGAACCAGGTTACGAACAAAGAGAAGTGTGTTTCAATTAGGGCCAGAATGCAAAGATAAGGTTGACCTTTGGGAGCGTCCTACAGTGATTGTTTCATCTATTTTTACACCTGGAGTATCTAGTGCTCAAGCCTTAACACAGTTACGACGACTGGCATGCTGGACAGGAAAACAGTTTAATATTACATCAAAGGTTTTGTCTGATTTGCTTTTGGATATGAACAGTGTTAGGCATGCTGTATTGCAGAATAGAGCTGCTATTGATTTTTTGCTATTAGCACAGGGCCATGGCTGTGAAGACTTTGATGGGATGTGTTGCATGAATCTTTCTGACCATTCAGTATCTATTCATGCTCGTCTTCAACAACTACAGAACAATATGAAAAAGTTAACCATAGAAACAAATCCGTTAGAGGAATGGTTTCAATCCCTAGGTCTCACAGGATGGTTAAAAAATTTGGTACAAATGGCAATTGTTGTTATATTGATCATTGTCATTGTGTTACTGTTTATTCCTTGCATACTGCAATGCTTACAAAACATGGTAAAAAAGGCTACTTCTACAGTTTTGTTAGCGCAAAAAGAAAACAGGGGAATTATAGAGGAATGGCTAGAGAGCAAAGGTCACTTTCCCATGCAGCAGTTAGCTGGGAAAGAAATAGACAATGGAGTACAGTTGGTGTGAGATGTTGCAAAAGTCAGGAAGGCCTTGATGATAACTGTTAACTGAGAACAGAACACTGTAGTCAGAAGAATGTGAATTCAGCATAGATGAGCGATCACAGGAATGTAGAATTAGGTGGAGTTGACCTTAAATGAAATATCCAATAATGAGCTTGCCTTTGCACTATGTATGAGCCTAATTATTGATGCTATATAAGTGGTTTTAGAATTACCAATAAATGAGACTTGCTGATCATTCATATTGAGTGCTGCATTTCTCCCGCCGAACTCAACATTATGGAGGGTTTTGGTTTTTTTATATAGAAGGGAAGGACCTTTATAGTTGAGATTAACATTATGGACGATTATGGACGATTATGGACGATTATGGACGATTATGGACTGTATGGCCCTTCCTGTGGACTGTTTTCTGGCTTCTGTGAAGTCCCTCATTTTTTTTTGGTGTATACCTCCCTGTATCTTCCCCTCTCCTCTGTTCCTAAGGGCAGGACAAAGGGTGAAAAATGCCAAGATGGCTCGGGGTTGCTGCCGACTCCCCGTCACCCCGGTGTCTTTCTGCCATCCCATCCCCTGTTTTCCTGAAGGCAGGCAAGGGACGGGGAACATCCAGAGTGATGCGGGTCTGCTGCCGTCTGCCCGCCGTTCCGTGTCCTCCTTCACCCCCTGTCTTTCCATATTCCCGTTCCCTGGCTGGGAAAGTCCATCCCGGACCCTGCCCTCTTCCCAAGATGGCACTGCCCACGCGGTCTGGGATTCCTTTTTTCCCGCCTTGCTCCTTCTTTTCTGGCCCCCAACCTTCCCTTCCCCCAGTAACTCCTGCTTCGCTCCCAGCCCTTTCTTCAGCTGCTCCACCCCTGGGGACTGTGCCTTTTCCATGGTGGGCAACACCCCCTCTGGGGAAATCAAAACTGGAACCGAGCTCTGAAAGCCAGCGTTTCACCAAGAACATCTCAAGTGGCAACGCCCACACCTACGAGACCAGAGCCGAAGCTGGAGATCTAAGAACTCTGCCCCTCATGAGAGGAGATCTAAGAGCTGCGCCCTTCCTGAAAGAAACTCCAGAACTGGAAGAGACTGAACTAAAAAACCGTTACGTTTGTATTAAGTACCATCACTGTTTAATTTAAGTGATTGTTTTTAATTTTGTTTTTTTCTGTTTGTTTGTTTGCTTAACGGGTTTTGTTATTGAGTTTTTAGTGTCCCACAGAGCAAAGTGGGTGCGCTGTGGAGGAGGTAAGATTTTATGCTGTAAGTTTTGGAAACATTTTTAAGCTCCAAATTAAAATTTGAAGGGGAAAAAAAAAAAGGACCAGATGTTGTGATGTGCCTCGGGGGAGGCAACAAATTCTATTGTCCCACTCCAAACCCCTTGTGAAGGACGGCCCAAGGGTTCAGATTGGGTTTGAGTCCCTGGGGGGCTTCTCCCTTGCTGTGTTTCTAGTGGTCCCTGACCCTGAACTCCAGCCTCAAGGGTGGAGACCCTCAAGAGTTCTGTCCCTCAAAAACCCCTGCCGTGCCTCTGTTTGGGGCTCTCTGTTCTGGATCTGAGTTTGTTCCCATGCTGAAGAAATGGTTTCATAAACAAAGGCTCATCTCGCTGGTGTTCCATGCTGGTCCCCAGAACCCTGCGGCTTCCCTGGCCGAGATCCTGAGGTTGCGGACTGCAACAGGTGCCAAGGTTGGAGAAGTTGGTGTGAAAACTCGACTTTGTGCTGTCAATGTTCTGAGTGTTGAGCCAGCACCAAATCTGTGCAACTCTATGGGAAGGAAATAATAAGGCAAAATGACATCATTGAAATGTGGGTACGGAGGAGCCAGCTGGGCCTGAGATTCTGGCTCTACCCTGGAGACAAGATACTTCTCTGTAAGAGAGAGACAATGTGTCGCTCCCAGGGGTCTTTGAGTTAGATATGTTAAACTGTTGTGTCCCATTGGTGTTCCCGCCTGCTGTCCCATCCCGATACAGGTATCTCGGGCTTCCCCCCGCCCCTCTCCTTCCCCATAAATATCCCGGCTTTTCCCCTGTTCCACGGATTCGGTGTTGCCGGCACCCTTCGCTGAAGCTCTGCCTGAATAAAAGGTTTTGCCTTGGTGGAACGCTGGACCAGCATTCCCGTCCCTGCTTCCTGTGTTTCCTGCCTGCCGCTGCCGCTGAGCCGAGCTAAGCTGAGCTGAAATCACTCAACTACCGCTGAGCCTGAGCTGAATCACTCGCCTGCTCGAAGCTGCTCACGCGCCTCGGCCCAGCCCTTATCAGGGCTGAATATCTAGAGAAGTCGCTGTGCTCCAGGCTTTCCGTCACTGCGGCATTGAAACAAGGAAATGCTCTTGGCACTTGATGTGCACAAATGCACAGCAGGAGAGGAAGAGCAGAGCAGCTACAAGCTGCCAGTACTTGCAGAAGAATGAATGGAAGTAACTTCCTGTTTAGGCTGGAAATTCGGAGAAAATTTGGCCCCATCCAGAAGGGTGTTGAAGTGAAGCAGCTGTCTAGTGACAAGAGACAGATGGAGAAGTGAAACCCCAAAGGAAAGGCTTTGAATGTGGAGTCTTTTGGATGTTGGGGTCTTTAGAAACAGATCTTGCAAATCCCATGGGTGATGCAGGCGGCTTGCCAAGGGAGCATCCCTGTCCCCATGCCAGGGAGCTGCTGCTCTGGTCCCACAGGGTGCTTTGGGTTGTATCTGATGGCTCAGCAGAGCTTGGGGAAATGCCTCAATGTTTTTTGGATTTGAATGGCATTTGGGTCAAATCCAATTTCTTCTCTGCGGGATGAAGTCTTGAGCTCTGACGGGTTTCACTTGAAGATTTCTTTAATCTATGCCCCAGGCCAAAACCCCCCAGCAGATCCCCTGCTCCTCCCACTCTGTGTCTGCCCCAGCTATGATCCTTGGAGCTTTTCCCTTCAACTGAAAGAACTGGAAATTGGCTGGGTTTTGTCACCTCTTGGCAACAAAATTGTCTCCTGTTGTGCAGCTCAGGGGGAAAGAAACTTCTTCCTCCCTTCATTTTGCTGCAACCATGTGTTTTGTTCCTCTTGGGGAAGAGCTGGGAAGAAAGACTTCTTTTTAAGCTGAGGGAGTCAAATTCAATTCCTTTCTCATTTGGAGGAAAATCACCCAGTTATTTATGTTGAAAGTAACTCCAAAATTTTTAAGAGATCTTTTGAGAAAATATTTCTCTTGGTGACCGATTGCAAGTGGGTATGGGAAGAAACTCTGCTTGAACCATACAAAGCAGTAATTTCTTCCCAAAGAGGAGAAGCAATTACATTTTCTGAGTGGAAACAATAAAATAAAATAAAATAAAATAAAATAAAATAAAATAAAATAAAATAAAATAAAATAAAATAAAATAAAATAAAATAAAATAAAATAAAATAAAATAAAATAAAATAAAATAAAATAAAATAAAATAGTAGTGGACCAAAGGAGCTTAAAGCCAATCTCCATGTGCTGCCAATGACTGAATTAAATGCACAGGGCTCCTATCAGCTGGGCCAGACCAAACGCTGTTTTTGGCTTCTTGGGGGTTTTGTCAGAAATCTTTGTAGCACCAATAGTTCATGGACTTCTCTCTGCTGGCTTCAGCCATTCCTGCTGCCCATCATATCTTGCTATTATAAGGCAGCTCTTTTCATGATGTTGTCTTTGAAGTCAGATCTCTGAGCCTTTTTCTACTTCTAGCCCCAGTTTTCAGTAGGACCAACATTTTCTTCTTTGGGAGTGTATTCAGTGGTGGCCACACAAGTGAAGGCAAGGAGGTGGCAGGTGATAATTGATTGAACTTCCTGGAATGGGAAAAAACTCAGCATTCAATTTCCATCTCCTTAGAAATCTCTATTTTTCTTTCTTTTCCTGCCTCTTGTGCTCTTTGTGGCTGCTCTGAGTTTAGTCCTTGGAAATGCAATTCTATGGCTCCAAATGATTTGGAGACAGAATAATCTTGTACATAAAACCAAATCAATTTAACTTTCCAATATGAAGGCAGTTTGACATCCAGGCTTGGGGGGTGCTGGCAGTAGTTAGTGCCTGCCCAATGACAAAACACAGAGTTCGTCTGATTGAGGTGAAATTTCATTCACTGGAGATAAAGTCAAATTGCCTCGTATTTGCTCAGCACTACAAATCCGTTTGAAGCTGGTTGCCAAGACTTGCTGCAAGTGCTGAGTGATGGGATAAAGCCTTGCAATGGCACCATGAAATGGAAGAGCTGGAGAGAAATCTCAAAGAATGGCATTTCCAAGCATTTTCAGGCACTGATGTTCTGCTGCTGGCTTGGTGCTTTCCAAGGGGCTGATTGGAATGGTTTTAGAGGAACTAAGCTGGGCAGTGAAATGCACCTCAGGCAGAAAATGCATCTCTGGTCTCTGCAAGTGCCTTTATCTCCCTCCATGCTCCTCAGCACTGAAATCCTGCAAGGACTGAGGGAATCTGAGGCTTTGGGAATGGCCAATAGTGAGAGATATTGGGGAGATTTGATTCAGGAGATGGAAGCAGCAGCAGAAGGTGCTGTCACCTTCATCCTAGTGCTCTCCTGCATGCTGATGCACCGTGAAGGAGGCAGGATTCCATCAAGTAACTTCTGTGTCTCCCGTGGCAAATTCTTTCATGTCTTAGAGTTTCAGGCATGTGTTGTGTGGCTGTGCTGCACCCCAGGGCCAGGCTCTGCCTCTCTTTGCTCTGGCTGCTGCTTCCAAGCTGTCCACTGTGATTTTGATTTGCAAGCCACCTCTCTGACCAGCTTCCACTTTGCTTGAAAAATTCAGCACCATGTTGGTGGCTGAACAAGTCCCAGAGCTGGGGAGAAGGATTTGAGCTGCAATTTGCATCACAGAGTTGTTTGAGTGGGGAAAATGTTGCATCCTTCCTGGACCTGGAGCTGCTAATCTTGTTGCAAACACTGAAAAGCTCTTCAGCTTCTCTCATTCTACCTAAATTTGATTCCTGCTTTGATTTCACACCTCTTTCATGCAGCTTTTTCCTCTGTCCTTGGCTAGAATTGTCAGGCCAGAGAAATTTGGTCGAGCCTTGGGACAGCTCCCATCACCTATCCCTGCTCCTAATGCTGCTTTGAATTCTCTTGGGAATCTGAGCATGAGGGAAACTGGGGGGACTTTAGTGAGAGGAAAAGTGAGGCACAGAGGCTGAAGTGCAAATGCAGAGTGTGGGTCACCAGAGTCTGCAGTGTTGTGGGGATTTGGGCCACTCAAACAGATGTTTCTTCTCTGGGAATGGTTGATTCCTTCGGTGTGTCTCCTCCTGAAATTCCTGTGCACCAGGGCTGCTGCTGGAGCTGCAGCAGCACAAAGTTGCCAGGGAGCTGTGTGGGACCCAGTGGGAATCATTTCTTTGCTGCTTTTGACGAAAAGTTGTGACATGAATCTCAGTGTCAGGGAGGTGCCCCGTTAATGCTGCTGCAGTGCCCACACACTGTGTCTGGAGACAGCTCAGGAGAAAATGAAGAAAAGCCAGGATGAAATCCCATGTGCTACTGAACTCGATCAGAACCTGCTTGGAGTGAAGTGTGTGAAGTGACTGGGGAGAGCTGGATAGAAGGGACAGCTCTGAGAAGTGTGTGGTACATCACTGACATCCTTCCAGTGATCTTAGCACACAGACGAAAAAGTATCAGTTTGCATGGCCTGAATCTCTGGGTCTGAAAATCCTGCGTGTTTCACAAGCTGTGCTGAGTTCATCTGGCTCTGAAATATCATCTCTGCACCTTAGGCAGGAAGAGCATCAGAGTTGTGAAGAGATGAATAAAAATCAGTGGTAACCCAGAAGCAAACTTTGGCAATAGACATGCGTGGCAGGTGAGGAGACTGAAAGCTTTCATTCTTGTTGTGAGAGAATGAATTCAGCAATAAAAAATCCTGTCTCTTGGCATTAAAATACTTTAGTTTCAGCTCTGCCCCAGCCCATCAATGTCCCTGTGTGGTTGGGGGTAGGTTCTCCCCCTGTAGCTCTCTGCAGGTTGGTGCTAATTCAAGATGTTCTGGCAGGTTCCAATGTTTTGGTGCGCGAGCAGGGAGTGCAGAAGAGGGATTGCAAGCACTGACATTTGCTGTGCTAGAAAGTCCAAGGGACAAATTTGTGCCAATTAAGGTCTCCCCTTGAACTAGGAGGAACAATTGATGTTGTGCTTGTAGCAGAGTGTGGTGACAGAGGGGGTTTCCAAAGGAAATGTTGGTGCATGTAGGCCAGCGGCCCCTGTGCTGAGGCTCCCTCCAGGCTGGCTCCAGCCCCTCAGGGTGCCCAGGAAGCAGGCTGCCCGCAGCCCAGTGCAGCCTCCTTAGCCCTGGGGCTAGCCAGGGAAGAGCCATGGATGAGGCTGAGCCCTGCTCCCATGTGGGATGCCATGGGACAGGGCCCACTGGGATTTGCCCCTCCAGCTCCCAAGTGTGTCCAGAGAAACTGCAAGGAGAGGGTGAGCTCTGTCAGTGGGACCCCCTGTGCACAGGGAGCCACTGCTGGGGTGGCTGTGCCAGCTCCCTCCGGGAAATCCAGCCCTGGGAACCTGGAGTGAGTGGAAACCACAACTTTGCAAATGTGCCCGAAGCAAATGCAAAGAGAACTGGGGTGTGAAAAACAAAGAATGTTTATTTGTAGAAGAAAATCAACAAGAATGAACTACACAACATATTTACATGGTAAGAATATTTGTAACAATAACAACAAACTATAGAACCTATTTACCTAAGAACATATTTAACTAAACTACATGGAACATATTTACAGAACACTAAAACAAACTCTAAAATGTCTATCTGAACGCAACAACTCCAAAACGTATATACAGAAGGGTGGCATCTCTGCCCGCGATGTGCCTCAATCCTGGAAGAAAAACAAGTGGCACGGTCAGTGCAGTCAGGCATGGAGGGGTGTTCCATGTGCTCCCGGGCTGGGACACTGGCACAGGGGGACTCTGCTGCCAGAAGTGAGCCTGGCTGGGGCTGGGGCCTGTGGCCCAGGCACTGGAACAGGGCTTGTGTGGCCCAAAGCAAGGCCAGGCCAGGCCAGGGATGGCCACCAGAATCCAGTGCATGGGCTAGCGTGTCCCTGAGCAGGGAGTGCCCAGCCCAGCCCCAGCCTGGCAGCAGGGGACCCGCTCTGCCCGTGGGGAGCACCTGCCTATTCTGCTGTTGGCATCGGTCTTCATCCCAAGACCATGTCTTCCTCCTCGTCCTTTATATCTATATCCATCTCCTGAACATGCTCTTCGATTTCTACTTCCATCTCTTCCTCTCCGGTCTCCTCTCCTTCGACTTCCATGTCCTCTTCTGTATCAATTGGTGTATCTACTTCCATCTCCTCGTCCATCTCTTTCACATCCACATCCATCTTTTCCTCTTGAGTCTCCTCTCTGTCCACTCCCATTTTCTCTTCTGAAATGATCTGGTCATCCACCTCCATCTCCACCACTTGGTCTGGGACAGCCTGCAGAGGTAGTGAAATCTCAGAGTGGGGTCCCGTTCCCACACTGTCCCACACAGCTCCAGCCCACTCAGGCAGCTGCGGGATGTCCACCTCCGTGGAATAGTACCATACCTTCTTTGGAACAAATGCAGACATCCTGCAGGGATGGGCAGCAAAATCCAGGTAATGGGGAGCTTTAGGGACTGCTGGGGGTGTCAGGGAGCTGGTGACCAACAAGGTGACAGGGGTTGGCTTGGAGCACTGAGAAGAGCGTGCTGACACAAGGAGCCAAGGGTTGTGTTGTGGCCGTTACTGGATGCTGGAAGTTCTAGCTGGAGCGTGCACTGTGACATCACTGCCAGGAGCCCAGGCCCAGGCTGAAGAGGACAACGGAGACCATAGAATGATGGAATCCCTGGGTGGCTGGGCTTGGAAGGGACCCTAAAGACCATCTTGTTCCAAGCGGAGCAATCTTCCCCCAGAATATGTTGCTCAGAGCCCTGCTCCCAGCTGGCCTTGGATGTTGCCAAGGATGGAGCATCCCCAGGCTGTGTGCACAGCCTGGGCCAGTGCCCCAGCAGCCTGAGTGGAAAAGAGCAGCTTCATTAGATGCAACTTCAATCTCACTCCTGCAGTTGAAAGGCTTCTCCTCTCTGTGCCCATCTTTCCTAGAGCTGCAGGGAGGCCTCCCCAGCACCTTCTCTTTCCAGGCTGAGCATCCCCAGCCCCACATGGACAGCAGTCAGATGCGTGGGGGTGAAGGCTAAAGGGTAGCAAAGAGCATCAGGAAGTGAGAGATGGAAGCTTTTGGAGATGGAAGGTTTGCCTCTAAATGTAGAACATCAATAAAAGTAGAGGGGAAAATGGTGGCACTCTGGCTCTGTTCTAACTGGGGAATATTTTCTTCTCTTCTTTTCTGTTCTGCTGCCCCAAGTTTTGTTGTTTGAAAGGAGGTTTGGCAAAATATCCATTGTCTTCTCCATTGGTGAAACACTGAGCAAAGTCTGGGCAGGCTGATGATGCAGAGCAAAACCTGCAAATATCTTCTGGGGATCCTGATCCTGGGGAATGCAGCTAAAGCCAGCCAAAAGCAATTTCTGGAAAGTCAACCCTGGTTTACGTTTTCTTGAGTTTGGCTGTGCCAACTTCACCAGTCATTTTTAAAAAAGCAAAACAACTCAAACCAAAAGAGACAAAAACACAAACAAACAAACCCAAAGAAACCAATCAAACAAATAGATAAGGAACCCCAAATAAAACCAAAGGCCATGAGAAGTTAGGATTAGTTGTAAAGATATCACAGCAGGCGAATGGCTGCTTCCTACAGGATCACCATCCAAAGCCACCTAGAACAACTTCTCCAAAATATATCCAACGGGAGAAATCTAAAACGTGATCCATGGCAGCTTTGGGGGCAGCTCTGCATTACGGTGAAGGATGAGCATGCAGTGGTACAGATGTAGCATTGCCCACCCTCCAGGCTGCTGTTTGCTCTGCTGAAAGACTCTTGCAGGACTGTGGCCCCTCTCCATGCAATGGAAATCATTGCCACAGCTCTCAGTTGAGGCACTGGCATTTCCTGAGCCAGATTCAGGCACAATCCTGCTGCCTGCTGAGCATCTGGGAAAGATCCTGAGCATCTTCAGGCCTAGAAGCACAAAACAGCTCAGGCTCTTCCTGAACTGGCTTTTCAGGGGAGCTTTCCATAGCTCTGCAAGATTTCTTCATCCCTCAACGTGTCTGACTTTATGTCCAATGATGCATTTGGGTTTCCTCCTTCCTCCTGTGTGCCCCTGAGTAACCTTCCACGTGGATGGAGGAGATTGTGTACAGGACAATTGATTCCTGCATTGCCATTTGGCTTCACTGTCGCTCAGCTGAACATGGTCCTTATCTAAGAAGGACTTGCAAGAAATGGGTAGGAGTTTTGGCTCTGAGAGGAGCAGAAAGCACATTTTCTACACCAAATTGCCAGCTGATGCAGTTTCCCTGCCAAAATAGTGATTGCCATTCATCTTCCTGGGAAGAATGTGAAGACCCATTCAGAGATCCCAGGTTCAGCTGGCCTGTGGCTTTGTGTAGCTCATTTCACATGTCCAATTTCAAGGGCCACTAAAAGAGGCTCATGTTTGCCTTGCTACGCAGAAGTGCTGTAGGTATTTCCAGGAGAAAAGGAAAAACATCGCTGTCCTGTGGTGTGCTAGAAATGCCACCACAATTGTGAGTCTGTGAGCAAAGCCAGCCAGTGCTTTTTGGCACTGCAAGAGCTGAGAGTGTGGCAGAGTGGTTTTGATATTCTTTTTAGAGTCCTGAAAGCATTGTTGCCAAAACAATCTTTCTCTCCTGTCTTCTGTCCTAAACTGTGGAACAGAGAAAATGGAAAGGAGCAGAGGTTTGTTTCAATTGGCTTTTTTATTTTGAAGTCTTCAAATAGTGTCAGCTTGATGCACGATACTTTAGAAATTGGATGAGTTGCACCTATTTCATCCCAGCAGAGAGGTGGGATTGAAGACTTCCAACAAGAGAAGTACTGGATGTGTAAGAGCCCAGTTTTCCACCCCTCACACCCTGGTATCTCGCTGGACTATTTGAAGCAGCCTAAGCCAGATACATTAAAATACTGCTCCAAACAACAACAGAATGACAATGTTCCACCAAATGGGGAAAAATAAGCAAAGTGGGTGGGCGGCAGCCCTTTCTGAAGAGCTCGTGTTGATTTTGCAAAGTCAGATGCAAACAAGTTTTGCCATATTTCTTTCCTAGAAAAATGGAGATATTTGATAGAAATCTATCTCTGAGGCTGCTAAGTTTGGTCTGATTTTCGATGTGGGAGGAATAGACCAGGTTGCAGAGAAGCTGTGATTGTCTGACCCTTGGAAGGGTTGAAGGCCAGGTTGGATGGGGCTTGGAGCAAGCTGGTCTAGGGGAAGGTGTCCTGAGTGTGCTGAGAGTTGGAACAAGAGGAGCTTTAAGGTACCTTCCAAGGCAACACATCCTGGGAGTCCATGAAGAGAAACTTGGACTTTTCCTGAGATGCTGCCTTTGCAAGGGCAAGTCCCAAATACTCCAGGTAGTTTGAAATGCCCTGAGCAGAACCCAGCTGTGCTTTCTCATAGGTTGCCGCGGCGGTGGAGGTGGCAGGGGTGCCGCGACTCCCGGAAAAGCGGTCCGCGGTTGGGCTGCCCGGGGCACAGACACGTCCTCTGCCCGGCGAGTGATTTCAGCTCAGCTCAGCTCAGCGGCAGCGTGCAGGCGACACGGAGGGAGAGAGCAGAGCGCTGTGTGGCGTTCCGCAGAGAACTGGCCTTTATTACAGCCGGGCCCTCGGCCAACGGAGCCAGTGACAGCAGCTCTCTGAAACAGGGGATAAACTGGGGTATTTATAGGGGAGGAGAGGGGCTGGGGGAAAACTGGGATACAGGTATTGGGGTGGGATGGCAGGGGAGAACAGCAATGGAGTGTAACAGTTTAACATAACTAACGCATAGATTTCTGGGAGTGATACTTTTCTCTCTCTTAGAAAAAAGTATCTTGACTCCAAGGGAGGGCCAGGATCTCTGAATCACCAGGTTCCCCAGCCCCCACCGTCAACCATGGAAAAGCAGCTTCTGAACAATAAAGATTGCTCTTGCCGTGCCAACCTCGCTGCGTCGTGTGTCCGTCTCGAGCGCCACAGCGACCCTCTGCAAACAGAGCTGCACCTGACTGAAAATGAATGGGACAGAAATCAGGAACTCTGAAAGTTTGATTTCCTATCCAATACAGCCCAGCCAGCCAGCCCCACACAATCCCCATCCCACCGCTCCAAATGTGGATCCCACTTCTCCCAACCTCCTTCTGGCCTGGGCTGACTTTGTGATCCTTGGATCCCCAGGTGTCTGTTCTGTTTCTGCTGCCTATTAAGTTCTGCACCTTCAAGACTGGCTCTGAGAGCCAAGGGGGGGAAGAAGAAGCTGCAGTTTGTTTGCAGAAATGGCACTCACTGCCCCGCAAGCTTCCCTGGCCTGTGTCGTCTGCAGCAGGGACAGACAGTGGGACAGAGCTCTCCTTTGCTTCTCGGCACTTCAGTTCAGTTTCCTTTTTAGTTAGTTTTTAGTTTAGTTTAGTTGGTTTTTAGCTAGCTGAGGCACAGGAGTTCCCCGGAGTGTTTTTTGCCTTTTTCCTTGGATCTGTTCAAAGCTGTTCTGGACTGAGAACCCAGACAAACCCCGGGAGCTCACGGCTGTGGCCCACGGGGGCCTGGGCCTGGGCCCTTTCCAGCGCCAGAGGAACTGATAAGAGACTGAGCGAGCTGAGCTACACCCCATGGAAAGGACTTTTCTGGCTTTGCCATCTCTTCAAACAACCAGAGGATTTATTCTTTAATATTATTCATCTTGCTCATGCTTGTAGATACTTTGATTGTTAAGCAAGCTGCGTTTTTCCACTTTTCTCCAAGAAAATATTTTTACTGAAACTGTCAGAGGAGGAACAACTGTAATTTGCTTTTTAGATGGACCCCATTCAGAGGGTTTCTTCCAAATTTGCCCTAAACCAGAACACCTTCCCACTCCATCTCACTTGGCTGCCGTGGAACTGAGTAATTTTGGTGTGGGATTGAGATTTTCTGAGGAGGAACAAGCCCTTTTGAGTTGGGATTGAGCCCTTTTGGGGTAAAATGGAGCTGTTTTCAGTGGGATTGAGTGGTTTTGAGGTGACAGATCCATTCCTCCTGGCTTTTGGAGTGCAAAGAGATGGAGATGAGAAGCTGTTGGGGGTTAGGTGTCCTTCTTTTCGTTCTGGCTCACCTGTTGAATTTTTACCCATTAGTTGCGGGGAAAACCTGACTGTGGGTGGTACTTGAGAAACACAAAGAGTTCGGTTGGGCCCAGGGCTGACAAGGGCAGGAAAAGGGGAGGGTGGGCACAGTTTGGCGACTTCTTCAACTTCAGAGAAAGACACTTTGCTCGGAGCTGTTGCTGCTGAGAGAAGGGAATTTGCCATCACCCAGACGGAGCTGCCGTTTCTCCTTCTCCTTCTTCCCTCTTCGTTGGTGGCCTCACACCCCCTGTCCTGCCGGGACATGTGGCAGTGCCAGGCACCGCCACGGAGCTGCTGATCTACCTCAGCCACCAGCCCGGGATCTCAGCTCATCCCTGCTGTTCCAGCTGAGTGTTCCTCAGAGCCCTGCAGGAGCACTGGCACTGACTACCAACCCGAGGGGGTTTGTGAAGCAAAGCCTCTCCTCCATCCTTTCCCATGTTGGCCGAGAAGGCTGTCACGGGGTCCCTGGTTCTGTTTTGTTGTTAACGCTGTAGTTGTTGTTGTTTGTGTGCCTCGTTATACACACTAGTAAAGAACTGTTATTCGTATCCACAGATCTCTGTCTGAGAGCCCCTTGAGTTCAAAATTATAATGATTCTGAGGGAGGGGGTCTACATTTCCATTCCAGGGGAGGCCCCTGCCCTCCCTAGCAGACACCTGTCTTCCCAAACAAGGACAGATGGGGAGTTTCTCCATCCGCCTTACCTTTGTGGGGCCAGCAGTGCTCTTGGTTCCCCATGCTCTTTTTGTGTGGCCTTTTGTGTCTGTCCCCCTCTGATATGGAGGTGGTGGGCGATGTGTCTGTGCCCCTCCATCTTAGGGGTACAGGGGATATTTGCTGTCCCCTTTCTCCTCCTGGGAAGCCTGTGCGGGCTCTTTGTCCCTCTCTGATTTGGGGGGTGCCAGTGTTGCCACCATCCTGGCAGCCCCCGGCCACTCTTTGCCCTTTGCCAGGCCAGGGCTGTTCTCTGTCCGCTTGCAATTTGTGGGGCTGGCACAGGCACAATTCCCCTCCTCTTTAGGGGGGCTGGCAGTCTCCCCTTCCCCCTCTGACTTGGGGGCCGCTGTGGGCTCCATCCATCTCTTATTTTGGGGAGGCCGGGTATTTATCTCCCTTCAGTGTTGGAGGCCCAGGGATCGTCTCCATCCTCCTCCAGTTTTGTGGGGCTTGGGAGTAGTCTCTGCCTCCCACCGATTTGGGGGGGACTGGTGCAGGCTCTACCCCTCTCTGATTTTGAGGGACAACCTGGAGGAAAAGCATCAAAAGCTTGACAAAGGCAGAAGGGAACGCTCTGATTACCCCTCTTGCCAAGAGGTTCCCTTAGCTGAAGTTGCTAACAAGGACCAGACTTGCCAGCCCGCACCGGGTTTCAGGTTCTTTTATTTCCTGGGCCCTCAGTCCTGCGTGGGACACGGGAACTGGGTGCTGCAGAGGCTGCGGCAAGGCATCAGAAATGGCCGCCCTACACCCAAGGGTGGTAGAAGATCTGCTCCAGCACTGGCCGATCCATGGGGTGCTTGGACAAACAGCAGCGGATCAGATGTTGGCACTCTGGGGAGAGAAGGCAGAAAGCGGCGCTCACTTGCAGAAGGCTCCTGCCCAGCTGCTCCCGGCGCCTGCAGAAGCCGGGCCACGCTGCGTGTGCTGGGAGCTGGCCTTGGAGGGAGGGCGGCACGGCAGGACAAGCGTCCCCTCCTTCAGCCAAGCGTGCCACAGCCAGCCTGCCACGGGCCACCTGCTGCAGCCGGCCCTTGAGGGCACATGGACGTCCCGCGCAGCTGCGGGAGGGCCGGGCTGGGCTGCGCGCTGCCACCTGCCAAAGCCTGCCTTCTTCAGGCCCCATAGCAACCTGGAGAGGCCTCCTGCGGGAAGAAGAGCTGCCCCAAGACGATGTCTCGCTCCTTCTCCAAGGGTAAGTACCCGCACACCATCTCAAACAGCAGCACGCCCAGGGACCAGATGGTCGCCCCATCGCCGTAGTAGCAGCGAAGGCCGATCCACTCGGGCGGGCAGCACGTGCGTGTTCCTAGGGGAGACGGGCCTTCAAGTCCCCTCAGAATACAACAAAATCCTTGAAAAGCCTCACAAAATTCCAGAAAAATCCCACAAAATCTCCACAAATGTTCACAAAATCTTAAAAATTCCACAAAATTCTTCAAGCCTCCTCAGAATCCCACACAATTCACAGGAAAAATACACAAAATTCCTGAAAAATCCTACAAAATTCACAAAATCTTCAGAAACCCCTACCAAATTCCAGAAACATCCCACAAAATCCCCACTAATTTTCATCAAATTCAAGGAAAATCACACAAAATTCTCTAAATCACTTTAAAACCATACCAAATTCCAGGAATACGCCACAAAATTCTCTAAATTTTTTCAAAACCCAAATGATTTCCAGAAACATCTTACAAAATCTCCACAAATTCCCACAAAATCCTTGAAAAATCCCTCAAAATTCTTCAAGTCTCCGCAGAATCCCTCAAAATTCTTGAGAAACCCCACAATATTCCAGAGAAGTCTCACAAAATTCCCTAAATCATTTCAAAACCATACCAATTCACAGGAATGACCCACAAAATCTCCACCCATTCCCACAAAATCCCACAAAAATCCCTCCAAATTCCCTAAATCTTCTGAAAACTCTACCAAATTCCAGAAACACCCCATAAAATCTCCACAAATTCCCACAAAATTCAAGAACACCACAAAATTCGCTCCATCTTTTCAAAATACCACAAAATTCTTGAATAGCCCCACAAAAGTCCAGAAATACCCCACAAAATTTCCTAAATCATTCCAAAACCCTACCAAATTCCAGAAACATCCCACAAAATCTCCTCAATAGCCAACAAAATTCCTGAAAAATTCCACAAAATTCCCTAAATCACCTCAAAACCCAACTGAATTCCAGAATCATCTCGCAAAATCTCCAAAAATTCCCACAAAATACATGAAAAATCCCTAAAAATGCCAAAATCTCCTCAATATCCCACAAAATTCACAGGAAAAATACACAAAATCCCTGAAAAATCCCCAAAATTCGCTAAATCTTTTCAAACCTTTACCAAATTGCAGAAACATCCCACAAAATCTACAAAAATTCCCACAAAATACTTGAAAAATCCCTCAAAATTCTTCAAGTCGCCTCAGAATCCCACACAATTCTTGAAAAATCCCACAAAATACCAGAGAAGTCCCACAAAATTCCCTAAATCATTTCAAAACCATACCACTTCACAGGAATGACTCACAAAATCTCCACCCATTCCCACAAAATCCCACAAAAATCCCTCCAAATTCCCTAAATCTTCTGAAAACTCTACCAAATTACAGAAACGCCCCATAAAATCTCCACAAATTCCCACAAAATTCAAGAACACTACAAAATTCGCTCAATCTTTTCAAAATACCACAAAATTCTTTAATAGCCCCACAAAAGTCCAGAAATATCCCACAAAATTTCCTAAATCATTCCAAAACCCTACCAAATTCCAGAAACATCCCACAAAATCTCCTCAATATCCAACAAAATTCCTGAAAAATCCTACAAAATTCTCTAAATCTTCTCAAAACCCAACTGAATTCCAGAAACATCCCACAAAATCTCCACAAATTCCCACAAAACACTTGAAAAAAGCCTCAAAATCCCTAAATCTCCTCCATATCCCACAAAATTCCGCAAAAATCACACAAAACCTCCACAAGTTTCCACAAAATCCAAGAAAAATTCCACAAAATTCTTCAAGCCTCCTCAATATCCCACACAATTCACAGGAAAAATACACAAAATCCCTGAAAAATCCCCAAAATTCGCTAAATCTTTTCAAACCCTTACCAAATTGCAGAAACATCCCACAAAATCTACACAAATTCCCACAAAAACCTTGAAAAATCCCACAAAATTCTTCAAGCTTCCTCAGAATCCCACAAAATTCTTGAAAAATCCCACAAAATTCCAGAGACGTCCCACAAAATTCCCTAAATCATTTCAAAACCATACCAATTCACAGGAATGACCCACAAAATCTCCACCCATTCCCACAAAATCCCACAAAAATTCCTCCAAATTCCCTAAATCTTCTGAAAACTCTACCAAATTCCAGAAACACCCCATAAAATCTCCACAAATTCCCACAAAATTCAAGAAGAACACCACAAAATTTGCTCAATCTTTTCAAAATACCAGAAAATTCTTGAATAGCCCCACAAAATTCCAGAAACATCCCACAAAATTTCCTAAATCATTCCAAAACCCTACCAAATTCCAGAATCATCCCACAAAATCTCCTCAATATCCAACAAAATTCCTGAAAAATCCCACAGAATTCCCTAAAACTTCTCAAAACCCAACTGAATTCCAGAATCATCTCGCAAAATCTCCACAAATTCCCACAAAATACATGAAAAATCCCTCAAAATGCCAAAATCTCCTCAATAACCCACAAAATTCCAGAAATATCCCACAAAATTTCCTAAATCATTCCAAAACCCTACCAAATTCCAGAAACATCCCACAAAATCTACACAAATTTCCATCAAATTCAAGGAAAATCCCTCAAAATTCCCTAAATCACCTTAAAACCAAACCAAATTCCAGGAATATGCCACAAAATTCCCTAAATCTTCTCAAAACCCAACAAACTCCAGAAACATCCCACAAAATCTCCTCAATAGCCAACAAAATTCCTGAAAAATCCAACAAAATTCCCTAAGTTTTCTCAAAACCCAACTGAATTCCAGAAACATCCCACAAAATCTCCACAAATTCCCACAGAATACATGAAAAATCCCACAAAATCCCTAAATCTCCTCAATATCCCACAAAATCCCGCAAAAATCACACAAAACCTCCACAAGTTTCCACAAAATCCAAGAAAAATTCCACAAAATTCTTCAAGCCTCCTCAGAATCCCTCACAATTCACAGGAAAAATACACAAAATTCCAGGAATATGCCACAAAATTCACAAAATCTTCTCAAAACCCCACCAAATTCCAGAAACATCCCACAAAATCCCCACTAATTTCCATCAAATTTAAGAGTAATCCCACAAAATTCCCAAAATCACCTTAAAACAATACCAAATTCCAGGAATATGCCACAAAATTCCCTAAATCTTCTCAAAACCCAACTGAATTTTAGAAACATCCCACAAAATCTCCACAAATTCCCACAGAATACATGAAAAATCCAACAAAATCTCTAAATCTCCTAAATATCCCACAAAATCCCGCAAAAATCACACAAAACCTCCACAAGTTTCCACAAAATCCAAGAAAAATTCCACAAAATTCTTCAAGCCTCCTCAGAATCCCTCACAATTCACAGGAAAAATACACAAAATCCCTGAAAAATCCCCAAAATTCACAAAATCTTTTCAAACCCTTACCAAATTGCAGAAACATTCCACAAAATCTCCACAAATTCCCACAAAATCCTTGAAAAATCCCTCAAAATTCTTCAAGTCGCCTCAAAATCCCACACAATTCTTGAAAAATCCCACAAAATTCCCTAAATCATTTCAAAACCATACCAATTCACAGGAATGTCCCACAAAATCTCCACCCATTCCCACAAAATCCCACAAAAATCCCTCCAAATTCCCTAAATCTTCTGAAAACTCTACCAAATTCCAGAAACACCCCATAAAATCTCCACAAATTCCCACAAAATTCAAGAACACCACAAAATTCGCTCCATCTTTTCAAAATACCACAAAATTCTTGAATAGCCCCACAAAAGTCCAGAAATACCCCACAAAATTTCCTAAATCATTCCAAAACCCTACCAAATTCCAGAAACATCCCACAAAATCTCCTCAATAGCCAACAAAATTCCTGAAAAATTCCACAAAATTCCCTAAATCACCTCAAAACCCAACTGAATTCCAGAATCATCTCGCAAAATCTCCAAAAATTCCCACAAAATACATGAAAAATCCTTCAAAATGCCAAAATCTCCTCAATATCCCACAAAATTCACAGGAAAAATACACAAAATCCCTGAAAAATCCCCAAAATTCGCTAAATCTTTTCAAACCCTTACCACATTGCAGAAACATCCCACAAAATCTACAAAAATTCCCACAAAATCCTTGAAAAATCCCTCAAAATTCTTCAAGTCTCTTCAGAATCCCACAAAATTCTTGAAAAATCTCTCAAAATTCCAGAGAAGTCCCACAACATTCCCTAAATCATTTCAAAACCATACCACTTCACAGGAATGACCCACAAAATCTCCACCCATTCCCACAAAATCCCACAAAAATCCCTCCAAATTCCCTAAATCTTCTGAAAACTCTACCAAATTACAGAAACGCCCCATAAAATCTCCACAAATTCCCACAAAATTCAAGAAGAACACCACAAAATTCGCTCCATCTTTTCAAAATACCACAAAATTCTTGAATAGCCCCACAAAATTCCAGAAATATCCCACAGAATTTCCTAAATCATTCCAAAACCCTACCAAATTCCAGAAACATCCCACAAAATCTACACAAATTTCTATCAAATTCAAGGAAAATCCCTCAAAATTCCCTAAATCACCTTAAAACCAAACCAAATTCCAGGAATATGCCACAAAATTCCCTAAATCTTCTCAAATCCCAACAAACTCCAGAAACATCCCACAAAATCTCCTCAATAGCCAACAAAATTCCTGAAAAATCCTACAAAATTCCCTAAGTTTTCTCAAAACCCAACTGAATTCCAGAAACATCCCACAAAATCTCCACAAATTCCCACAGAATACATGAAAAATCCCACAAAATCCCTAAATCTCCTCAATATCCCACAAAATCCCGCAAAAATCACACAAAACCTCCACAAGTTTCCACAAAATCCAAGAAAAATTCCACAAAATTCTTCAAGCCTCCTCAGAATCCCTCACAATTCACAGGAAAAATACACAAAATTCCTGAAAAATCCAACAAAATTCCCTAAGTTTTCTCAAAACCCAACTGAATTCCAGAAACATCCCACAAAATCCCCACTAATTTCCATCAAATTTAAGAGTAATCCCACAAAATTCCCAAAATCACCTTAAAACAATACCAAATTCCAGGAATATGCCACAAAATTCCCTAAATCTTCTCAAAACCCAACTGAATTCCAGAAACATCCCACAAAATCTCCACAAATTCCCACAGAATACATGAAAAATCCCACAAAATCCCTAAATCTCCTAAATATCCCACAAAATCCCGCAAAAATCACACAAAACCTCCACAAGTTTCCACAAAATCCAAGAAAAATTCCACAAAATTCTTCAAGCCTCCTCAAAATCCCACACAATTCACAGGAAAAATACACAAAATCCCTGAAAAATCCCCAAAATTCACAAAATCTTTTCAAACCCTTACCAAATTGCAGAAACATCCCACAAAATCTCCACAAATTCCCACAAAATCCTGGAAAAATCCCTCAAAATTCTTCAAGTCGCCTCAAAATCCCACACAATTCTTGAAAAATCCCACAAAATTCCCTAAATCATTTCAAAACCATACCAATTCACAGGAATGTCCCACAAAATCTCCACCCATTCCCACAAAATCCCACAAAAATCCCTCAAAATTCCCTAAATCTTCTGAAAACTCTACCAAATTCCAGAAACACCCCATAAAATCTCCACAAATTCCCAAAAAATTCAAGAACACCACAAAATTCACTCAATCTTTTCAAAATACCACAAAATTCTTGAATAGCCCCACAAAATTCCAGAAATATCCCACAAAATTTCCTAAATCATTCCAAAACCCTACCAAATTCCAGAAACATCCCACAAAATCTACACAAATTTCCATCAAATTCAAGGAAAATCCCTCAAAATTCCCTAAATCACCTTAAAACCATACCAAATTCTAGGAATATGCCACAAAATTCCTTAAATCTTCTCAAAACCCAACTGAATTCCAGAAACATCCCACAAAATCTCCACAAAATCCTACAAAACACATGAAAAAAACCTCAAAATCCCTAAATCTCCTCAGTATCCCACAAAATTCCACAAAAATCCCACAAAACCTCCACAAGTTTCCACAAAATCCAAGAAAAATTCCACAAAATTCTTCAAGCCTCCTCAGAATCCCACACAATTCACAGGAAAAATACACAAAATCCCTGAAAAATCCCCAAAATTCACCAAATCTTCTTAAACCCTTACTAAATTGCAGAAACATCCCACAAAATCTCCACAAATTCCCACAAAATACATGAAAAATCCCTGAAAATTCTTCAAGTCTCTTCAGAATCCCACAAAATTCTTGAAAAATCCCACAAAATTCAAGAGAAGTCCCACAAAATTCCCTAACTCATTTCAAAACCATACCAATTCACAGGAATGACCCACAAAATCTCCACCCATTCCCACAAAATCCCACAAAAATCCCTCCAAATTCCCTAAATCTTCTGAAAACTCTACCAAATTCCAGAAACACCCCATAAAATCTCCACAAATTCCCACAAAATTCAAGAACACCACAAAATTCGCTCAATCTTTTCAAAATACCACCAAATTCTTGAATAGCCCCACAAAATTCCAGAAACATCCCACAAAATTTCCTAAATCATTCCAAAACCCTACCAAATTCCAGAAACATCCCACAAAATCTCCTCAATAGCCAACAAAATTCCTGAAAAATCCCACAGAATTCCCTAAATCTTCTCAAAACCCAACTGAATTCCAGAATCATCTCGCAAAATCTCCACAAATTCCCACAAAACACTTGAAAAAAGCCTCAAAATGCCAAAATCTCCTCAATATCCAACAAAATTCACAGGAAAAATACACAAAATCCCTGAAAAATCCCCAAAATTCGCTAAATCTTTTCAAACCCTTACCAAATTGCAGAAACATCCCACAAAATCTCCACAAATTCCCACAAAATACATGAAAAATCCCTCAAAATTCTTCAAGTCTCCTCAGAATCCCACAAAATTCTTGAAAAATCCCTCAAAATTCCAGAGAAGTCCCACAAAATTCCCTAAATCATTTCAAAACCATACCACTTCACAGGAGGACCCACAAAATCTCCACCCATTCCCACAAAATCCCACAAAAATCCCTCCAAATTCCCTAAATCTTCTGAAAACTCTACCAAATTCCAGAAACGCCCCATAAAATCTCCACAAATTCCCACAAAATTCAAGAACACCACAAAATTCGCTCAATCTTTTCAAAATACCACAAAATTCTTGAATAGCCCCACAAAATTCCAGAAACATCCCACAAAATTTCCTAAATCATTCCAAAACCCTACCAAATTCCAGAAATATCCCACAAAATCTACACAAATTTCCATCAAATTCAAGGAAAATCCCTCAAAATTCCCTAAATCACCTTAAAACCATACCAAATTCTAGGAATATGCCACAAAATCCCCTAAATCTTCTCAAAACTTAACTGAATTCCAGAAACATCCCACAAAATCTCCACAAATTCCCACAAACTACATGAAAAGAAACTCAAAATCCCTAAATCTCCTCAATATCCCACAAAATTCCACAAAAATCCCACAAAACCTCCACAAGTTTCCACAAAATCCAAGAAAAAATCCACAAAATTCTTCAAGCCTCCTCAGAATCCTACACAATTCACAGGAAAAATACACAAAATCCCTGAAAAATCCCCAAAATTCACTAAATCTTTTCAAACCCTTACCAAATTGCAGAAACATCCCACAAAATCTCCACAAATTCCCACAAAGTCCTTGAAAAATCCCTCAAAATTCTTCAAGTCGCCTCAGAATCTCACAAAATTCCACAAAAATCTCACAAAAATCTCCAGAAATGTTCACAAAATCTAAGAAAAATACCTCAAAATTTGTCAATTCTCTGCAGAATCCCACAAAATTCCAGAAACATCCCACAAAATCTCCACAAATCTCCACAAAATCTAAGAAAAATCCAGCAAAATTCATCGTCTTCTCTAAATCCCACAAAATCCTTGAAAAGCCTTACAAAATTTTAAAAAATCACTCAAAATTCCCTAAATCTTCTGAAAACTCTACCAAATTCCACAAAAATCCCACAAAATCGCCACAAATTCCCACAAAATTCCTGAAAACCCCCACAAAATTCCAGAGAAGTCCCACAAAATTCCCTAAATCATTTCAAAACCATACCAATTCACAGGAATGACCCACAAAATCTCCACCCATTCCCACAAAATCCCACAAAAATCCCTCCAAATTCCCTAAATCTTCTGAAAACTCTACCAAATTCCAGAAACACCCCATAAAATCTCCACAAATTCCCACAAAATTCAAGAACACCACAAAATTCGCTCAATCTTTTCAAAATACCACCAAATTCTTGAATAGCCCCACAAAATTCCAGAAACATCCCACAAAATTTCCTAAATCATTCCAAAACCCTACCAAATTCCAGAAACATCCCACAAAATCTCCTCAATATCCAACAAAATTCCTGAAAAATCCCACAGAATTCCCTAAATTTTCTCAAAACCCAACTGAATTCCAGAACATCCCACAAAATCTCCACAAATTCCCACAAAACACTTGAAAAAAGCCTCAAAATCCCTAAATCTCCTCAATATCCCAGAAAATTCCACAAAAATCACACAAAACCTCCACAAGTTTCCACAAAATCCAAGAAAAATTCCACAAAATTCTTCAAGCCTTTTCAGAATCCCACACAATTCACAGGAAAAATACACAATATCCCTGAAAAATCCCCAAAATTCGCTAAATCTTTTCAAACCCTTACCAAATTGCAGAAACATCCCACAAAATCTACAAAAATTCCCACAAAATCCTTGAAAAATCCCTCAAAATTCTTCAATTCGCCTCAGAATCCCACACAATTCTTGAAAAATCCCTCAAAATTCCAGAGAAGTCCCACAAAATTCCCTAAATCATTTCAAAACCATACCAATTCACAGGAATGTCCCACAAAATCTCCACCCATTCCCACAAAATCCCACAAAAATCCCTCCAAATTCCCTAAATCTTCTGAAAACTCTACCAAATTCCAGAAACACCCCATAAAATCTCCACAAATTCCCACAAAATTCAAGAACACCACAAAATTCGCTCCATCTTTTCAAAATACCACCAAATTCTTGAATAGCCCCACAAAATTCCAGAAACATCCCACAAAATTTCCTAAATCATTCCAAAACCCTACCAAATTCCAGAAACATCCCACAAAATCTCCTCAATAGCCAACAAAATTCCTGAAAAATCCCACAAAATTCCCAAAAACTTCTCAAAACCCAACTGAATTCCAGAATCATCTCGCAAAATCTCCAAAAATTCCCACAAAATACATGAAAAATCCCTCAAAATGCCAAAATCTCCTCAATATCCCACAAAATTCCAGAAATATCCCACAAAATTTCCTAAATCATTCCAAAACCCTACCAAATTCCAGAAACATCCCACAAAATCTCCTCAATAGCCAACAAAATTCCTGAAAAATCCCACAAAATTCCCTAAAACTTCTCAAAATTCAACTGAATTCCAGAATCATCTCGCAAAATCTCCACAAATTCCCACAAAATACATGAAAAATCCCTCAAAATGCCAAAATCTCCTCAATATCCCACAAAATTCCAGGAATATCCCACAAAATTTCCTAAATCATTCCAAAACCCTACCAAATTCCAGAAACATCGCACAAAATCTCCACTCTTTTCCAAAATTTACAGAAAAATCCCTCAAAATTCCAGACAAATCCCACAAATTCTACAAAAATACACAAAATTATTTAAATCTTCTCAATATCACACAAAATTCCAGAAATATTTTACAGATTCCACAAAAATTTCTCAAAAATCCACAAAAATCCCACAAAATTATTTCAATCTGCTCAAGATCCTAGAAACTTCTACAAAAATCCATCAAAATTCCCCACATCTCCTCAGAATGACACAAAGTTTTTCTCCTGGCCAACAAATGGCCGATGCTGAGAACTGACAGCAGTTGGGACCATTGAAAAGTGACATCAACCTGGGAACAGCACTTGAAGACCTAAGGCCGGCAATTCCTTGCTCTCTTTGCTTTCCGCCTTTTCAAGAGGTACCAGGGCTCCCCTTCAGCCTCCTTCCCCCCAGGCCAGACAAGGCCACGGGAGGGGAGCGGGGCTGGCCGCAGCTCTGCGCTTCCCGGGGAGGATGGAGACTGGCAAGTGACAGGAGCCCCTTCTCAGAGGCTTGGCTGGGCCTTGCACAGCGGGGCTGCCGGGCCAGGCCGCTCCCTGCCTGGCCTGCACTTGCTGCCGCTGCTCAGTTTCACCACACACTGCCCACTAAAGATATGCAGGGAAAGATAGGAGCTTGCAGCGTGCTCAGATAATGGCCACACTCCCCACAGCAGCCATGGGAAAAAATCTTCTAGCGCAGACAGCTCCAGCCGCTGCTCCGGCAGAGATCCCGGGACCATCCACAAGGCCTGGGCAAGACTTGAACCTGCTCCCTACTCAGGTGAGTCTTGCAAATTCATCCTTTTTTCCAGAGATAGGGGAAGAGAGAGAGAGTGATCAACATGGAAAGAGACAGCATAAACTGTTGGGAGGTGCTTCAGGGAGGCAAAGAGTTAGTTTCAGATAAGCATTGTTACAGGAGAGGCATGGCTGTAAGCCAAGCTAGTGAATTTTGACCTCCTGCTTTGGGGGGTGGGCGTGGGAGCCCTGGATGAAGTTGTCCCACTCCAAACCCCTTGTGAAGGGTGGCCCAGGGGTTCTGATTGGGTTTCAGTCCCTGGGGGGTTTCTCCCTTGTTGTGTTTCTAGTGGTCCCTGACCCTGAACTCTACCCTCGAACGTGGAGACCCTCAAGAGTTCTGTCCCTCAAAACCCCTGCCCTGCCTTTGCTGGGGGCTCTCTATTCTGGATCTGAGTTTGTTCCCATGCTGAAGAAATGGTTTCATGAACAGAGGCGCTTCTCGTTGTAGTACATGTCGGTTTCCAGAAAATATCATCCCTGGACCTGATCCTGCAGTTGCGGACTACAACAAATGGTGGAGAATGCACGGCATCCAGCAAGGCACCAGGAGAACAGCAGGAGCGGCTCCATGGACACTCCGTAAATCCCCGGCTGATGGCTCGAGAGCCGGCGAGACTCCCGCCTTAGAAAGGAGGAGTCGAGAGTACCTGGCAGGAGGGCCAAGTTGGGAGTGCCTCAGGGTCATGGGGGAAAAGGGCTTATGGAGGTGGGGGAGCTGAGAGACCAGACACTGGGACAAACATCTAACATCACCCCACGAGACGTATTATGGAGGGTTTTGGTTTTTTTTATATACATGGGAAAGACCTTTATGGACGAGATTAACATTATGGATGATTATGGACGATTATGGATGGTATGGCCCTTCCTGTGGACTGTTTTTTGCTTCTGTGAAGTCCCTCATTTTTTTTGGTGTATACCTCCCTGTATCTTCCCCTCTCCTCTGTTCCTAAGGGCAGGACAAAGGGTGAAAAATGCCAAGATGGCTCGGGGTTGCTGCCGACTCCCCGTCACCCCGGTGTCTTTCTGCCATCCCATCCCCTGTTTTCCTGAAGGCAGGCAAGGGACGGGGAACATCCAGAGTGCTGCGGGTCTGCTGCCGTCTGCCCGCCGTTCCGTGTCCTCCTTCACCCCCTGTCTTTCCATATTCCCGTTCCCTGGCCGGGAAAGTCCATCCCGGACCCTGCCCTCTTCCCAAGATGGCACTGCCCACGCGGTCTGGGATTCCTTTTTTCCCTCCTTGCTCCTTCTTTTCTGGCCCCCAACCTTCCCTTCCCCCAGTAACTCCTGCTTCGCTCCCAGCCCTTTCTTCAGCTGCTCCACCCCTGGGGGCTGTGCCTTTTCCATGGTGGGCAACACCCCCTCTGGGGAAATCAAAACTGGAACCGAGCTCTGAAAGCCAGCGTTTCACCAAGAACATCTCAAGTGGCAACGCCCACACCTACGAGACCAGAGCCGAAACTGGAGATCTAAGAACTCTGCCCCTCGTGAGAGGAGATCAAAGAGCCGTGCCCTTCCTGAAAGAAACTCCAGAACTGGAAGAGATTGAACTAAAAAACCGTTAGGTTTGTATTAAGTACCATCACTGTTTCATTTAAGTGTTTTTAATTTTTGTTTTTTCTGTTTGTTTGTTTGCTTAACGTGTTTTGTTATTGAGTTTTTAGTGTCCCACAGAGCAAAGCGGGTGCTCTGTGGAAAAGCTAAGATTTTATGCTGTGAGTTTTAGAAACATTTTTAAGCTCCAAATTAAACTTTGAAGGGGAAAAAAAAAAAAAAGGAGCAGATGTTGTGATGTGCCTCGGGGGAGGCAATGAGTTCCATTGTCCCACCCCAAACCCCTTGTGAAGGACGGCCCAGGGGTTCAGATTGGCTTTGAATCCCTGGGGGGTTTCTCCCTTGCTGTGTTTCTAGTGGTCCCTGACCCTGAACTCCAGCCTCAAGGGTGGAGACCCTCAAGAGTTCTGTCCCTCAAAAACCCCTGCCGTGCCTCTGTTTGGGGCTCTCTGTTCTGGATCTGAGTTTGTTCCCATGCTGAAGAAATGGTTTCATGAACAAAGGCCCATCTCGCTGGTGTTCCATGCTGGTCCCCAGAACCCTGCGGCTTCCCTGGCCGAGATCCTGAGGCTGCGGACTGCAACAGGTGCCAAGGTTGGAGAAGTTGGTGTGAAAACTCGACTTTGTGCTGTCAATGTTCTGAGTGTTGAGCCAGCACCAAATCTGTGCAACTCTATGGGAAGGAAATAATAAGGCAAAATGACATCATCGAAACAAGGAAATGCTCTTGGCACTTGATGTGCACAAATGCACAGCAGGAGAGGAAGAGCAGAGCAGCTACAAGCTGCCAGTACTTGCAGAAGAATGAATGGAAGTAACTTCCTGTTTAGGCTGGAAATTCGGAGAAAATTTGACCCCATCCAGAAGGGTGTTGAAGTGAAGCAGCTGTCTAGTGACAAGAGACAGATGGAGAAGTGAAACCCCAAAGGAAAGGCTTTGAATGTGGAGTTTTTTGGATGTTGGGGTCTTTAAAAACAGATCTTGCAAATCCCATGGGTGATGCAGGCGGCTTGCCAATGGAGCATCCCTGTCCCCATGCCAGGGAGCTGCTGCTCTGGTCCCACAGGGTGCTTTGGGTTGTACCTGATGGCTCAGCAGAGCTTGGGGAAATGTCTCAATGTTTTTTGGATTTGAATGGCATTTGGGTCAAATCCAATTTCTCCTCTGCGGGATGAAGTCTTGAGCTCTGACGGGTTTCACTTGAAGATTTCTTTAATCTATCCCTCAGGCCAAAACCCCCCAGCAGATCCCCTGCTCCTCCCACTCTGTGTCTGCCCCAGCTATGATCCTTGGAGCTTTTCCCTTCAACTGAAAGAACTGGAAATTGGCTGGGTTTTGTCACCTCTTGGCAACAAAATTGTCTCCTGTTGTGCAGCTCAGGGGGAAGGAAACTTCTTCCTCCCTTCAGTTTGCTGCAACCAAGTGTTTTGTTCCTCTTGGTGAAGAACTGGGAAGAAAGACTTCTTTTTAAGCTGAAGGAGTCAAATTCAATTATTTTATCATTTGGAGGAAAATCACCCAGATATTTATATTGAAAGTAACTCCAAAATTTTTAAGAGATCTTTTGAGAAAATATTTCTCTTGGTGACCGATTGCAAGTGGGTATGGGAAGAAACTCTTTGCCTTGAACCATTCAAAGCAGTAATTTCTTCCCAAAGAGGAGAAGCAATTACATTTTCTGCGTGGCAAAATGTAAAATAAAATAAAATAAAATAAAATAAAATAAAATAAAATAAAATAAAATAAAATAAAATAAAATAAAATAAAATAAAATAAAATAAAATAAAATAAAATAAAATAAAATAAAATAAAATAAAATAAAATAAAATAAAATAAAATAAAATAAAATAAAATAAAATAAAATAAAATAAAATAAAATAAAGTAAAGTAGTAGTGGACCAAAGGAGCTTAAAGCCAATCTCCATGTGCTGCCAATGACTGAATTAAATGCACAGGGCTCCTAGCAGCTGGGCCAGACCAAACGCTGTTTTTGGCTTCTTGGGGGTTTTTTCAGAAATCTTTGTAGCACCAATAGTTCATGGATTTCTCTCTGCTGGCTTCAGCCATTCCTGCTGCCCATCATATCTTGCTATTATAAGGCAGCTCTTTTCATGATGTTGTCTTTGAAGTCAGATCTCTGAGCCTTTTTCTACTTCTAGCCCCAGTTTTCAGTAGGACAAACATTTTCTTGTCTGGGAGTGTATTCAGTGGTGGCCACACAAGTGAAGGCAAGGAGGTGGCAGGTGATAATTGATGGAACTTCCTGTAATTGGAAAAACTCAGCATTCAATTTCCATCTCCTTAGAAATCTCTATTTTTCTTTCTTTTCCTGCCTCTTCTGCTCTTTGTGGCTGCTCTGAGTTTAGTCCTTGGAAATACAATTCTATGGCTCCAAATGATTTGGAGACAGAATAATCTTGTACATAAAACCAACTAAATTTAACTTCCCAATATGAAGGCAGTTTGACATCCAGGCTTGGGGGGAGCTGGCAGTAGTTAGTGCCTGGCCAATGACAGAACACAGAGTTCGTCTGATTGAGGTGAAATTTCATTCACTGGAGACAAAGTCAAATTGCCTCGCATTTGCTCAGCACTACAAATCCATTTGAAGCTGGTTGCCAAGACTTGCTGCAAGTGCTGAGTGATGGGATAAAGCCCTGCAATGGCACCATGAAATGGGAGAGCTGGAGAGAAATCTCAAAGAATGGCATTTCCAAGCATTTTCAGGCGCTGATGTTGTGCTGCTGGCTTGGTGCTGTCCAAGGGGCTGATTGGAATGGTTTTAGAGGAACTAAGCTGGGCATTGGAATGCACCTCAGGCAGAAAATGCATCTCTGGTCTCTGCAAGTGCCTTTATCTCCCTCCATGCTCCTCAGCACTGAAATCCTGCAAGGACTAAGGGAATCTGAGGCTTTGGGAATGGCCAATTGTGAGAGATATTGGGGAGATTTGACTCAGGAGATGGAAGCAGCAGCAGAAGGTGCTGTCATCTTCATCCTAGTGCTCTCTTGCATGCTGCTGCACTGTGAAGGAGGCAGGATTCCATCAAGTACCTTCTGTGTCTCCCGTGGCAAATTCTTTCATGTCTTAGAGTTTCAGGCATGTATTGTGTGGCTGTGCTGCACCCCAGGGCCAGGCTCTGCCTCTCTTTGCTCTGGCTGCTGCTTCCAAGCTGTCCGCTGTGATTTTGATTTGCAAGCCACCTCTCTGACCAGCTTCCACTTTGCTTGAAAAATTCAGCACCATGTTGGTGGCTGAACAAGTCCCAGAGCTGGGGAGAAGGATTTGAGCTGCAATTTGCATCACAGAGTTGTTAGAGTGGGGGAAATGTTGCATCCCTCCTGGACCTGGAGCTTCTAATCTTGTTGCAAACACTGAAAACCTCTTCAGCTTCTTTCATTCTACCTAAATTTGATTCCTGCTTTCATTTCACACCTCTTTCATGCAGCTTTTTCCTCTGTCCTTGGCTAGAATTGTCAGGCCTGAGAAATTTGGTTGAGCCTTGGGACAGTTCCCATCATCTCTCCCTGCTCCTAATGCTGCTTTGAATTCTCTTGGGAATCTGAGCATGAGGGAAACTGGGGGGACTTTAGTGAGAGGAAAGTGAGGCACAGAGGCTGAAGTGCAAATGCAGAGTGTGGGTCACCAGAGTCTGCAGTGTTGTGGGGATTTGGGCCATGCAAACAGATGTTTCTTCTCTGAGAATGGTTGATTCCTTCGGTGTGTCTCCTCCTGAAATTCCTGTGCACCAAGGCTGCTGCTGGAGCTGCAGCAGCACAAAGTTGCCAGGGAGCCATGTGGGACCCAGTGGGAATCATTTCTTTGCTGCTTTTGATGAAAAGTTGTGACATGAATCTCAGTGTCAGGGAGGTGCCCCGTTAATGCTGCTGCAGGGCCCACACACTGTGTCTGGAGACAGCTCAGGAGAAAATGAAGAAAAGCCAGGATGAAATCCCATGTGCTACTGAACTCGATCAGAACCTGCTTGGAGTGAAGTGTGTGAAGTGACTGGGGAGAGCTGGATAGAAGGGACAGCTCTGAGAAGTGTGTGGTACATCACCGACATCCTTCCAGTGATCTTTGCACACAGACGAAAAAGTATCAGTTTGCATGGCCTGAATCTCTGGGTCTGGAAATCCTGCGTGTTGCACAAGCTGTGCTGAGCTCATCTGGCTCTGAAATATCATCTCTGCACCTTAGGCAGGAAAAGCTAAGTTTTGTAGAGATGAATAAAAATCAGTGGTAACCCAGAAGCAAACCTTGGCAATAGACGTGTGGCAGGTGAGGAGACTGAATGCTTTCATTCTTGTTGTGAGAGAATGAATTCAGCAATAAAAAAATCCTGTCTCTTGGCATTAAAATACTTTAGTTTCAGCTCTGCCCCAGCCCATCAATGTCCCTGTGTGGTTGGGGGTAGGTTCTCCCCCTGTAGCTCAATGCAGGTTGGTGCTAATTCAAGATGTTCTGGCAGGTTCAAATGTTTTGGTGCCTGAGCAGGGAGTGCAGAAGAGGGATTGCAAGCGCTGCCATTTGCTGTGCTAGAAAGTCCAAGGGAGAAATTTGTGCCAATTAATGTCTCCCCTTGAAGTAGGAGGAACAATTGATGTTGTGCTTGTAGCAGAGTGTGGTGACAGAGGGGGTTTCCAAAGGAAATGTTGGTGCATGTAGGCCAGAGGCCCCTGTGCTGAGGCTCCCTCCAGGCTGGCTCCAGCCCCTCAGGGTGCCCAGGAAGCAGGCTGCCCGCAGCCCAGTGCAGCCTCCTTAGCCCTGGGGCTAGCCAGGGAAGAGCCATGGATGAGGCTCAGCCCTGCTCCCATGTGGGATGCCATGGGACAGGGCCCACTGGGATTTGCCCCTCCAGCTCCCAAGTGTGTCCAGAGAAACTGCAAGGAGAGGGTGAGCTCTGTCAGTGGGACCCCCTGTGCACAGGGAGCCACTGCTGGGGTGGCTGTGCCAGCTCCCTCTGGGACATCCAGCCCTGGGAACCTGGAGTGAGTGGAAACCACAACTTTGCAAATGTGCCCGAAGCAAATGCAAAGAGAACTGGGGTGTGAAAAACAAAGAATGTTTATTTGTAGAAGAAAATCAACAAGAATGAACTACACAACATATTTACATGGTAAGAATATTGGTAACAACAACAACAACAAACTATAGAACCTATTAACCTAAGAACTTATCTAACAAAACTATATGAAACGTATTTACAGAAGACTACAGCAAACTCTAAAACATCTCACTGAACACAACAACTCCAAAACGTATATACAGATGGGTGCATCTCTGCCCGGGATGTGCCTCAGTCCTGGAAGAAAACCAAGTAGCACGGTCAGTGCAGTCAGGCATGGAGGGGTGTTCCATGTGCTCCCGGGCTGGGACACTGGCACAGGGGGACTCTGCTGCCAGAAGTGAGCCTGGCTGGGGCTGGGGGCTGTGGCCCAGGCACTGGAACAGGGCTTGTGTGGCCCAAAGCAAGGCCAGGCCAGGCCAGGGATGGCCACCAGAATCCAGTGCATGGGGTAGAGTGTCCCTGAGCAGGGAGTGCCCAGCCCAGCCCCAGCCTGGCAGCAGGGGACTCACTCTGCTCGTGGGGAGCACCTGCCTCCTCTACTGCTGGCATCGGTCTTCATCCCAACACCATGTCCTCCTCCTCGTCTTCTATATCAATTTCCATCTGCTCAATGTGATCTTCCGTTTCCACCTCCATCTCCTCTACTGTCTCTTCCATTTCCACCTCCATCTCTTCCTCTCCTATCTCCTCTCCATCGTCTTCCATGTCCTCTTCTGTATTGATTTGTGTGTCAACCTCCAGCTCCTCCTCTCTGTCCATGACAGCCTGCAGAGGTAGCAAAATCTCAGAGTGGGGTCCCTTTCCCACACTGTCCCACACAGCTCCAGCCCACCCAGGCAGTTGCGGGGTGTCCACCTCCATGGAATAGTACCATACCTTCTTTGGAACAAATGCAGACATCCTGCAGGGATGGGCAGCAAAATCCAAGGAATAGGGAGCTGTCAGGACTGAGGACGGTATCAGGGAGCTGGTGACAAACAAGGTGACAGGGGTAGCCTTGGAGCAGGGAGAAGAGCGTGCTGACACAAGGAGCCAAGGGTTGTGTTGTGGCCGTTGCTGGATGCTGGAAGTTCTAGCTGGAGCGTGCACTGTGACATCACTGCCAGGAGCCCAGGCCCAGGCTGAAGAGGACAACGGAGACCATAGAATGATGGAATCCCTGGGTGGCTGGGCTTGGAAGGGACCCTAAAGACCATCTTGTTCCAAGCGGAGCAATCTTCCCCCAGAATATGTTGCTCAGAGCCCTGCTCCCAGCTGGCCTTGGATGTTGCCAAGGATGGAGCATCCCCAGGCTGTGTGCACAGCCTGGGCCAGTGCCCCAGCAGCCTGAGTGGAAAAGAGCAGCTTCATTAGATGCAACTTCAATCTCACTCCTGCAGTTGAAAAGCTTCTCCTCTCTGTGCCCATCTTTCCTTGAGCTGCAGGGAGGCCTCCCCAGCACCTTCTCTTTCCAGGCTGAGCATCCCCAGCCCCACATGGACAGCAGTCCGATGCGTGGGGGTCAAGGCTAAAGGGTAGCAAAGAGCATCAGGAAGTGAGAGATGGAAGCTTTTGGAGATGGAAGCTTTGCCTCTAAATGTAGAAAATCCAGAATAGTGGAGGGGAAAATGGTGGGACTCTGGCTCTGTTCTAAGTGGCGAAGATTTTCTTTTCTTCTTTTCTGTCGTGCTGCCCCAAGTTTTGTTGTTTGAAAGGAGGTTTGGCAAAATATCCATTGTCTTCTCCATTGGTGAAACACTGAGCAAAGTCCGGGCAAGCTGATGATGCAGAGTAAAACCTGCAAATATCTCCTGGGGATCCTGATCCTGGGGAATGCAGCTAAAGCCAGCCAAAAGTCATTTCTGGAAAGTCAACCCTGGTTTACGTTTTCTGGAGTTTGGCTGTGCCAACTTCACCAGTCATTTTTAAAAAAGCAAAAAAACTCAAACCAAAAGAGACAAAAACACAAAGAAAAAAAACCCAAAGAAACCAATCAAACAAAGAGATAAAAAACCCCAAATAAAACCAAAGGAAATGAGAAGTTAGGATTAGTTGTAAAGATATCACAGCAGGCGAATGGCTGCTTCCTGCAGGATCACCATCCAAAGTTACCTAGAACAACTTCTCCAAAATATATCCCACAGGAGAAATCTAAAAAGTGATCCATGGCAGCTTTGGGGGCAGCTGTGCATTACGGTGAAGGATGAGCATGCAGTGGTACACATGCAGCATTGCCCACCCTCCAGGCTGCTGTTTGCTCTGCTGAAAGACTCTTGCAGGACTGTGGCCCCTCTCCATGCAATGGAAATCATTGCCACAGCTCTCAGTTGAGGCACTGGCATTTCCAGAGCCAGATTCAGGCACAATCCTGCTTCCTGCTGAGCATCTGGGAAAGATCCTGAGCGTCTTCAGGCCTAGAAGCACAAAACAGCTCAGGCTCTTCCTGAACTGGCTTTTCAGGGCAGGTTTCCATAGCTCTGCAAGATTTCTTCATCCCTCAACACGTCTGACTTTATGTCCAATGATGCATTTGGGTTTCTTCCTTCCTCCTGTGTGCCCATGAGTAACCTTCCACGTGGATGGAGGAGATTGTGTACAGGACAATTGATTCCTAGATTGCCATTTTGCTTCACTGTCGCTCAGTTGAACATGGTCCTTATCTAAGAAGGACTTGCAAGAAATGGGTAGGAGTTTTGGTTCTGAGAGGAGCAGAAAGCACATTTTCTACACCAAATTGCCAGCTGATGCAGTTTCCTTGCCAAAATTGTGATTGCCATTCATCTTCCTGGGAAGAATGTGAAGACCCTTTCAGAGATCCCAGGTTCAGCTGGCCTGTGGCTTTGTGTACCTCATTTCACATGTCCAATTTCAAGGGTCACTAAAAGAGGCTCATGTTTGCCTTGCTACGCAGAAGTGCTGTAGGTATTTCCAGGAGAAAAGGAAAAACATGGCTGTCCTGTGGTGTGCTTTCAGATCTTTCTGAAGAGGTCATGTTGATTTTGCAATGTCAGATGTAAACAAGTTTTGCCATATTTCTTTCCTAGAAAAATGGAGCTATTGAATAAAAATCTATCTCTGAGGCTGCTATGTTTGGTATGATTTTCGATGTGGGAGGAATAGACCAGGTTGCAGAGAAGCTGTGATTGTCTGATCCTTGGAAGGGTTGAAGGACAGGTTGGATGGGGCTTGGAGCAAGCTGGTCTAGGGGAAGGTGTCCTGAGTGTGCTGAGAGTTGGAACAAGAGGAGCTTTAAGGTCCCTTCCAAGGCAAGACATCCTGGGAGTCCATGAAGAGAAACTTGGACTTTTCCTGAGATGCTGCCTTTGCAAGGGCAAGTCCCAAATACCCCAGGTAGTTTGAAATGCCCTGAGCAGAACCCAGCTGTGCTTTCTCATAGGTTGCCGCGGCGGTGGAGGTGGCAGGGGTGCCGCGACTCCCGGAAAAGCGGTCCGCGGTTGGGCTGCCCGGGGCACAGACACGTCCTCTGCCCGGCGAGTGATTTCAGCTCAGCTCAGCTCAGCGGCAGCGTGCAGGCGACACGGAGGGAGAGAGCAGAGCGCTGCGTGGCGTTCCGCAGAGAACTGGCCTTTATTACAGCCGGGCCCTCGGCCAAGGGAGCCAGTGACAGCAGTTCTGTGGAATAGGGGATAAACTGGGGTATTTATAGGGGAGGAGAGGGGCTGGGGGGAAACTGGGATACAGGTATTGGGGTGGGGTGGCAGGAGAGAACAGCAATGGAGTGTAACAGTTTAACATAACTAACTCAAAGATTTCTGGGACTGATACTTTTCTCTCTCTTAGAAAAATGTATCTTGACTCCAAGAAAGGGCCAGGATCTCTGAATCAGGCAGTTCCCCAGCCTCTGCAGTCAACCATGGAAAAGCAGCTTCTGAGCAATAAAGATTGCTCTTGCCGTGCCAACCTCGCTGCGTCGTGTGTCCGTCTCGAGCGCCACAGCGACCCTCTGCAAACAGAGCTGCACCTGACTGAAAATGAATGGGACACAAATCAGGAACTCTGAAAGTTTGATTTCCTATCAAATACAGCCCAGCCAGCCAGCCCCACACAATCCCCATCCCACCGCTCCAAATGTGGATCCCACTTCTCCCAACCTCCTTCTGGCCTGGGGTGACTTTGTGATCCTTGGATCCCCAGGCGTCTGTTCTGTTTCTGCTGCCTATTAAGTTCTGCACCTTCAAGACTGGCTCTGAGAGCCAAGGGGGGGAAGAAGAAGCTGCAGTTTGTTTGCAGAAATGGCACTCAGTGCCCCGCACGCTTCCCTGGCTTGTGTTGTCTGCAGCAGGGACAGACAGTGGGACAGAGCTCTCCTTTGCTTCTCGGCACTTTAGTTCAGTTTCCTTTTTCATTAGTTTTTAGTTTAGTTCAGTTGGTTTTTAGCTAGCTGAGGCACAGAAGTTCCCCAGAGTGTTTTTTGCCTTTTTCCTTGGATCTGTTCAAAGCTGCTCTGGACTGAGAACCCAGACAAACCCCGGGAGCTCACGGCTCTGGCCCACGGGGGCCTGGGCCTGGGCCCTTTCCAGCGCCGGAGGAACTGATAAGAGACTGAGCGAGCTGAGCTACACCCCATGGAAAGGACTTTTCTGGCTTTGCCATCTCTTCAAGCAGCCAGAGGATTTATTCTTTAATATTATTCATCTTGCTCATGCTTGTAGATGCTTTGATTGCTAAGTAAACTGTGTTTTTCCACTTTTCTCCAATAAAATAATTTTCCTGAAATATTTGGATGAGGAGCAACTTTAATTTGCTTTATAGATGGACTCCATTCAGAGGTTTTCTTCCAAATTTGCCCTAAACCAGAACATCTTCCAACTCCATCTCACCTGGCGGCAGTGGAACTGAGTAATTTTAGTGTGGGATTGAGATTTTCTGAGGAGGAACAAGCCCTTTTGAGTTGGGATTGAGCCCTTTTGGGGTAAAATGGAGCTGTTTTCAGTGGGATTGAGTGGTTTTGAGGTGACAGATAGATCCCTCCTGGCTTTTGGAGTGCAAAGAGATGGAGATGAGAAGCTGTTGGGGGTTAGGTGTCCTTCTTTTAGTTCTGGCTCAACTGTGGAATTTTTACCCATTAGTTGCGGGGAAAACCTGACTGTGGGTGGTACTTGAGAAACACAAAGAGTTCGGTTGGGCCCAGGGCTGAAGGGGGCAGGAGAAGGGGAAGGTGGGCACAGTTTGGCGGCTTCTTCAGCTTCAGAGAAGGACACTTTGCTGGGAGCTGTTGCTGCAGAGAGATGGGAATTTGCCATCACCCAGATGGAGCTGCTGTTTCTCCTTCTCCTTCTTCCCTCTTCGTTGGTGGCCTCACACCCCCTGTCCTGCCAGGACGTGTGGCAGTGCCAGGCACCACCACTGAGCTGCTGATCCACCTCAGCCACCGGCCCGGGATCTCAGCTCATCCCTGCTGTTCCAGCTGAGTGTTCCTCAGAGCCCTGCAGGAGCACTGGCACTGACTGCCAACCCGAGGGGGTTTGTGAAGCAAAGCCTCTCCTCCATCCTTTCCTGTCCCGGCCGAGAAGGCTGTCACGGGGTCCCTGGTTCTTTTTTGTTGTTAATGCTGTAGTTATTGTTGTTTGTTTGCCTTGTTATAAATATTAGTAAAGAACTGTTATTCCTATCCCCAGATCTCTGCCTGAGAGCCCCTTGATTTCAGGATTATCATAATTCAGAGGGAGGGGGTCTACATTCTTTCATTACAGGGGAGGCTCCTGCCCTCCCTAGCAGAAACCTGTCTCCCAAAACCGAGACATTTCCATAACTAAATTTTACAAATTTTTCAATAAAATTCTTATTGATAAATTTGGCTCCATTTAATTTATAACAAGTTGTTCCTAAAGATCCCATCAGGCTGTCTCAGACACTTTGGGCAAGGGATTCCTTCCAACCTGGGTGTAGTAGTTTAGATTTGCTAATTTCATTTTCCCGGCCAATGCACCAGATAACTGTCGTGGTTTTAAAGCAGTAACTAAAAAATTACTTATTTCTTGCTGTGAGATATGGATTACAACAAGAGCAAAACAGGCTTAAAACTTAAAAGGAATAAAGAAAGTTTATTAACAAAACTACAAGCATAAAAACACCAGAATAAACTTCCAGAAAACCCTTTTATCTCCCACTACCCACCATTCCCTTGTTCACATGACAAAAGCTTTGGAACTCTGGTGTTTAAAACAGTCCCAATTCCTGCTAGAGTCTTTTCATCAGTCTTTGTAGAGAAACAGAAGTCTTCTTCTGCTAATCTATGGAGTTTCTCACAAGAAAACTATTTCTGTTATAGTTTCCTATTTCTCTGATGCCAGCTGCCTGGAAATCTGTCATCAGTTGTCTCCTCCCATTTCACATCACTCTGAGGTGTGTATGGGCCATGAGTCTAGGGATATCATTTTTTAAGGATGAGTTATTCAAAGGCAAAAGTTCTCTTCATCTGTCTCTGTGAGCTTCTCTGGAAAACAGTTTCATCATTGCCCTCAAGGCCTCAAATCTTCGCTTCACTCTGTTCCAGCACCTCACTGTATCACAATTACTCTACTTTTGCTCAAAATCCACACTTTGAACACTCCATTCCTCCCAATATACTCTGTCATGAATTAAAGGAGTTTTTTTTCAGAACACTATTGTCCATCTCCATAGCTTTAACAGAAAAATATTTCAGCTTATTAAAGCATCTCCTTATTTCTCTTCCCCCTCTAAAACTTAACTCTTTTCTTTACTGTCTTCTTCATGTTGATTGTGTCTCTCTGTCTCTCTGGGAAAAAGGAGTCATCTGTATGTTTTATCCAGGTAGTAAAAGAGTTAAAGTCTTGGAAAGCTGCAGATGTTCATGGTGTCAGGTTTCAGTTCAGCAGCAGAAACTGCAAACCAAGCCAGGCCGGCCGGCTCCGTTTCTCCCCCCCTGCCCTCTGTGGCCTTGTCCAGACTGGAGGTGGGGAGGAGGCCGAGACAGAGCCTGTTACCTCGTCAGAAGCCAGAAACCAAAGAGAACAAGAGAGCCCTGGCTTTACATCTTAAGGGGGTGTTCACAAGCTGATCTCACTTTTCAATGGTCAAAACTGCTGTCAATTCTTAGAAATGACCGATAATTGGTCAGGAGAAAAGACTCCCATCAGCCACCAGCAGCTTCAACTTCCTTAGCTCCCAAAATTATCTTAAAGGTAAAGTGACCCCATGACACTGGGCCACTTGGGGGGCGATGGGGGCGGCCCCAGGGCGGAGGGCAGTGTGTGCAAGGGCCCTTTGTGACACGCTGCAGCACGGTCACCGTGGGATGGTGGCAACGGGAGCAGATGTCAAAGGGCCCTTTGTGACACGTGCTGACATAGGAGCTGGCGGTGACAGGGCCACGCCACAGTGCTCGGTGCACGCGACGGGACAGGACGCGCCAGAGCGGTGCTGTGAGGAGCCCCCGCACAGCGCACTCCTTTGTGTCTGACCCGGAGCCTTTCTGAGCGCTTATTCCTGCAGCTGACCTCAGGACCACACCGCAGCACTTGGGGACTTGGAGCTTGTCCCAGGCATCTCCAATCCCTGCACTCACTGCCCCTGAGGCCAGACCAAAATCCTTGACCAGGACACTCCTGTCCTTGTGGCAGGAGCCCTCAAGACCCGAGTGCAGGACTTGGTGTCCGGCCGTCTTGCCAGGACTTGAGTCTTGCAGGTGCCTTCCAGGCACGACTGCAGGACTTGCTGCCTCGGAGCTTTTCCCAGGCATCTCTCCAGGAAATAGCATAAATCCAGTCACTGCCATGGAGCAGCGACCCCCGAGAGTGCCTAAGCTGGCCTGGGTTGAAGAGGAGGAAGAGGAAGAAAACCCTCAAACTGCCCCAGCGGTGGAGACGGAAGAGGTGCAGCCGTTCCAGCCACTGCAGGAGGGTGAGTGGCAGAGCTGGCCAACAGGGTTCTGACTGTGGCTGGCTTGGCCCCATCCCGTCCCATCCTGTCCTGTCCCGTCGCATCCCCTGGAAAAGGCCACAGAAAGGATGGAAGAGAGGCCAGGGCTGCCTCTCCCTGCAGTGACCGTGCTGCATCCCCTGGGGCATCCCGGGACTGTCCCTGCCTGGGGAAAGCAGGGCTGGGCTGTGTTCTCCGGCCTCTCCCGCAGCCCCTCAACTCTGGCTGCTCTTTGCCAGATGCAGCCATGGACGGGACACAAGAGCAGGACACCGCCCGTGGCCGCTTCCGCAGAGCAGCACAGGTACCTGCAGCCATCCCCACCTGGGCTGGGCCTGCTGGCACTGCTCAGCCCAGCACCGCACTTGGAGCACTCCATGCAACTTCCCTGCCTTCCTGCCCTTCTCCTACAGCTTCTTTACCAATTTGTCACGAGAATTGGCAAGGAAGAGCCCAGACCCATGGGCACTGAAGTCAAAGCATCCTCAGAGGTCTTGGAAGAACAGAGCAGCGCTGCCCAGCTGGATTTGCTTGTAGAGGCGGCTCTTTCTAGTCCAGAGCAAGTAAGCAGCCTGTGGCCAGCCTTTGATCCTCCAGCAATTGCTTGGCTTTCCCAAGCCACGCCTGCTGCTCACTTGAAGCTTTTGAGGCCATGGCAGCGTGGTGGAAGAGAAGCACTTGTCTGGGGAAGAAGCTGGGCACATTGCTGACTCCCTCTGCTAGCATTCCAAGTCTCCCTGTGCCTTCTCCAGGTGCCTGCCGTGGTGAGGTACATCCACCAGTGGCTCATGGCCAGTGAGTCTGCTGAGCACAGGATGGACTGGGCCCTGATGCAAGTGGCCGAGGCAGAGCCCGATGATGTGGCCATCACTCTCCTGCGGGTGGCCCCAACGTGTGACAGGTATGGGGCCCACCTGCCCCGAGGCCTCAGGGCTCCCCAGCCCATCACCCTGTACAGCCTGGCCCAGGGCTGTGAGCAACACAGAGTTCCAGGGCCCTCTGGCTGCTCCCTTTGCCAGCCCTGCTACAAAGTCGGCCCCCGAGCCTGCTGCCGTGCTGCCAGCCTGCCCCTCAGGGGCCTGTCCCCACAGGGCTGGGCTGCCTGGCTGCTGCTGCCGCTGAGGGGCAGTGGGCATAGGCAGAGCTGGTGGCCAGCTCAGCTCCCCGCTGCTGCCCAGGCCACGGTGCTGTGTCTGACCCCGCAGAGCTGCTATGGCCATGTGGACGACCATCTTGCTCTCGCCCTGGATTTCTGAGGAAGTGACACCGCTGCTCATCAATGTGGTGGGGAGCTGGCTGCAGAAAAACCTGTGCACCTCTGATGGGGACAAGACGGCTGTCTTTTCCCTGGCTGTGAGTTTCTGGAGCTTCCCTTTGCTCACCTCAAGGCCGGCCGCCTCTCCAGCAGCTCTGTTTCCTCCTTCCCCCACTGCATCTCCCTGCCTCAGGCACTGGGCACAAACCTGGCCTAGGGGCAGCTTCAGGGCCACCAGGCCCGCTGCTCCCCCTGTGTCTCCCCCGGCCTCTCCCTGCCACGCTCAGGCCCTGCCACACGGACGCCCCGGCACTGAGCGCTGTCTTGGGCTGCTTTGTCCTCTGCAGGCAACTCTGGTGATGTGGAAGATCCTGAAGGGGCCCTGTTGCCCACAGATGCTGACAGTCTATTTCCCCCGCCTCTTTGTGCATTTGCTCTTCCAAATGCACTTCAGTACTTTGTATATGACAGAGGACGTCCGGACCTTCTGGAAGGAATGCCAGGAGCAACACGGCCTCTCCACCAGCCCTAACAGGTGCTCCACGCCAGTCCTCCTGTCCCTGCCACTTCCCCAGCCTCGGAGCCAGTGCTCCCAGAGTCACCTGGGCTTTGCTGTGCACACAGGTTTGCAGTGCGGACCCTGAAGGCCCTGCTCTGCAGTCTCCACTTTGAGCATGTGGTGGTGGCAATGGAACGCAAGCGTGGCTGGGACACGCTGCTCTGTGCTGACACCCACCACTATGCCGTGGGTCTGCTGGCCAGGTGAGCCCCCCTTCTCCCCACTGCCTCTGACATTTGTGCCCCCTGCCCGGGATGCCCCCCACAGTCCCCGTGGCCAAGGAGACTGGAAAAGGCTGCGAGAGGAAGGTGCCCAGGAGCAGCCACATCTCAAGGGCCCACATCCCCTCACAGGGTGCTGGGGCAATATGACAACTGTGTCAGTCAGTCCTGGGAGAGGCTTTTCTCCCCCTTGCTGAGGCTCTTTGTGCCGTTTTCCACCTTCCAGGGAAATGTGCCGTGCATCCGTGCACTTATGTAAAAGCATGGTAAGCTACCTGCTTGAGCTGCTCAGCAAAGAGATGCCACACTGGGATTTCCCTGCCATGGCATTCCTTGTGGAGGTGAGCCTGATGGCCAGCACTACCTCGTTCAGCTCCCTGCCAGCCCTGTCCCCTTGCATAGCCACAGCTGCCTGGCACGGCACCCGCGCCCTGTGCTGCTGCCTGGGCCCAGCCCTGCGCACTTCCAGGCTCCTGCCGGCCGGCTCCCCTCTCACTGCCCTGTGCCTTTCAGCTCCTAGATTGCCTGGACTTGAGCGAATGCGGTGACAGCCTAATGGCTATCTTTTCGAGGCACCTGAAGTACAATTGCAGAGAGATGCATCACCAGGTTCTCAGGGCTCTCCTCCTGTTAAGGGACCATCCCTCCATGGTGAGAAGGGGCAGCAGCTGAAGCCGTGTGGGCAGCATGAGGCTGGGCAATGCTGTCCCTTGGCCTTGGCTGGCCTTTGCCTTGGGCGCTGAGGCAGCTCCTCCCAGCTCTCCTGCCTCCTGCTTCAGCTGCCCGAGTGCTTTGGGACAGGCCTTTGGCCTCTGGGCCCTGCCCCAGCTGCCCGGGCTTTCACACCCTTGTGTTCTGCACAGGCCGAAAGAATGCAGAGCCTGACAGGAAGACTAGTGCAGCTCTTGTGGGACTTTGATAGCGACGTGGTCAGGATGAGCATTGTTCTCATCAGCTATATTTTCTTGGATAAAGACACCCCGATATCCTGGCCCATGGCCCTGCAGCTGGCTGAGCCGCTCCTGAAACTCCTGGACAATGTAAGGCTCTGTGCCCCAGCCATGGCCACTGGCTGCTGCCCAGACATTTTGTGTCCTGTGCATTTGCAGCCCTGCACCAATGTGGGCCAGAAGAAGCCAATGATGAGGTCATTTTTCCTTCCTTCCTTTCATACAGAATGATAGCCAGGTGCAGCTGCTCTCCATGTTTCTCCTTCGAAGAGTGATGTCTTTGGTAGAAGGAGAAGGAAGAAAGCCCCTGAAGCAACAAGTGTACCAGAGCCTGCTCCCACTCTTTTTCCACTGCCAAGATGAGAATCGGCATGTGGCAGAGGTGAGGACTCCTGGGCTGCTGCTGCACCTTGGCAGGGGGCTCAGCTGCCTCCTGCTCTGACGCAGGCTTGCAGGCTGCAGCCTCCTCCAGGCCTTGGCACTGGGACACTCCTGTGCCCTGGCTTGTGGGGCCATTTGTGGCTCTCTGCTGCTCCCCAGGCCTCTCGGACAACGCTCCTTCGCGCGGCTGACTTCCTGAAGAGGCCAGACCTGGAAAAAGCTGTCAGGAAGGAGAAACTGTGGAAGTTTGCCAAGCTCCTGGTAAGGACGGCCTGGAAGTGCCAGCCTCAGCCTAGAGAAGCCCCCTGGCCCCGGTGCTCAGTGTGTGGGGCTGGCAGCTGTGCCCCTGCCCACTGCTGCACCCGGGGGCCACACGGCTTCTTCTCCAGCCCCCCGTGGCCCCGAGCTGGGTGCCGATGGAGCCCCGGCCCAGCGGGGCTGCGGGCCGGGCACGGGAGGCCGGGGCTGGCCGCAGGCAGCAGCGCCCGGCCGAGGGGCAGAGCCCGCGCCAACCCTTCCCTCCTGCCACTCTCTCCAGCTGACAGACAACAGGATCCCCTTGGCTGAGCACCTGCGCCGGGCCCTGCAGTACCTGCAGGACCCACAGGAGACCCTGCGAGCGGCGGCCATCAGGGTCATCGGTGAGCCACGAACCCGGGCTCCCTCCCCGCCCCGCCGCAGCTCGGCCCCAGCCCCGGCTGCTGCCCCGGCAGCGGCACCCGGGCCCGGCGCCCTGGAGCCCCGGCTGCCCTCGGGGCTCCTGCTGCCGGCCTCTGGCAGCCGTGCCCTTGGGCTGAGTCAGGATGCGGCAAGGGCCCGGGCTGAGCCCTGCCGGGGCAGGAGGCCGTGTGGCCACAGGGCTGGCAGCGCCGCTGGCAGGGAGCTGTGCTGCTGGGGCCCTGACAGGCTCTGTGTTCCCAGGGATGGCCGGGGAGCAGCTGAGGGGGCAGCAAGCAGAGCTCCAGATGTTGTGCAGAGGTGAGCAAGGGCAGCGGGCTGACAGCGGTGGCTGTCGGGGGCAGCTGCAAGTCTTGGGCTGGCTGCGGAGGGCTCTGCTCCCTGTGCCGATGAGGGGCAGCTTGGGCAGAGCACAGCGACATTTCAGGGCCACGTGGGGCATTCGTGGCCAGCAGCTTCGGGCTGAGCCCCTTGGTCCCTGCTCCCTCCTGGCCAAGGCAAGAGCCGGCTGGCATGGCCCTGGCAGGGGGCTCTCGCTGGGCCCCCACAGCTCTGCGATCTGACCGTGCCTCTGTTTGTTTCTCTTCCAGCCCTCCAACGCCTGAAGGAGGACAGAAGCTGTGCTGTGTCAGACCTGGCACATGAAACGCTGTATGTCCTCCAGGCCATCCAGAGTGCCCGATATTCCATCCTCCAGAGGGTGCAAGAGCAATTCCTCAGGGCATGGAGGACACGGCCTCGTCTGTCAGGCCTGGGCTGGCTGCGCTGCTGGAGCTGTGCTCAGAGCTGATTTGGGAGGGTCTGTCTGCTGGGAGCACCTGGGCCAGCTAGGATTTTTTGTTTCAAAAAGATTGTTCTTATCTTCATTTGTTTTCGTATGTAAATATAGGATATGTTATAATACACAAGATTCCCAAGACCTTTCTTTTGCTGTCCAGGGTGTGCAGGGCATAGGGGAAGAGAGGGAAAAGGGTGCTTGTGTTCAGCAACCTGCCGGGGCGTGCAGTGGTGCAGGTGAAATGGCCAGAAGCCCCTTGGCCTTTGGTGGCTGTGCTGAAGCCACAAGCCCTGTGCCAGGCAGGAAGCGCCACGTGTGTTGCTGCCGTGATGGCTGAGGAGCTGCTGGAGCTGCTGTGGGGCTGCGGCGCTGCTGCCGGGCCAGGCTGGGGGAGCCCCTGAGGGCACGGGGTGCTGGGAGGCCGTGAAGGGATGAGGGGCTGCGGAGGTCCAGACGGGACAAGGCAGTGGGAAGGCACAAGGGGGATGTGTGAGGGAGTGGGTGGCAGGAGGCTCCAAGGGGACAGAAGGCCCTGGAGGAGCCGGGATGGTGGGAAACCCTGAGGAATTGGGTGTCAGAGGCCATAAGCAGCCCCCGGGCAGCCGCCTGGTCCCTGACTCCAGGCTGTTCTGGTGCATCCCCAAAATGTCCCCCAGGCCTGCAGCAGAAGGCCTGGAGGCTGGGACACCACCCCAGCGGGAGGGTGGGGACAGCCCAAGGTGGCCAGGCTGGGCTGGCTGGGGACATGGAGGGCAGGGGGGTGCTGCCAGGCCACGGCCACTGGGTGCCTCCAGGAAGGGGCAGTGGGCAGAGGCAGGGCTGGCGGCCAGCCCGGGCCCTCACGGCTGCCCAGGCCACGCTGCTGTGACCGAGGCCCCCCTGACACAGAGCTCGGGGCCCACAGAGCTGCTGCCACCATGGGGAGGGTGGCGATGTCTCCTCCAGCAGGGCTGCCCAGTCGCTGCTGCCCAAGCGGCTCTGGAGCCCACAGGAACAGCAGCAGAGTGTGCACAGGAACAGCAGCAGAGTGTGCACAGGAACAGCAGCAGAGTGGGCACAGGAACAGCAGCAGAGTGTGCACAGGAACAGCAGCAGAGTGTGCACAGGAACAGCAGCAGAGTGTGCACAGGAACAGCAGCAGAGTGTGCACAGGAACAGCAGCAGGGTGTGCACAGGAACAGCAGCAGAGTGTGCACAGGAACAGCAGCAGAGTGGGCACAGGAACAGCAGCAGTGTGGGCACAGGAACAGCAGCAGAGTGTGCACAGGAACAGCAGCAGAGTGTGCACAGGAACAGCAGCAGAGTGTGCACAGGAACAGCAGCAGAGTGTGCACAGGAACAGCAGCAGCCCCAACATCAGCACCTGCACACTGAGGCGTCCGCAGCAGCCAGGAGCCAAACAGGGGGAGGCTGTGGGCACAATTCCCTTTTATTTGGCAAAAGGCTTCAGCAGAGTTGGCCACAATGGCTTTCTCTTCACTTGCAGCCTCACAGCAACGCTTGCCAGCTTCAGCTGCAGCCTGTGCCGGTGACTGACTTGGATGGCCGTGCTTGAGGACAGGCTCGCCTTCCACACTCAGGTGTCCCAAGGCAGCGGCCTTGGCGCCATCGTGAGAAAGAGAGTAAGAGACTCTGATGGGACATGAGCCCTGTGCTGCAGCTGCCCTCCCTCTCTTCTGTCCAGGCACTCTAAAGACACATGAAACAAAATTCTGGACTTGCTTGGAACAAAGGAAGAAGCAGCATGCGCTGAAAAAAAGTAGGGACTTACACAGCTCAGTTTTGCTCTCCACTTGGGCAATCCCAGAATCCCAGAGCACATGGTGTTGCGTAGTATCACCAACATCATCCAGTCTCCAACCACCCTGCCATGGGCACAGGTGGTGTGCAAGCACAGCTGTCACTAGAATTGGGAGAACACTTTTCCATGTTGACCTTTTCTTCTCCTGGATTTCAAGCAAAGATGAAAAAATCATCTGGTGAATCAAAGGTGAACAGTGTAGCTCACAGAACTAGGAGTAGGAGTCTCCAGTGGCCCATGGTGTGTCCATTCAACCATTGTTAGATGGTCCAGTTGGAGCTCAGCCTGGTGCAGCCCGGGCACAGGCACCAGGCTGGTCCATTTCAGCATCCCAAAGTCTTTGTGGTTCCCTGTGCACCCACTGTCTCCTGAATCCATTCCTGAATTCCCAGTTGCTGCTGTGCAGGACATGAGAACACAGGAACAGCTTGTTTGGCTCATTCTTGCCTTTGCTGCTCCTGCCTAAAGGAATCATCAGGACTATATGCTGATGGAATGGTATCGTCAAACAGCAGGGACTTTGTCTGTAGTGTCTAAAACTAAAACCTTGTCTGACTGTTCAGACACTCTAAAATCCAGGGTAAAAATGACAGTATGGAAGAATCCTAGAAATCTTGACTTTTGATTTTTCTAGTCAAGGGTTTTAATGCCAATGTGGAAACTACAAAAATATTCAAACCTATTTTCACTGGCAACCCCTTTGAAATGGCATCAGCAGACCTCCAGGAGACAGGGTATGACAGTGGGGACAGTACTTGGCAGCTCATGGCTTCAGATGTGGGAGAGAAATATTTTGCCTGGGTACACCTCGAAGTTCAAGTTTTCCCAGGGCTGGGATTGACTGGTCATTGCAGGTAACTTTAATCAATGCAAAAGGATATAAAAGCACCGTTTCTGGAGAATGTGCACTAGGGAGAAAATAGGGAGAAAACCTTGAACACAGCCAGCAGGCTCTGGAAAAAATTTTAAAAAGTTAAAATTAAAAATTGATGTAGCTCTGTGACTGTGCAGGCAGGACTCTCTTTGTGTCTGGAGGTGATCATAAAATGTTTTAAAATCTTAGAAAATTCGGGAACTCAGAAAGAAAGTTAGGCTTGGCAAGCTCGGGAAAAGTTGGTTCTGGAAATGTTAGGCCTTGTGCTTGCTAAAGATCATGTGAAACTGCACCTGTGTAATCAATATATGATAAATGATATAATTGTTAGATGTGATTAGATATAATTATTGTTTAAAGAACATGAGGAACAATGTTAGGGGGTTGAAGGGGGAACACAAGCAATTCATGCTTGGGTAAAAACAATGCTTACAATAGAACAGTGTAAGTTTAATAATTAATATGTAAGTTGTATAACAATAGAGTATAAAACATGTTCAGCTCAAAGCCAAGTGGGGTCAGATTTGGGTCTGTGTACCCCTGACACCCAGAGCTCTTCCATAAAGCACCTTCATATAATCATTCTGTGATGATGTGTGTTCCTGAACTCTAACATTTTGGTGACCCAGATGGGACCTTGTGAGTGCTGCTGAGCGAGCTCGCGACCCGATCCTGCTCCAGCCGGCACAGAGGGATTCTCGGGGAGCCCATCAGCCGCGACCGTCTGCGCTGCTCACAGCGTCCCCAGGAGAAGAGGTAAGGTGCTTTTACTTTGCTTTGGGTGCCTGCCAATAAGACGCAGCAAAAGCTGCCCTTGATTGGGCTAAAGGAATTCCTGATGGTATTGCCCAGGCGCCGTCCATCAGACCACTGCGAAAGCGTTGCAGATTCGGCATTTGTGGTGTATTGTAGTTGTGACATGGAGAAGCTTAAAGGGGTTTTGGGCAGCAATGCTCTCACACCAGGTACTTCTCCTTTGGGGTGCTTATTAGCACATTGGAAATAAGGTAACTTTGAGGAAGTATTACATAAGGCTAAATTAAATTCTGCGAGATCTCCTGTCTTGGTTCTAGAAGACAGAGAGTAGGGAGAGTAGGAGCTTCTCTTGGGATGAAAGAATGTAGACCCCCTCCCTCCAAATTATTATAATTTTGAAATCAAGGGGCTTTCAGGTAGAGATCTGGGGATAGGAATAACAGTTCTTTACTAGTACAGCTAGGCAAACAACCAACAATAACTACAGCATTAAGAAGAAAACAGAACCAGGGGCCCCGTGACAGCTTTCTCGGCTGAGACGGGCTGGAGGAGAGGTTTTGTTTTCAGAAACTCTTCGGGCGGGCAGTCCCGGTGCTCCTGCAGAGCTCTGAGGAACACTCAGCTGGAACAGCAGGGATGAGCTGAGATCCTGGGCCGGTGGCTGAGGTAGATCAGCAGCTCCGTGGCGGTGCCTGGCACTGCCACACGTCCCGGCAGGACAGGGGGTGTGAGGCCACCAACGAAGAGGGAAGAAGGAGAAGGAGAAACAGCAGCTCCATCTGGGTGACGGCGAAATTCTCTTCTCTTCTCTCTCCCGCAGCAGCTCCGCGACCCAGAAAAACGAATGTCTTTCCGCGAAGCCGAAGAAAGCCAGCCAAAAACTGTCTCCACCCTCCTTTCCTGCCCCCCCACCCCCCCTGCCCCAGCCACCCTTTGTCCTTTGTCGAGCACCCCTCTAAGTACCCAAAGTTAGGGTGTCCCGGCAACTAATGGGTAAAAATTCCATGGGCAGGTCAGAACAACAAAAAAACAAAACAAAAAAAAAGGACACCTAACCCTCAGCAGTGCTCTTTGTGGCTGCTCTGAGTTTAGTCCTTGGAAATGCAATTCTATGGCTCCAAATGATTTGGAGACAGAATAATCTTGTACATTAAACCAAATCAATTTAACTTTCCAATATGAAGGCAGTTTGACATCCAGGCTTGGGGGGAGCTGGCAGTAGTTAGTGCCTGGCCAATGACAGAACACAGAGTTCGTCTGATTGAGGTGAAATTTCATTCACTGCAGACAAAGTCAAATTGCCTCGTATTTGCTCAGCACTACAAATCCGTTTGAAGCTGGTTGCCAAGACTTGCTGCAAGTGCTGAGTGATGGGATAAAGCCCTGCAATGGCACCATGAAATGGGAGAGCTGGAGAGAAATCTCAAAGAATGGCATTTCCAAGCATTTTCAGGCGCTGATGTTCTGCTGCTGGCTTGGTGCTTTCCGAGGGGCTGATTGGAATGGTTTTAGAGGAACTAAGCTGGGCAGTGAAATGCACCTCAGGCAGAAAATGCATCTCTGGTCTCTGCAAGTGCCTTTATCTCCCTCCATGCTCCTCAGCACTGAAATCCTGCAAGGACTGAGAGAATCTGAGGCTTTGGGAATGGCCGATAATGAGAGATATTGGGGAGATTTGACTGAGGAGATGGAAGCAGCAGCAGAAGGTGCTGTCACCTTCATCCTCGTGCTCTCCTGCATGCTGATGCATCGTGAAGGAGGCAGGGTTCCATCAAGTACCTTCTGTGTCTCCCGTGGCAAATTCTTTAATTTCTTAGAGTTTCAGGCATGTGTTGTGTGGCTGTGCTGCACCCCAGGGCCAGGCTCTGCCTCTCTTTGCTCTGGCTGCTGCTTCCAAGCTGTCCACTGTGATTTTGATTTGCAAGCCACCTCTCTGACCAGCTTCCACTTTGCTTGAAAAATTCAGCACCATGTTGGTGGCTGAACAAGTCCCAGAGCTGGGGAGAAGGATTTGAGCTGCAATTTGCATCACAGAGTTGTTAGAGTGGGGGAAATGTTGCATCCCTCCTGGACCTGGAGCTTCTAATCTTGTTGCAAACACGGAAAAGCTCTTCAGCTTCTCTCATTCTACCTAAATTTGATTCCTGCTTTGATTTCACACCTCTTTCATGCAGGTTTTTCCTCTGTCCTTGGCTAGAATTGTCAGGCCAGAGAAATTTGGTTGAGCCTTGGGACAGCTCACATCATCTCTCCCTGCTCCTAATGCTGCTTTGAATTCTCTTGGGAATCTGAGCATGAGGGAAACTGGGGGGACTTTAGTGAGAGGAAAAGTGAGGCACAGAGGCTGAAGTGCAAATGCAGAGTGTGGGTCACCAGAGTCTGCAGTGTTGTGGGGATTTGGGCCATGCAAACAGATGTTTCTTCTCTGAGAATGGTTGATTCCTTCGGTGTGTCTCCTCCTGAAATTCCTGTGCACCAGGCCTGGTGCTGGAGCTGCAGCAGCACAAAGTTACCAGGGAGCCGTGTGGGACCCAGTGGGAATCATTTCTTTGCTGCTTTTGATGAAAAGTTGTGACATGAATCTCAGTGTCAGGGAGGTGCCCCGTTAATGCTGCTGCCATGCCCACACACTGTGTCTGCAGACAGCTCAGGAGAAAATGAAGAAAAGCCAGGATGAAATCCCATGTGCTACTGAACTCTATCAGAACCTGCTTGGAGTGAAGTGTGTGAAGTGACTGGGGAGAGCTGGATAGAAGGGACAGCTCTGAGAAGTGTGTGGTTCATCACTGACATCCTTCCAGTGATCTTAGCACACAGATGAAAAAGTATCAGTTTGCATGGCCTGAATCTCTGGGTGTGGAAATCCTGCGTGTTGCACAAGCTGTGCTGAGCTCATCTGGCTCTGAAATATCATCTCTGCATGTTAGCCAGGAGAAGCTAAGTTCTGTAGAGATGAATAAAAATCAGTGGTAACCCAGTAGCAAACCTTGGCAATAGACATGCGTGGCAGGTGAGTAGACTGAAAGCTTTCATTCTTGTTGTGGGAGAATGAATTCAGCAATAAAACATCCTGTCTCTTGGCATTAAAATACTTTAGTTTCATCTCTGCCCCAGCCCATCAATGTCCCTGTGTGGTTGGGGGTAGGTTGTCCCCCTGTAGCTCTCTGCAGGTTGGTGCTAATTCAAGATGTTCTGGCAGATTGCAGTGTTTTGGTGCCTGAGCAGGGAGTGCAGAAGAGGGATTGCAAGCGCTGCCATTTGCTGTGCTAGAAAGTCCAAGGGACAAATTTGTGCCAATTAAGGTCTCCCCTTGAAGTAGGAGGAACAATTGATGTTGTGCTTGTAGCAGAGTGTGGTGACAGAGGGGGTTTCCAAAGGAAATGTTGGTGCATGTAGGCCAGAGGCCCCTGTGCTGAGGCTCCCTCCAGGCTGGCTCCAGCCCCTCAGGGTGCCCAGGAAGCAGGCTGCCCGCAGCCCAGTGCAGCCTCCTTAGCCCTGGGGCTAGCCAGGGAAGAGCCATGGATGAGGCTCAGCCCTGCTCCCATGTGGGATGCCATGGGACAGGGCCCACTGGGATTTGCCCCTCCAGCTCCCAGGTGTGTCCAGAGAAACTGCAAGGAGAGGGTGAGCTCTGTCAGTGGGACCCCCTGTGCACAGGGAGCCACTGCTGGGGTGGCTGTGCCAGCTCCCTCCGGGACATCCAGCCCTGGGAACCTGGAGCGAGTGGAGAGCACAACTTTGCAAATGTGCCCGAAGAAAATGCAAAGAGAACTGGGGTGTGAAAAGCAAAGAATGTTTATTTGTAGAAGAAAAGGAACAAGAATGAACTACACAACATATTTCCATTGTAAGAATATTGGTAACAACAACAACAACAACAAACTATAGAACCTATTTACCTAAGAACTTATCTAACAAAACTAAATGAAACGTATTTACAGAAAACTTTAACAAACCCTAAAACATCTATCATGAACACAACGACTCTAAAACGTATATACAGAACGGTGTCATCTCTGTCCGGGGTGTGCCTTAGTCCTGGAAGAAAAACAAGTAGCACGGTCAGTGCAGTCAGGCATGGAGGGGTGTTCCATGTGCTCCCGGGCTGGGACACTGGCACAGGGGGACTCTGCTGCCAGAAGTGAGCCTGGCTGGGGCTGGGGGCTGTGGCCCAGGCACTGGAACAGGGCTTGTGTGGCCCAAAGCAAGGCCAGGCCAGGCCAGGGATGGCCACCAGAATCCAGTGCATGGGCTAGCGTGTCCCTGAGCAGGGAGTGCCCTGGCAGCAGGGGACCCACTCTGCCCGTGGGGAGCACCTGCCTGTTCTGCTGCTGGCATCGGTCTTCATCCCAACACCATGTCCTCCTCCTCGTCTTTTACATCTACATCCATCTCCTCAAGGTGGTCTTCCATTTCCACATCCATTTGTTCCTCTGACTCTTTCATATCCAGGTCCATCCCTTCCTCTCCAGAATTTTCTCCATCCACTTCCATTTTCTCTTCTATATCAATTTGTGTATCGACCTCCATCTCCTCCTCTTGGTCTGGGACAGCCTGCAGAGGTAGCAAAATCTCAGAGTGGGGTCCCGTTCCCACACTGTCCCACACAGCTCCAGCCCACCCAGGCAGCTGCGGGGTGTCCACCTCCATGGAATAGTACCATACCTTCTTTGGAAGAAATGCAGACATCCTGCAGGGATGGGCAGCAAAATCCAGGTAATGGGGAGCTTTGGGGACTGCTGGGGGAATCAGGGGGCAGGTGGCAACAAGGTGACAGGGGTAGCCTTGGAGCACTGAGAAGAGCGTGCTGACACAACAAGCCAAGGGTTGTGTTGTGGCCGTTGCTGGATGCTGGAAGTTCTAGCTGGAGCGTGCACTGTGACATCACTGCCAGGAGCCCAGGCCCAGGCTGAAGTGGACAACAGAGACCATAGAATGATGGAATCCCTGGGTGGCTGGGCTTGGAAGGGACCCTAAAGACCATCTTGTTCCAAGCGGAGCAATCTTCCCCCAGAATATGTTGCTCAGAGCCCTGCTCCCAGCTGGCCTTGGATGTTGCCAAGGATGGAGCATCCCCAGGCTGTGTGCACAGCCTGGGCCAGTGCCCCAGCAGCCTGAGTGGAAAAGAGCAGCTTCATTAGATGCAACTTCAATCTCACTCCTGCAGTTGAAAGGCTTCTCCTCTCTGTGCCCATCTTTCCTAGAGCTGCAGGGAGGCCTCCCCAGCACCTTCTCTTTCCAGGCTGAGCATCCCCAGCCCCACATGGACAGCAGTCCGATGCGTGGGGGTCAAGGCTAAAGGGTAGCAAAGAGCATCAGGAAGTGAGAGATGGAAGCTTTGTCGCCCTGAAAACTCAGCTTCTGAAGTTGCTAACATAGTTTTCTAAAGACTTTCCCAGGACAGTAACTGTAAACATAGATATGTGTGCATTCTTTCTGTTACACGTCTTGTGATAAGGATCACTCATGGCCAGTGCAGTGAGAAAGTGTTATCCTGACCATCCAATCCCTGGCCGTGGTCAGAAGCCTATAAATCCTGGGAGGGAAAATACACTCTGCTCTTCTTTTCACCACACCTCGACCTGTGTCCGTGTGATCTATTCATCTTCAGTGGTAACAAAGCTTTGCCTCTAAATGTAGAAAATCAAGAAAAGTGGAGGGGAAAATGGTGGGACTCTGGCTTTGTTCTAACTGCGGAATATTTTCTTCTTTTCTGTCGTGCTGCCGCAAGTTTTGTTGTTTGAAAGGAGGTTTGGCAAAATATCCATTGTCTTCTCCATTGGTGAAACACTGAGCAATGTCTGGGCAAGCTGATGTTGCAGAGCAAAACCTGCAAATATCTACTGGTGATCCTGATCCTGGGGAATGCAGCTAAAGCCAGCCAAAAGTCATTTCTGGAAAGTCAACCCTGGTTTATGTTTTCTGGAGTTTGGCTGTGCCAACTTCACCAGTCATTTATAAAAAAGGAAACAACTCAAACCAAAGGAGACAAAAACACAAAGAAACAACCCCAAACAAACCAATCAAACAAACAGATAAAAAACCCCAAATAAAACCCAAGGGAATGAGAAGTTAGGATTAGTTGTAAGGATATCACAGCAGGCGAATGGCTGCTTCCTACAGGATCTCCATCCAAAGCCACCTAGAACAACTTCTCCAAAATATATCCAACAGGAGAAATCTAAAAAGTGATCCATGGCAGCTTTGGGGGCAGCTCTACATTACGGTGAAGGATGAGCATGCAGTGGTACAGATGCAGCATTGCCCATCCTCCAGGCTGCTGTTTGCTCTGCTGAAAGACTCTTGCAGGACTGTGGCCCCTCTCCATGCAATGGAAATCATTGCCACAGCTCTCAGTTGAGGCACTGGCATTTCCAGAGCCAGATTCAGGCACAATCCTGCTGCCTGCTGAGCATCTGGGAAAGGTCCTGAGCATCTTCAGGCCTAGAAGCACAAAACAGCTCAGGCTCTTCCTGAACTGGCTTTTCAGGGGAGCTTTCCATAGCTCTGCAAGATTTCTTCATCCCTCAACACGTCTGACTTTATGTCCAATGATGCATTTGGGTTTCTTCCTTCCTCCTGTGTGCCCCTGAGTAACCTTGCACGTGGATGGAGGAGATTGTGTACAGGACAATTGATTCCTGGATTGCCATTTTGCTTCACTGTCACTCAGTTGAACGTGGTCCTTATCTAAGAAGGACTTGCAAGAAATGGGTAGGAGTTTTGGCTCTGAGAGGAGCAGAAAGCACATTTTCTACACCAAATTGCCAGCTGATGCAGTTTCCCTGCCAAAATAGTGTTTGCCATTCATCTTCCTGGGAAGAATGTGAAGACCCATTCAGAGATCCCAGGTTCAGCTGGCCTGGGGCTTTGTGTACCTCATTTCACATGTCCAGTTTCAAGGGCCACTAAAAGAGGCTCATGTTTGCCTTGCTAGCCAGAAGTGCTGTAGGTATTTCCAGGAGAAAAGGAAAAACATCGCTGTCCTGTGGTGTGCTAGAAATGCCACCACAATTGTGAGTCTGTGAGCAAAGCCAGCCAGTGCTTTTCGGCACTGCAAGAGCTGAGAGTGTGGCAGAGAGGTTTTGATATTCTTTTTAGAGTCCTGAAAGCATTGTTGCCAAAACAGTCTTTCTCTCCTGTCTTCTGTCCTAAACTCTGGAACAGAGGAAATGGAAATGAGCAGAGGTTTGTTTCAATTGGCTTTTCTATTTTGAAGTCTTCAAATAATGTCAGCTTGATGCACGATACTTTAGAAATTGGATGAGTAGCACCTATTTCATCCCAGCAGAGAGGTGGGATTGAAGACTTCCAACAACAGAAGTACTGGATGTGTAAGAGCTCAGTTTTCCACCCCTCACCCCCTGGTATCTCGCTGGACTTTTTGAAGCAGCCTAAGCCAGATACATTAAAATACTGCTCCAAACAACAACAGAATGACAATGTTCCACCAAATGGGGAAAAATAAGCAAAGTGGGTGGGCGGCAGCCCTTTCTGAAGAGCTCGTGTTGATTTTGCAAAGTCAGATGCAAACAAGTTTTGCCATATTTCTTTCCTAGAAAAATGGAGATATTTGATAGAAATCTATCTCTGAGGCTGCTAAGTTTGGTCTGATTTTCGATGTGGGAGGAATAGACCAGGTTGCAGAGAAGCTGTGATTGTCTGACCCTTGGAAGGGTTCAAGGTCAGGTTGGATGGGGCTTGGAGCAAGCTGGTCTAGGGGAAGGTGTCCTGAGTGTGCTGAGAGTTGGAACAAGAGGAGCTTTAAGGTCCCTTCCAAGGCAACACATCCTGGGAGTCCATGAAGAGAAACTTGGACTTTTCCTGAGATGCTGCCTTTGCAAGGGCAAGTCCCAAACACCCCAGGTAGTTTGAAATGCCCTGAGCAGAACCCAGCTGTGCTTTCTCATAGGTTGCCGCGGCGGTGGAGGTGGCAGGGGTGCCGCGACTCCCGGAAAAGCGGTCCGCGGTTGGGCTGCCCGGGGCACAGACACGTCCTCTGCCCGGCGAGTGATTTCAGCTCAGCTCAGCTCAGCGGCAGCGTGCAGGCGACACGGAGGGAGAGAGCAGAGCGCTGTGTGGCGTTCCGCAGAGAACTGGCCTTTATTACAGCCGGGCCCTCGGCCAAGGGAGCCAGTGACAGCAGCTCTGTGGAACAGGGGATAAACTGGGGTATTTATAGGGGAGGAGAGGGGCTGGGGGGAAACTGGGATACAGGTATTGGGGTGGGGTGGCAGGAGAGAACAGCAATGGAGTGTAACAGTTTAACATAACTAACTCAAAGATTGCTGGGACTGATACTTTTCTCTCTCTTAGAAAAATGTATCTTGACTCCAAGGGAGGGCCAGGATCTCTGAATCAGGCAGTTCCCCAGCCTCCGCAGTCAACCATGGAAAAGCAGCTTCTGAACAATAAAGATTGCTCTTGCTGTGCCAACCTCGCTGCGTCATGTGTCCGTCTCGAGCGCCACAGCAACACTCTGCAAACAGAGCTGCACCTGACTGAAAATGAATGGGACAGAAATCAGGAACTCTGAAAGTTTGATTTCCTATCAAATACAGCCCAGCCAGCCAGCCCCACACAATCCCCATCCCACCGCTCCAAATGTGGATCCCACTTCTCCCAACCTCCTTCTGGCCTGGGGTGACTTTGTGATCCTTGGATCCCCAGGTGTCTGTTCTGTTTCTGCTGCCTATTAAGTTCTGCACCTTCAAGACTGGCTCTGAGAGCCAAGGCAGGGAAGAAGAAGCTGCAGTTTGTTTGCAGAAATGGCACTCACTGCCCCGCACGCTTCCTTGGCCTGTGTCGTCTGCTGCAGGGACAGACAGTGGGACAGAGCTCTCCTTTGCTTCTCGGCACTTTAGTTCAGTTTCCTTTTTCATTAGTTTTTAGTTTAGTTCAGTTGGTTTTTAGCTAGCTGAGGCACAGGAGTTCCCCAGAGTGTTTTTTGCCTTTTTCCTTGGATCTGTTCAAAGCTGCTCTGGACTGAGAACCCAGACAAACCCCGGGAGCTCACGGCTCTGGCCCACGGGGGCCTGGGCCTGGGCCCTTTCCAGCGCCGGAGGAACTGATAAGAGACTGAGCGAGCTGAGCTACACCCCATGGAAAGGACTTTTCTGGCTTTGCCATCTCTTCAAGCAGCCAGAGGATTTATTCTTTAATATTATTCATCTTGCTCATGCTTGTAGATACTTTGATTGTTAAGTAAACTGTGTTTTTCCACTTTTCTCCAAGAAAATATTTTTACTGAAACAGTCAGGGGAGGGACAACTTTAATTTGTTTTTTACAGGGACCCCATTCAGAGGTTTTCTTCCAAATTTGCCCTAAACCAGAACATCTTCCAACTCCATCTCACCTGGCAGCAGTGGAACTGAGTAATTTTGGTGTGGGATTGAGATTTTCTGAGGAGGAACAAGCCCTTTTGAGTTGGGATTGAGCCCTTTTGGGGTAAAATGGAGCTGTTTTCAGTGGGATTGAGTGGTTTTGAGGTGACAGATCGATCCCTCCTGGCTTTTGGAGTGCAAAGAGATGGAGATGAGAAGCTGTTGGGGGTTAGGTGTCCTTCTTTTAGTTCTGGCTCAACTGTGGAATTTTTACCCATTAGTTGCGGGGAAAACCTGACTGTGGGTGGTACTTGAGAAACACAAAGATTTCGGCTGGCCCCAGGGCTGAAGAGGGCAGGAAAAGGGGAGGATGGGCAGAGTTTGGCAGCTTCTTCAGCTTCAGAGAAGGACACTTTGCTGGGAGCTGTTGCTGCGGAGAGAAGGAAATTCACCATTACCCAGACGGAGCTGCTGCTTCTCCTTCTCCTTCTTCCCTCTTCGTTGGTGGCCTCACACCCCCTGTCCTGCCGGGACGTGTGGCAGTGCCAGGCACCACCACGGAGCTGATGATCCACCTCAGCCACCGGCCCGGGATCTCAGCTCATCCCTGCTGTTCCAGCTGAGTGTTCCTCAGAGCCCTGCAGGAGCACTGGCACTGACTGCCAACCCGAGGGGGTTTGTGAAGCAAAGCCTCTCCTCCATCCTTTCCCATGTTGGCCGAGAAGGCTGTCACGGGGTCCCTGGTTCTGTTTTGTTGTTAACGCTTTAGTTATTGTTGTTTGTGTGCCTCGTTGTTGTAGCGCATCTAAAAATCTTGGTACCTCCCAAGGGTAAAACTCACCTCTGGGTTGTGTAATGTTAGTTCCTACCTGAGAACCTTCTTTCCCTTCCCCCTTCCCATTGGCTGTGACCTTCCTGCATCCCCTAATCACCCCTGCCCCCTGGTATAAGAGATAAGACCCTGAGCATTTTGGTCTCTCTCTTGCCCCGGATGGAACACAGACAATAAACCCGGGATTATTCCAGCAAGTTTGAGCCTCCTGTGTCTAGATACTTTGAGTCCGTGTTGTATCCACTCCAGGACCCCCTCCACTGCCTGTGCCCAGAGACGAGCTGGCTCGCACCACGGGGGGTGGGACAGAGGGGTCCCACCGAGGAGAGGGATAGCGACAGATTAGCGCCCGGACGGGGGCTGCACAAGCCCAGGTAAAGGTTTATCGGAGCCAGGGTGAGCCGTTCTTTGGAGACTTTGGATGCAGTTTAAAACAGCAAAAAATGTTTCCGAAAAGGAGTCGAAAATCCTCCAGCACCAGAGGACCGATTCCAGGGCAACAAGTATCCTTCCACACTGCCAGAAAACGACAGAAAAAAGGTAAGATTGAACTCCGACACCGGGCTGGGAGGGGTGGAGAGTGAAACAGACCCCAGGGGTCTGTGTTCTGTGTAACTCCTTCCCAGCGGCAGCAGCCCCGAGCGTGTGGGGCTCCCCCAGCCATGGGCAGAGACGGGGTGGGGGGGGGGAGAGGGATTCTCCCTGCTACCTGTATAGTGTGAGTTCAATTGTAATCCTTTTGGTGCGACTTTGTTTTCTGTGGTAGGGAAAATAGACAGATTGTGTGCAGAGCTGCTGTGACCTCCAGAATGGGAGCCCGGCTATGCACACAAGAAAGGAGTCATACACAAAAAATACAGACATTTTTAAGAACCACAAATGTAAAAATTTCAAAACATAAGATAAAACACTTTGTATCATATTTGACTCAGCAAAGTGAACAGATCGAATTGTTGAAATTAGATTCAGTAACTGCCTGGGATAAAATTGGAAATTTATTAACCTTAAAAATAGAAGGAGGAGACAAATTGGCCCTGAAATTCCTCCCAGTTTTTCTTTTAATTCAAAAAGAATTAGTTAACAGAGAAATAAAAACGGAAGACAAACAAGCACCACAGTATCCATCTAACTTCCCTAACTTTTCCCCCAAAACCTCTATTCCCCCAATAGAAAAGATACCCGAGACAAACAATACAAGTTCTAGTCCGGTGTGTCTCTCTCAGTCACCCAGTCCTGCCTCACAAGCCGTCAAGGCTCCCTCCCTATACCCTGTCAGTGTTACAGAAAATGGATCTTCCTCTCCCCACATGGCAGAGAGCCAAAATGGCAGTGGCCACGTGTTACCTGGCCACATGGTGAATCCTCCATTGTACCCCCTTTCTCCTACCCATGACCCCTCCCACCCACCAGTTTCCACCCATACCCCTCATCTCAAGCCCTTTGTTCCCTCTGATGTTCCACCCTGCTCCACCTCCCAGCCCTGCTTGGCCCCACCCTATGACCCTGCCCCCCGAGGCTGTAACCCTATCCCCTATCCCTCGGGCCCCTGTCCCGTGGGGAGGAGGGGCGGGGAGAGAGGGAGTTACATCCCTTGCTCCTGCAGAGGGGCAGGGGGAGGGGTGTCCCGGCCCTGCCTGCCAATGGGGGGGTGCCTGCCTGCCGGGCCTGAAGGGGGGGAGCACGGACCCCCTCCTGGCTCCAGCGGGTATGGGGCTGAGTCCCTCCACAAGCCCGATGAGGGAATGGGAGCCCCGGAGCCCGGCGTGGGGGGATTTGGACCCCCGGAGCCCGGTGTGCGGGGGGGCGGCCCCCCGCCCGGCTCCTGCGGGGGAGGAGCTGTGTCTCTCCACAGGTGTGGGGAAGGAACAGGCACCCCGGAGCCTGGCGGGGGCGAGCAAAGAAGCCCAGGGAATGGCAGCCCTGGAGAAAATGAAGTTATAGTAACAGCAGCCCCTGTTGTATACAATCACAACAGAGGAGCAATGAGATTACAACATCAGCCTTTCAATTACCAAGTAATCAAAGATATTTGTAAAATTAAAAATTATTTTGGTCGTGATAGTGAAATCTTAAGGGGAATGATAAGAACTACATTGAAATCACTGGATTTAATTCCTGCAGATATTAAAAATTTATTTCGGTGTTTGCCAACTCCCTCTGAATATGATCTTTGGGAAAGTTTATGGAAACGATAGTTAACAAAACTCCTAGCTGAACTCAAACAAAGTAATCAAAATGCACATGATACAGAGAACAATGAAATCACTTTAGAACATTTATGTGGGGAGGGAAATTGGATTAACCCTGCCGATCAAGTGAGAATATTAACAAAGTTTGTTGCAGATAAAGTTTGTGATGTAGCTGAAAACGTTTTTTACCAATTACCAACAGCTGATATTCAAGTCAATTATGTTAATATTAACCAGTTTCCATGTGAGAGTTTCTTACAGTTTGTAGATCGTCTGAGACTACAGATACAGAGACAAGTTAAAGAATCAGTGGCCCAGATGGAACTGCTTAAAGAAATAGACCAAAGAAATGCCAACGAGGCTTGTCGTCAAGTAATTCTGAGTCTACCTATTAACCCTCCACCCACCATAGCAGATATGATTGAAGCGTGTGCCCAGAAAGCAGACTTGTACAGTGTACACGACAAGAAACCGGGCAACCCAGGGACAGTGGCAGCAGTGACACCAGGAATGAACAAGCCACAGATGCCACCAGGACAGCTACAGCACATCATCTGTTTCCAGTGCAAGAGGCCAGGACATTTTGCAAGGAACTGTCCTCAGACCCAGCAACAAGGGAAACAGCAGAAAAAGGACTCTGTTTTAATGGGAAAAGGGGAGGAAAGGGAGCGGGGTGGGAGACTGCAGAAATATAATTGTGAGGAATGTTTGCCTAATAAGGTCTGGCAACCACAAAAGCGATTCAGACTTGTAACTTCTAAAGCTTTTTGTTTCAGATCTGACCGCTGGGCTGTTGTTGAAGTAGATTTGCAGGAAAATTCACAAGACCTGGCTGGACTGGATAGTAGGTATTTTGTTATTGGAGACACAGCACACACACCAATAGAGATTGAGGTGGCTCCCATGACAATTATGGGAGACCTAACACATCTCATTCTCTTAGCTAGGTGCCCTCAACCACCTTTCTATATAGACAAAGGGCAGGTAATAGCCCAGGTGATCCCTATTCCAACAGAAGTCCCAGTAGATGAAAAAGCACCGGGAGTCTACTGGGCAGAAGTAGTGGGTGAAGATAAGCCCATTATGGGGTGTAATTTAACACATAAATCAGAACATCTCCATGTAGAAGGGTTAATTGATACTGGGGCAGATGTAACCATCATACCGGAGAAGGTGTGGCCCTCACATTGGGAATTACAACCGGTGGCAGGGAAAATACAGGGTGTTGGAGGAATGAAACTGGCAAAAGTTGCTAAAGATATCGTCCAGATCGAAGGTCCGGATGGTAGAATAGCTAGTGTCCGACCTTTTGTAATTGACTACAAGTGTCCCTTGTGGGGGAGAGATACCATGTCGCAATGGGGGGTCAAATTAACAATTCTTGAGACACCTCAGGATTTTTGATAGAGGCCACTGCAGAGCGTCCGGTCCAAAAGTTATCTTGGCTAGATAATGATCCAATTTGGGTGAACCAGTGGCCTCTCAGCAAACAAAAACTTGGGGCGCTAGAAAAATTAGTGGAAGAAGAATTGGCTAAAGGACACATAGTAGAAACAACCAGCCCTTGGAATTCCCCGGTGTTTGTAATAAAAAAGCCAGGGAAAGATAAATGGCGCCTCCTTCAGGATTTGAGAGAAATAAACAAAAAAATACAAGATATGGGATCTCTCCAACCAGGAATGCCATCTCCCACCATGCTACCACAGGATTGGCTACTAGCGGTACTTGATATTAAAGATTGTTTTTTTTCAAATTCCCCTGCACCCAGAGGATGCACCAAGGTTTGCCTTTTCCATTCCTACAATTAACAGGGAAGCTCCAATGAAACGGTACCACTGGACAGTATTACCTCAGGGGATGAAAGCCAGCCCCTTCATCTGCCAGTGGTATGTGGGGTCATTGCTGTCCTCAGTGCATGCTGAAAAGAGAGAAGCTATCATTTTGCATTACATGGATGATATTTTAATTTCATGTCCCAATAACAACATACTGAAAGATACCCTTGACCTAGTGGTTAAAGTTTTAACCTCTGCTGGATTTCAGTTGCAGGAAGACAAAGTTCAAAGGATGCCACCTTGGAAATACCTGGGCCTGGAAATTACTGCACGGACTGTTGTTCGACAAAAATTGGAAATTATTGGTAATCCTAAAACTCTAGCAGATCTCCATTCTCTATGTGGGTCACTAAACTGGGTCAGACCATGGCTAGGTCTCACAAATGAGGACCTGAGTCCCCTACTCAATTTATTGAAAGGGGAGAGAGAGTTACTGTCTCCCAGGGAGCTGACTCTAGAAGCAAAAACTGTAATTGAAAAGGCACAAAAGGCCTTGACAGAAAGACAGGCACACCGCTTCAAACCGGAGCTGCCTTTCAAATTTATTGTCCTGGGGAAGTTACCACACCTACATGGGTTAATATTCCAATGGGCTGAGGGGCAGAGAGATGCACTCTTAATCATAGAGTGGGTCTTCCTCTCTCATCAAAGGCCCAAAACTATCACCAAGCCACAAGAGCTGATGGCTCAGCTGATTCAAAAGGCCAGGGTAAGGCTGCGAGAACTAGCAGGTTGTGACTTTATGTGTATTCACCTCCCAGTCAGGCTCTCTGGAGAAGGCAAACACTCCCCTGAGAGACTGACCAAAGAGATGTTTGAGCATCTGCTGCAGAGCAATGCTAACCTCCAGTTAGCTCTGGACAGCTATAGTGGGCAGATTTCAGTTCATGCACCATCACACAAATTGTTTCATGAGGAAGTCCATCTCATTCCTCGTGAGAAAAGGAGCTGAAGGCCACTCAAGGCGCTCACAGTGTTCACTGATGCATCTGGGACGTCCCACAAGTCGGTGATGACTTGGAGAAATCCACAGACTCAGCTTTGGGAAGCTGATGTTGAGTTTGTAGAGGGGTCACCCCAGATAGCTGAACTAGCTGCAGTCGTGAGAGCCTTTGAGAAATTTTCAGAACCAATTAATTTAGTTACTGACTCAGCCTACGTAGCAGGAGTGGTGTCCAGAGCGGAACAGGCAGTTCTCAAAGACATTGAGAACGAACATCTCTTTAGATTGCTTTCAAAACTGATTTACTTGGTCTCAAATAGAGAACAACCTTTCTATGTAATGCATATAAGGGCGCATACACCGTTGCCAGGTGAAATTGCTGAGGGAAACCGGAGGGCTGATTCCCTTGCTGCCCCAGCGGAAAAAGTATGTCTCCCTGATGTGTTTCAGCAGGCAAAAATAAGTCACCAGCAATACCATCAAAATGTGCCAGGACTGATCCGTCAGTTCCAGCTGACACGGGACCAGGCTAAAGCCATCGTGGCTACCTGTCCCAATTGTCAGCTCCAGGCAGTGCCATCATTAGGCCTGGGGGTTAATCCCCGAGGCCTTAAGAGCTGTGAGGTGTGGCAAACAGATATCACTCACATCCCCAGTTTTGGCCGCCTTAAGTATGTACATGTGAGCATTGATACATACTCAGGAGCGCTGTATGCCTCTGCTCACGCAGGAGAAAAGTCTGTGCATGCTAAACAACACTTAGTACAGGCCTTTTCTGCATTGGGAATCCCTAAAGAAATTAAAACAGATAATGGCCCAGCGTATAAATCCAAGGAGTTCCTGGAATTTGTCCAGCAGTGGGGAGTGGAACATAAAACTGGCATCCCCCACTCCCCCACAGGTCAGGCTGTAATCGAGCGTACCCACCAGACGCTCAAACAAGTTCTAGCCAGGCAAGGCAGTGAAGCAGTGTGGATGTCTCCGCAGCAGAAACTCTGTAAAGCTCTGTTTACCATTAACTTCCTAAACTGCTCATTTGAAAACATGAATCCTCCTGTAACCCGGCATTTTAACATTGGTGGTCAGTTTAAATTGTCACAACATCCACTGGTTTTAATCAGAGACCCTGAAACTTGGCAGACCAAGGGTCCCTATGAACTTGTCACCTGGGGGCGTGGTTACGCGTGTGTCTCCACCCCTTCAGGCCCCCGATGGATTCCTCAGAAATTTGTAAAACCTTTTGTTCCAAAGAACCCAGCACCAGCAAGAAAAAAGGAGAAGCAAGTGGCTGTTGCTTCCAAGAGAAGACGCCGCTGAAGAGAGCAAGAAGAAACCTCTCTAGCCTCTGACCTGCATACTTTAGCTGTGATTATGTTTTAAAAAATTTCTGTTCCTCTTTTTTTCTTTTTGTAGAAATAACCTACCTCTTACTCAAATCCATGTTTTTCATTTTCATATAACAGAAAAGGGTGAGGTGTTGTAGCGCATCTAAAAATCTTGGTACCTCCCAAGGGTAAAACTCACCTCTGGGTTGTGTAATGTTAGTTCCTACCTGAGAACCTTCTTTCCCTTCCCCCTTCCCATTGGCTGTGACCTTCCTGCATCCCCTAATCACCCCTGCCCCCTGGTATAAGAGATAAGACCCTGAGCATTTTGGTCTCTCTCTTGCCCCGGATGGAACACAGACAATAAACCCGGGATTATTCCAGCAAGTTTGAGCCTCCTGTGTCTAGATACTTTGAGTCCGTGTTGTATCCACTCCAGGACCCCCTCCACTGCCTGTGCCCAGAGACGAGCTGGCTCGCACCACGGGGGGTGGGACAGAGGGGTCCCACCGAGGAGAGGGATAGCGACACCTTCTCTATCTCCTGTGGCAAATTCCTTCATGTCTTAGAGTTTCAGGCATGTGTTGTGTGGCTGTGCTGCACCCCAGGGCCAGGCTCTGCCTCTCTTTGCTCTGGCTGCTGCTTCCAAGCTGTCCACTGTGATTTTGATTTGCAAGCCACCTCTCTGACCAGCTTCCACTTTGCTTGAAAAATTCAGCACCATGTTGGTGGCTGAACAAGTCCCAGAGCTGGGGAGAAGGATTTGAGCTGCAATTTGCATCACAGAGTTGTTAGAGTGGGGAAAATGTCCCATCCCTCCTGTGCCTGCAGCTGCTAATCTTGTTGCAAACATTCAAAAGCTTTTCAGCTTCTCTCATTCTACCTAAATTTGATTCCTGCTTTCATTTCACACCTCTTTCATGCAGCTTTTTCCTCTGTCCTTGGCTAGATTTGTCAGGCCTGAGAAATTTGGTTGAGCCTTGGGACAGCTCCCATCATCTCTCCCTGCTCCTAATGCTGCTTTGAATTCTCTTGGGAATCTGAGCATGAGGGAAACTGGGGGGACTTTAGTGAGAGGCAAAGTGAGGCACAGAGGCTGAAGTGCAAATGCAGAGTGTGGGTCACCAGAGTCTGCAGTGTTGTGGGGATTTGGGCCATGCAAACAGATGTTTCTTCTCTGGGAATGGCTGAATCCTTCGGTGTGTCTCCTCCTGAAATTCCTGTGCACCAGGCCTGGTGCTGGAGCTGCAGCAGCACAAAGTTACCAGGGAGCCGTGTGGGACCCAGTGGGAATCATTTCTTTGCTGCTTTTGATGAAAAGTTGTGACATGAATCTCAGTGTCAGGGAGGTGCCCCGTTAATGCTGCTGCCGTGCCCACACACTGTGTCTGCAGACAGCTCAGGAGAAAATGAAGAAAAGCCAGGATGAAATCCCATGTGCTACTGAACTCTATCAGAACCTGCTTGGAGTGAAGTGTGTGAAGTGACTGGGGAGAGCTGGATAGAAGGGACAGCTCTGAGAAGTGTGTGGTACATCACCGACATCCTTCCAGTGATTTTAGCACACAGACGAAAAAGTATCAGTTTGCATGGCCTGAATCTCTGGGTGTGGAAATCCTGCGTGTTTCACAAGCTGTGCTGAGTTCATCTGGCTCTGAAATATCATCTCTGCACCTTAGGCAGGAAGAGCATCAGAGTTGTGAAGAGATGAATAAAAATCAGTGGTAACCCAGAAGCAAACCTTGGCAATAGACATGTGTGGCAGGTGAGGAGACTGAAAGCTTTCATTCTTGTTGTGGGAGAATGAATTCAGCAATAAAACATCCTGTCTCTTGGCATTAAAATACTTTAGTTTCATCTCTGCCCCAGCCCATCAATGTCCTTGTGTGGTTGGGGGTAGGTTGTCCCCCTGTAGCTCTCTGCAGGTTGGTGCTAATTCAAGATGTTCTGGCAGGTTCCAATGTTTTGGTGCCTGAGCAGGGAGTGCAGAAGAGGGATTGCAAGCACTGACATTTGCTGTGCTAGAAAGTCCAAGGGACAAATTTGTGCCAATTAAGGTCTCCCCTTGAAGTAGGAGGAACAATTGATGTTGTGCTTGTAGCAGAGTGTGGTGACAGAGGGGGTTTCCAAAGGAAATGTTGGTGCATGTAGGCCAGAGGCCCCTGTGCTGAGGCTCCCTCCAGGCTGGCTCCAGCCCCTCAGGGTGCCCAGGAAGCAGGCTGCCCGCAGCCCAGTGCAGCCTCCTTAGCCCTGGGGCTAGCCAGGGAAGAGCCATGGATGAGGCTCAGCCCTGCTCCCATGTGGGATGCCATGGGACAGGGCCCACTGGGATTTGCCCCTCCAGCTCCCAAGTGTGTCCAGAGAAACTGCAAGGAGAGGGTGAGCTCTGTCAGTGGGACCCCCTGTGCACAGGGAGCCACTGCTGGGGTGGCTGTGCCAGCTCCCTCCGGGACATCCAGCCCTGGGAACCTGGAGTGAGTGGAAACCACAACTTTGCAAATGTGCCCAAAGCAAATGCAAAGAGAACTGGGGTGTGAAAAACAAAGAATGTTTATTTGTAGAAGAAAAAACACAAGAATGAACTACACAACATATTTACAATGTCAGAATATTTGTAACAACAACAGCAACAAACTATAGAACCTATTTACCTAAGAACATATCTAACTAAACTACATGGAACATATTTACAGAACACTAAAATAAACTCTAAAATGTCTATCTGAACAAAACAACTCCAAAACGTATATACAGATGGGTGTCATCTCTGCCCGGGATGTGCCTCAGTCCTGGAAGAAAAACAAGTAGCACGGTCAGTGCAGTCAGGCATGGAGGGGTGTTCCATGTGCTCCCGGGCTGGGACACTGGCACAGGGGGACTCTGCTGCCAGAAGTGAGCCTGGCTGGTGCTGGGGGCTGTGGCCCAGGCACTGGAACAGGGCTTGTGTGGCCCAAAGCAAGGCCAGGCCAGGCCAGGGATGGCCACCAGAATCCAGTGCATGGGCTAGCGTGTCCCTGAGCAGGGAGTGCCCAGCCCAGCCCCAGCCTGGCAGCAGGGGACCCACTCTGCCCGTGGGGAGCACCTGCCTGTTCTGCTGCTGGCATCGGTCTTCATCCCAACACCATGTCCTCCTCCTCGTCTTTTATATCTACATCCATTTCTTCATTATCATCTTTCGTTTCCACCTCCATCTTTTCCTCTGTCTCGTCCATATCCACATCCATCTCTTCATCTCCAGTATCTTCTCCGTCCACTTCCATTTTCTCTTCTATGTCAATCTGTGGATCAACCTCCATCTCCTCCTCTCTGTCCATGACAACCTGCAGAGGTAGCAAAATCTCAGAGTGGGGTCCCTTTCCCACAGTATCGAACAGAGCTCCAGCCCACCCAGGCTGCTGCGGGGTGTCCACCTCCATGGAACAGTACCATACCTTCTTTGGAGCAAATGCAGACATCCTGCAGGGATGGATAATGAAATCCAGGCAATGGGCAGCTTTCAGGACTGAGGGGGGTATCAGGGAGCAGGTGACAATCAAAGTGGCAGGGGTAGCTGTGGACCAGGGTGAAGAGCGTGCTGACACAAGAGGCCAAGGGTTGTGTTGTGGCCGTTGCTGGATGCTGGAAGTTCTAGCTGCAGCGTGCACTGTGACATCACTGCCAGGAGCCCAGGCCCAGGCTGAAGAGGACAACGGAGACCATAGAATGATGGAATCCCTGGGTGGCTGGGCTTGGAAGGGACCCTAAAGACCATCTTGTTCCAAGCTGAGCAATCTTCCCCCAGAACAGGTTGCTCAGAGCCCTGCTCCCAGCTGGCCTTGGATGTTGCCAAGGATGGAGCATCCCCAGGCTGTGTGCACAGCCTGGGCCAGTGCCCCAGCAGCCTGAGTGGAAAAGAGCAGCTTCATTAGATGCAACTTCAATCTCACTCCTGCAGTTGAAAGGCTTCTCCTCTCGGTGCCCATCTTTCCTAGAGCTGCAGGGAGGCCTCCCCAGCACCTTCTCTTTCCAGGCTGAGCATCCCCAGCCCCACATGGACAGCAGTCCGATGCGTGGGGGGTGAAGGCTAAAGGGTAGCAAATAGCATCAGGAAGTGAGAGATGGAAGCTTTTGGAGATGGAAGCTTTGCCTCTAAATGTAGAAAATCAAGAAAAGTGGAGGGGAAAATGGTGGCACTCTGGCTCTGTTCTAACTTTGGAATATTTTCTTTTCTTCTTTTCTGTCGTGCTGCCCCAAGTTTTGTTGTTTGAAAGGAGGTTTGGCAAAATATCCATTGTCTTCTCCATTGGTGAAACACTGAGCAAAGTCAGGGCAAGCTGAAGATGCAGAGCAAAACCTGGAAATATCTCCTGGTGATCCTGATCCTGGGGAATGCAGCTAAAGCCAGCCAAAAGTCATTTCTGGAAAGTCAAGCCTGGTTTTCGTCTTCTGGAGTTGGCCTGTGCCAACTTCACCAGTCATTTATAAAAAAGGAAAAAACTCAAACTGAAACAGACAAAAACACAAAGAAGCAACCCCAAACGAACCAATCAAACAAACAGATAAAAAATCCCACATAAAACCAAAGAGAATGAGAAGTTAGGATTAGTTGTAAGGATATCACAGCAGGCGAATGGCTGCTTCCTACAGGATCACCATCCAAAGCCACCTAGAACAACTTCTCCAGAATATATCCAACGGGAGAAATCTAAAAAGTGATCCATGGCAGCTTTGGAGGCAGCTCTGCATTGTGGTGAAGGATGAGCATGCAGTGGTACAGATGCAGCACCGCCCGCCCTCCAGGCTGCTGTTTGCTCTGCTGAAAGACTCTTGCAGGACTGTGGCCCCTCTCCATGCAATGGAAATCATTGCCACAGCTCTCAGTTGAGGCACTGGCATTTCCAGAGCCAGATTCAGGCACAATCCTGCTGCCTGCTGAGCATCTGGGAAAGATCCTGAGCATCTTCAGGCCTAGAAGCACAAAACAGCTCAGGCTCTCCCTGAACTGGCTTTTCAGGGCAGGTTTCCATAGCTCTGCAAGATTTCTTCATCCCTCAACACGTCTGACTTTATGTCCAATGATGCATTTGGATTTCTTCCTTCCTCCTGTGTGCCCCTGAGTAACCTTCCACGTGGATGGAGGAGATTGTGTACAGGACAATTGATTCCTGCATTGCCATTTGGCTTCACTGTCACTCAGTTGAACATGGTCCTTATCTAAGAAGGACTTGCAAGAAATGGGTAGGAGTTTTGGCTCTGAGAGGAGCAGAAAGCACATTTTCTACACCAAATTGCCAGCTGATGCAGTTTCCCTGCCAAAATAGTGATTGCCATTCATCTTCCTGGGAAGAATGTGAAGACCCATTCAGAGATCCCAGGTTCAGCTGGCCTTTGGCTTTGTGTACATCATTTCACATGTCCAGTTTCAAGGGCCACTAAAAGAGGCTCATGTTTGCCTTGCTAGCCAGAAGTGCTGTAGGTATTTCCAGGAGAAAAGGAAAAACATCGCTGTCCTGTGGTGTGCTAGAAATGCCACCACAATTGTGAGTCTGTGAGCAAAGCCAGCCAGTGCTTTTTGGCACTGCAAGAGCTGAGAGTGTGGCAGAGCGGTTTTGATATTCTTTTTAGAGTCCTGAAAACATTGTTGCCAAAACAATCTTTCTCTTCTGTCTTCTGTCCTAAACTCTGGAACAGAGAAAATGGAAAGGAGCAGAGGTTTGTTTCAATTGGCTTTTCTATTTTGAAGTCTTCAAATAGTGTCAGCTTGATGCACGATACTTTAGAAATTGGATGAGTTGCACCTATTTCATCCCAGCAGAGAGGTGGGATTGAAGACTTCCAACAAGAGAAGTACTGGATGTGTAAGAGCTCAGTTTTCCACCCCTCACCCCCTGGTATCTCGCTGGACTATTTGAAGCAGCCTCAGCCAGATACATTAAAATACTGCTCCAAACAACAACAGAATGACAATGTTCCACCAAATGGGCAAAAATAAGAAAAGTGGGCTGGCAGCAGATCTTTCTGAAGAGGTCATGTTGATTTTGCAATGTCAGATGCAAACAAGTTTAGCCATATTTCTTTCCTAGATAAATGGAGATATTTGATAGAAATCTATCTCTGAGGCTGCTATGTTTGGTATGATTTTCGATGTGGGAGGAATAGACCAGGTTGCAGAGAAGCTGTGATTGTCTGACCCTTGGAAGGGTTGAAGGCCAGGTTGGATGGGGCTTGGAGCAAGCTGGTCTAGGGGAAGGTGTCGTGAGTGTGCTGAGAGTTGGAACAAGAGGAGCTTTAAGGTCCCTTCCAAGGCAACACATCCTGGGAGTCCATGAAGAGAAACTTGGACTTTTCCTGAGATGCTGCCTTTGCAAGGGCAAGTCCCAAATAGCCCAGGTAGTTTGAAATGCCCAGAGCAGAACCCAGCTGTGCTTTCTCATAGGTTGCCGCGGCGGTGGAGGTGGCAGGGGTGCCGCGACTCCCGGAAAAGCGGTCCGCGGTTGGGCTGCCCGGGGCACAGACACGTCCACTGCCCGGCGAGTGATTTCAGCTCAGCTCAGCTCAGCGGCAGCGTGCAGGCGACACGGAGGGAGAGAGCAGAGCGCTGTGTGGCGTTCCGCAGAGAACTGGCCTTTATTACAGCCGGGCCCTCGGCCAAGGGAGCCAGTGACAGCAGCTCTGTGGAACAGGGGAAAAACTGGGGTATTTATAGGGGAGGAGAGGGGCTTGGGGAAACTGGGATACAGGTATTGGGGTGGGGTGGCAGGGGAGAGCACCAATGGAGTGTAACAGTTTAACATAACTAACTCAAAGATTGCTGGGACTGACACTTTTCTCTCTCTTAGAAAAATGTATCTTGACTCCAAGGGAGGGCCAGGATCTCTGAATCAGGCAGTTCCCCAGCCTCCGCAGTCAACCATGGAAAAGCAGCTTCTGAACAATAAAGATTGCTCTTGCTGTGCCAACCTCGCTGCGTCGTGTGTCCGTCTCGAGCGCCACAGCAACACTCTGCAAACAGAGCTGCACCTGACTGAAAATGAATGGGACAGAAATCAGGAACTCTGAAAGTTTGATTTCCTATCAAATACAGCCCAGCCAGCCAGCCCCACACAATCCCCATCCCACCGCTCCAAATGTGGATCCCACTTCTCCCAACCTCCTTCTGGCCTGGGCTGACTTTGTGATCCTTGGATCCCCAGGTGTCTGTTCTGTTTCTGCTGCCTATTAAGTTCTGCACCTTCAAGACTGGCTCTGAGAGCCAAGGGGGGGAAGAAGAAGCTGCAGTTTGTTTGCAGAAATGGCACTCACTGCCCCGCACGCTTCCCTGGCCTGTGTTGTCTGCTGCAGGGACGGACAGTGGGACAGAGCTCTCCTTTGCTTCTCGGCACTTTAGTTCAGTTTCCTTTTTAGTTAGTTTTTAGTTTAGTTTAGTTGGTTTTTAGCTACCTGCGGCACAGGAGTTCCCCGGAGTGTTTTTTGCCTTTTTCCTTGGATCTGTTCAAAGCTGCTCTGGACTGAGAACCCAGACAAACCCCGGGAGCTCACGGCTGTGGCCCACGGGGGCCTGGGCCTGGGCCCTTTCCAGCGCTTGGAGGAACTGATAAGAGACTGAGCGAGCTGAGCTACACCCCATGGAAAGGACTTTTCTGGCTTTGCCATCTCTTCAAACAGCCAGAGGATTTATTCTTTAATATTATTCATATTATTCATATTATTCATATTCAAGGGACAACTTTAATTTGCTTTTTTTACTTGCAATTTGTGGGGCTGGCACAGGCACAATTCCCCTCCTCTTTAGGGGGGCTGGCAGTCTCCCCTTCCCCCTCTGACTTGGGGGCCTCTGTGGGCTCCATCCATCTCTTATTTTGGGGGGGCCGGGTATTTATCTCCCTTCAGTGTTGTGGGCCCAGGTATTGTCTCCATCCTCCTCCAGTTTTGAGGGGCCTGGGAGTAGTCTCTGCCTCCCACCGATTTGGGGGGACTGGTGCAGGCTCTACCCCTCTCTGATTTTGAGGGACAACCTGGAAGAAAGGCATCAAAAGCTTGACAAAGGCTGAAGGGAACGCTCTGATTACCCCTTTTGCCAAGAGGTTCCCTTAGCTGAAGTTGCTAACAAGGACCAGACTTGCCAGACCGCACTGGTTTCGGGTTCTTTTATTTCCTGGGCCCTCAGTCCTGCGTGGGACACGGGAACTGGGTGCTGCAGAGGCTGCGGCAAGGCATCAGAAATGGCCGCCCAACACCCAAGGGTGGTAGAAGATCTGCTCCAGCAGTGGCCGATCCATGGGGTGCTTGGACAAACAGCAGCGGATCAGATGTTGGCACTCTGGGGAGAGAAGGCAGAAAGCGGCGCTCACTTGCAGAAGGCTCCTGCCCAGCTGCTCCCGGCGCCTGCAGAAGCCGGGCCACGCTGCGTGTGCTGGGAGCTGCCCTTGGCGGGAGAGCGGCACGGCAGGACAAGCGTCCCCTCCTTCAGCCAAGCGTGCCACAGCCAGCCTGCCACGGGCCACCTGCTGCAGCCGGCCCTTGAGGGCACATGGACGTCCCGCACAGCTGCGGGAGGGCCGGGCTGGGCTGCGCGCTGCCACCTGCCAAAGCCTGCCTTCTTCAGGCCCCATAGCAACCTGGAGAGGCCTCCTGCGGGAAGAAGAGCTGCCCCAAGACGATGTCTCGCTCCTTCTCCAAGGGTAAGTACCCGCACACCATCTCAAACAGCAGCACGCCCAGGGACCAGATGGTCGCCCCATCGCCGTGGTAGCAGTGAAGGCCGATCCACTCGGGCGGGCAGTGCGTGCGTGTTCCTAGGGGAGACAGGCCTTCAAGTCCCCTCAGAATCCAACAAAATCCTTGAAAAATCCCACAAAATTCCAGAAAAATCCCAGAAAATCTCCACCAATTTTCAAAAAACTCATGAAAAATCCATCAAAATTATTTAAATTTTCCCAAAATATCACAAAATTCCAGAAAAATACATTAAGTTCTAGAAAAATACCTCAAAATTCCCTAAATATTCAGACATCTCTACCATATTCCAGAAACATCCCACAAAATCTCCCCAACTTCCCACAAAATTCAAGAAAAATCCCTCAAAATCCCTAAATCTCCTCAATATCCAACAAAATCTCCGCAAAAATCCCACAAAACCTCCACAAATTTCCACAAAATCTAAGAAAAATTCCACAAAATTCTTCAGGTTTCCTCAGAATCCCACACAATTCACAAGAAAAATTCACAAAATTCCTGAAAAATCCCACAAAATTCCCCAAATCTTCTCAAAACCCTACCAAATTCCAGAAACATCCCACAAAATCCCCACCAATTTCCACAAAATCTAAGAAAAATTCCTGATAATTCGTCAATTCTCTGCAGAATCCCACAAAATCCCAGAATAGTCCCTCAAAGTTCCAGAAACATCCCACAAAATCTCCACAAATATCCACAAAATACATGAAAAGTCCATCAAAATGCCAACATCTCCTCAATATCCCACAAAATTACCGGAAAATCCCACAAAATCCCCACAAGTGTTCCCTACAAAATTCAAGAAAAATATCACAAAATTCTTAAAGCCTCCTCAGAATCCCACACAATTCACAGGAAAAATACACAAAATTCCTGAAAAATCTCACAAAATTCCCTAAATCTTCTCAAATCCCAACTGAATTCCAGAAACATCCCAAAAAATCTCCACAAATTCCCACAGAATACATGAAAAATCCTGCAAAATCCCTAAATCTCCTCAATATCCCACAAAATCCTGCAAAAATCACACAAAACCTCCACAAGTTTCCACAAAATCCAAGAAAAATTCCACAAAATTCTTCAAGCCTCCTCAAAATCCCACACAATTCACAGGAAGAATACACAAAATCCCTGAAAAATCCCCAAAATTCCCTAAATCTTCTCAAATCCCAACTGAATTCCAGAAACATCCCACAAAATCTCCACAAATTCCCACAAAATCCATGAAAAATCCTGCAAAATCCCTAAATCTCCTCAATATCCCACAAAATTCCACAAAAATCACACAAAACCTACACAAGTTTCCACAAAATCTAAGAAAAATTCCTCAAAATTTTTCAAGTCTCCTCTAAACCACACAATGTCTTTGAAAAGGCCCAAAAAATTCCAGATAAATCCCTCAAAATTCCCTAAGTCTTCACAAATCCCTACCAAGTTCCAGAAACATCCCACAAAATCTCCACAAATGTCCACAAAATCTAAGAGAAATCCTGCAAAATTCATCAAGTCACCTCTAAATCCAACAAAATCCTTAAAAGGCCTTCCAAAATTCCAGAAAAATCTCTCAAAATTCCCGGAATCTTCTGAAAACTCTAGCAAATTCCAGAAATGCCTCATAATATCTTTACAAATTACCACAAAATTCAAGAAAAATACCACAAAATTGGCTAAATCTTTTCCAAATACCACAAAATTCTTGAAAAGCCCAGCAAAAGTCCAGAAACATCCCACAAAATTCCTAGAATCTTTTGAAAACCCAAATGAATTCCAGAAACATCCCACAAAATCCCCACAAATTTCCATAAAATTCAAGAAAAATCCCTCAAAATTCCCTAAATCACCTTAAAACCTTACCAAATTCCAAGAACATGCCACAAAATTTCCTAAATCTTCCCAAAACCCAACTGAATTCCAGAAACATCCGACAAAATCTTTAGAAATTCCCACAAAATATTTGAAAAAATCCCTCAAAATCCTTAAATCTCCTCAATATCCCACAGAATTCCACAAACATCACATAAAACCTCCACAAGTTTCCACAAAATGTAAGAAAAATGTCTCAAAGATCTTAAACTCTACCCGGAATCCCACACAATTCACAGGAAAAAATTCACAAAATTCCTGAAAAATCCCACAAAATTCACAATCTTTTCTCAAAACCCTACCAAATGGCAGAAACATCCCACAAAATCTACACAAATAACCAGAAAATCCAAGAAATATCCCACAAAATTCCCTTAATCTCCTCAATATCCTACAAAATTCCTGGAATATCCCACAAAATCCCCACTCATTTCCATAAAATTCAAGAAAAATCCCACAAAATGCCCGAAATCACCTTACAACCATACCAAATTCCAGGAATATGCCAAAAAATTTCCTAAATCTTCTCAAAACCCAACAAATTCCAGAAACATCCCATAAAATCTCCTCAATATCCAACAAAATTCCTAAAAAATCCCACAAAATTCCCTAAATCTTCTCAAAACCCAACTGAATTCCAGAAACATCCCACAAAATCTTTACAACTTCCCACTAAATACATGAAAAAAACCTCAAAATCCCAAAATCTCCTCAATATCCCACAAAATTCCACAAAAATCACACAAAACCTCCACAAGTTTCCACAAAATCTATGAAAAATTCCACAAAATTCTTCAAGCCTCCTCAGAATCCCACACAATTCACAGGAAAAATACACAAAATTCCTGGAAAATCCCACAAAATTCACAAAATCTTCTCAAAACCCCACCAAATTCCAGAAACATCCCACAAAATCTACACCAATTTCCACAAAATCCAAGAAAAATCCCACAAATTCTCCCTAAATCTCCTCAATACCCTACCAAATTCCAGGAATATCCCACAAAATCCCCACTATTTTCCATCAAATTTAAGAGTAATCCCACACAATTCCCTAAATCACCTTAAAACAATACCAAATTCCAGGAATATGCCACAAAATTCCCTAAATCTTCTCAAAACCCAACTGAATTCCAGAAACATCTTACAAAATCTCCACAAATTCCCACAGAATACATGAAAAATCCCTCAAAATCCCTAAATCTCATCAATATCCCACAAAATTCCACAAATATCCCACAACACCTCCACAAGTTTCCACAAAATCCAAGAAAAATTCCACAAAATTCTTCAAGCCTCCTCAGAATCCCACACAATTCACAGGAAAAATACACAAAATCCCTGAAAAATCCCCAAAATTCACAAAATTTCTCAAACTCCTACCAAATTGCAGAAACATCCCACAAAATCTCCACAAATTCCCACAAAATCCTTGAAAAATCCATCAAAATTCTCCAAGTCGCCTCAGAATCCCACAAAATTCTTGAAAAATCCCACAAAATTCTTGAAAAATCCCACAAAATTCCCTAAATCATTCCAAAACCATAACAATTCACACACCATAAAATCCGCACAAATTCCCAAAAAATTCAAGAACATCACAAAATATGCTCAATCTTTTCAAAATACCACAAAATTCTTGAATAGCCCCACAAAATTCCAGAAATATCCCACAAAATTTCCTAAATCATTCCAAAACCCTACCAAATTCCAGAAACATCCCACAAAATCTACACAAATTTCCATCAAATTCAAGGAAAATCCCTCAAAATTCCCTAAATCACCTTAAAACCATACCAAATTCCAGGAATATGCCACAAAATTCCCTAAATCTTCTCAAATCCCAACTGAATTCCAGAAACATCCCACAAAATCTCCACAAATTCCCACAGAATACATGAAAAATCCTGCAAAATCCCTAAATCTCCTCAATATCCCACAAAATCCTGCAAAAATCACACAAAACCTCCACAAGTTTCCACAAAATCCAAGAAAAATTCCACAAAATTCTTCAAGCCTCCTCAAAATCCCACACAATTCACAGGAAAAATACACAAAATCCCTGAAAAATCCCCAAAATTCACCAAATCTTCTCAAACCCTTACCAAATTGCTGAAACATCCCACAAAATCTCCACAAATTCCCACAAAATCCATGAAAAATCCCTCAAAATTCTTCAAGCCGCCTCAGAATCTCACAAAATTCCACAAAAATCTCACAAAAATCTCCAGAAATGTTCACAAAATCGAAGAAAAATTCCTCAAAATTCGTCAATTCTCTGCAGAATCCCACAAAATTCCAGAAACATCCCACAAAATCTCCACAAATCTCCACAAAATCTAAGAAAAATCCAGCAAAATTCATCAAGTCTCCTCTAAATCCCACAAAATCCTTGAAAAGCCTTTACAAGATATTAAAAAAAAAACACTCAAAATTCCCTAAATCTTCTGAAAACTCTACCAAATTCCACAAAAATCCCACAAAATTCACAGGAAATCTCCACAAATTCCCACAAAATTCCTGAAAACCCCCCCAAAATTCCAGAGAAGACCCACAAAATTCCCCAAATCTTCTCAAAACCCAACTGAATTTCAGAAACATCCCACAAAATCTCCACAAATTCCCACAAAATACATGAAAAATCCCTCAAAATTCTTCAAGCCACCTCACAATCTCACAAAATTCTTGAAAAATCCCACAAAATCTTCACAAATGTACCCAAAATCTAAGAACAATTCCACCAAATTCTTCAAGCCTCCTCAGAATCCCACACAATTTACAGGAAAAATACACAAAATTCCTGAAAAATCCTACAAAATTCAAAAAATCTTCACAAAATCCTACCAAATTCCAGAAACATCCCACAAAATCTCCACAAATTCCCACAAAACACATGAAAGAAACCTCAAAATCCCTAAATCTCCTCAATATCCCACAAAATTCCACAAAAATCCCACAAAACCTCCACAAGTTTCCACAAAATCCAAGAAAAATTCCACAAAATTCTTCAAGCCTCCTCAGAATCACACACAATTCACAGGAAAAATACACAAAATCCCTGAAAAATCCCCAAAATTCACAAAATCTTCTCAAACCCTTACCAAATTGCAGAAACATCCCACAAAATCTACACAAATTTCCATCAAATTCAAGGAAAATCCCTCAACATTCCATAAATCACCTTAAAACCATACCAAATTCCAGGAATATGACACAATATTCCCTAAATCTTCTCAAATCCCAACAAACTCCAGAAACATCCCACAAAATCTCCTCAAAAACCCACAAAATTCCTGAAAAATCCTACAAAATTCCCTAAATCATTCCAAAACCCTACCAAATTCCAGAAACATCCCACAAAATCCCCACTAATTTCCATCAAATTCAAGGAAAATCACACAAAATTCGCTAAATCACCTTAAAACCATACCAAATTCAAGGAATACGCCACAAAATTCTCTAAATCTTCTCAAACCCTAACCAAATTGCAGAAACATCCCACAAAATCTCCACAAATTCCCACAAAATCCTTGAAAAATCCCTCAAAATTCTTCAATTCGCCTCAGAATCCCACACAATTCTTGAAAAATCCCACAAAATTCCAGAGAAGTCCCACAAAATTCCCTAAATCATTTCAAAACCATACCAATTCACAGCAATGTCCCACAAAATCTCCACCCATTCCCACAAAATCCCACAAAAATCCCTCCAAATTCCCTAAATCTTCTGAAAACTCTACCAAATTCCAGAAACGCCCCATAAAATCTCCACAAATTCCCACAAAATTCAAGAAGAACACCACAAAATTCGCTCAATCTTTTCAAAATACCAGAAAATTCTTGAATAGCCCCACAAAATTCCAGAAATATCCCACAAAATTTCCTAAATCATTCCAAAACCCTACCAAATTCCAGAAACATCCCACAAAATCTCCTCAATAGCCAACAAAATTCCTGAAAAATCCCACAAAATTCCCTAAAACTTCTCAAAACCCAACTGAATTCCAGAATCATCTCGCAAAATCTCCAAAAATTCCCACAAAATACATGAAAAATCCCTCAAAATGCCAAAATCTCCTCAATATCCCACAAAATTCCAGAAATATCCCACAAAATTTCCTAAATCATTCCAAAACCCTACCAAATTCCAGAAACATCCCACAAAATCTCCACTCTTTTCTAAAATTTACAGAAAAATCCCTCAAAATTCCAGAAAAATCCCACAAATTCCTCAAAAATCCCACAAAATTATTTAAATCTTCTCAATATCACACAAAATTCCAGAAATATTTTACAGATTCCACAAAAATCCCACTAAAATTCACAAAAATCCCACAAAATTATTTCAATCTGCTCAAGATCCTATAAACTTCTACAAAAATCCCTCAAAATTCCCCAAATCTCCTCAAAATGCCACAAAGTTTTTCTCCTGGCCTACAAATGGCCGATGCTGAGTACTGACAGCAGTTGGGACCATTGAAAAGTGACATCAACCTGGGAACACCACTTGAAGACCTAAGGCTGGCAATTCCTTGCTCTCTTTGCTTTCCGCCTTTTCAAGAGGTACCAGGGCTCCCCTTCAGCCTCCTTCCCCCCAGGCCAGCCAAGGCCACGGGAGGGGAGCGGGGCTGGCCGCAGCTCTGCGCTTCCCGGGGAGGATGGAGACTGGCAAGTGACAGGAGCCCCTTCTCAGAGGCTTGGCTGGGCCTTGCACAGCGGGGCTGCCGGGCCAGGCCGCTCCCTGCCTGGCCTGCACTTGCTGCCGCTGCTCAGTTTCACCACACACTGCCCACTAAAGATATGCAGGGAAAGATAGGAGCTTGCAGCGTGCTCAGATAATGGCCACACTCCCCACAGCAGCCATGGGAAAAAATCTTCTAGCGCAGACAGCTCCAGCCGCTGCTCCGCAAGAGATCCCGGGACCATCCACAAGGCCTGGGCAAGACTTGAACCTGCTCCCTACTCAGGTGAGTCTTGCAAATTCATCCTTTTTTCCAGAGATAGGGGAAGAGAGAGAGAGTGACCAACATGGAAAGAGACAGCATAAACTGTTGTGAGGTGCTTCAGGGAGGCAAAGAGTTAGTTTCAGATAAGCATTGTTACAGGAGAGGCATGGCTGTAAGCCAAGCTAGTGAATTTTGACCTCCTGCTTTGGGAGATGGGCGTGGGAGCCCTGGATGAAGTTGTCCCACCCCAAACCCCTTGTGAAGGGTGGCCCGGGGGTTCAGATTGGGTTTCAGTCCCTGGGGGGTTTCTCCCTTGTTGTGTTTCTAGTGGTCCCTGACCCTGAACTCTACCCTCAAGGGTGGAGACCCTCAAGAGTTCTGTCCCTCAAAAACCCCTGCCCTGCCTTTGTTGGGGGCTCTCTGTTCTGGATCAGAGTTGTTCCCGTGCTGAAGAAATGGTTTCATGAACAAAGGCGCTTCTCGTTGTAGTACATGCCGGTTTCCAGAAAATATCATCCCTGGACCTGATCCTGCAGTTGCGGACTGCAACAAATGGTGGAGAATGCACGGCATCCAGCGAGGCACCAGGAGAACAGCAGGAGCGGCTCCATGGACACTCCGTAAATCTCTGGCTGATGGCTCGAGAGTTGGAGAGACTCCCACCTTAGAAAGGAGGAGTCGAGAATACCTGGCAGGAGGGCCAAGCTGGGAGTGCCTCAGGGCCATGGGGGAAAAGGGCTTATGGAGGTGGGGGAGCCGAGAGACCAGACACTGGGACAAACATCTAACATCACCCAACGAGACGTATTATGGAGGGTTTTGGTTTTTTTATATACATGGGAAGGACCTTTATGGACGAGATTAACATTATGGACGATTATGGACGATTATGGATGGTATGGCCCTTCCTGTGGACTGTTTTTTGGCTTCTGTGAAGTCCCTCATTTTTTTTTGGTGTATACCTCCCTGTATCTTCCCCTCTCCTCTGTTCCTAAGGGCAGGACAAAGGGTGAAAAATGCCAAGACGGCTCGGGGTTGCTGCCGACTCCCCGTCACCCCGGTGTCTTTCTGCCATCCCATCCCCTGTTTTCCTGAAGGCAGGCAAGGGACGGGGAACATCCAGAGTGCTGCGGGTCTGCTGCCGTCTGCCCACCGTTTCGTGTCCTCCTTCACCCCCTGTCTTTCCATATTCTCGTTCCCTGGCCGGGAAAGTCCATCCCGGACCCTGCCCTCTTCCCAAGATGGCACTGCCCACGCGGTCTGGGATTCCTTTTTTCCCGCCTTGCTCCTTCTTTTCTGGCCCCCAACCTTCCCTTCCCCCAGTAACTCCTGCTTCACTCCCAGCCCTTTCTTTGGCTGCTCCACCCGTGGGGGCTGTGCCTTTTCCATGGTGGGCAACACCCCCTCTGGGGAAATGGAAACTGGAACCGAGCTCTGAAAGCCAGCGTTTCACCAAGAACATCTCAAGTGGCAACGCCCACACCTACGAGACCAGAGCCGAAGCTGGAGATCTAAGAACTCTGCCCCTCATGAGAGGAGATCTAAGAGCTGCGCCCTTCCTGAAAGAAACTCCAGAACTGGAAGAGACTGAACTAAAAAAATATTACGTTTCTATTAAGTACCATCACTGTTTAATTTGTTTGTTTTTAATTTTGTTTCTTTCTGTTTGTTTGTTTGCTTAACGTGTTTTGTTATTGAGTTTTTAGTGTCCCACAGAGCAAAGCGGGTGCTCTGTGGAGGAGGTGAGATTTTATGCTGTAAGTTTTGGAAACATTTTTAAGCTCCAAATTAAAATTTGAAGGGGAAAAAAGAAAAAAGGAGCAGATGTTGTGATGTGCCTCGGGGGAGGCAACGAATTCCATTGTCCCACCCCAAACCCCTTGTGAAGGACGGCCCAGGGGTTCCGATTGGCTTTGAATCCCTGGGGGGTTTCTCCCTTGCTGTGTTTCTAGTGGTCCCTGACCCTGAACTCCAGCCTCAAGGGTGGAGACCCTCAAGTGTTCTGTCCCTCAAAAACCCCTGCCGTGCCTCTGTTTGGGGCTCTCTGTTCTGGATCTGAGTTTGTTCCCATGCTGAAGAAATGGTTTCATGAACAAAGGCCCGTCTCACTGGTGTTCCATGCTGGTCCCCAGAACCCTGTGGTTTCCCTGGCCGAGATCCTGAGGTTGCGGACTGCAACAGGTGCCAAGGTTGGAGAAGTTGGTGTGAAAACTCGACTTTGTGCTGTCAATGTTCTGAGTGTTGAGCCAGCACCAAATCTGTGCAACTCTATGGGAAGGAAATAATAAGGCAAAATGACATAATTGAAACAAGGAAATGCTCTTGGCACTTGATGTGCACAAATGCACAGCAGGAGAGGAAGAGCAGAGCAGCTACAAGCTGCCAGTACTTGCAGAAGAATGAATGGAAGTAACTTCCTGTTTAGGCTGGAAATTCGGAGAAAATTTGACCCCATCCAGAAGGGTGTTGAAGTGAAGCAGCTGTCTAGTGACAAGAGACAGATGGAGAAGTGAAACCCCAAAGGAAAGGCTTTGAATGTGGAGTTTTTTGGATGGTGGGGTCTTTAGAAACAGATCTTGCAAATCCCATGGGTGATGCAGGCGGCTTGCCAAGGGAGCATCCCTGTCCCCATGCCAGGGAGCTGCTGCTCTGGTCGCACAGGGTGCTTTGGGTTGTACCTGATGGCTCAGCAGAGCTTGGGGAAATGCCTCAATGTTTTTTGGATTTGAATGGCATTTGGGTCAAATCCAATTTCTCCTCTGCGGGATGAAGTCTTGAGCTCTGACGGGTTTCACTTGAAGATTTCTTTAATCTATGCCCCAGGCCAAAACCCCCCAGCAGATCCCCTGCTCCTCCCACTCTGTGTCTGCCCCAGCTATGATCCTTGGAGCTTTTCCCTTCAACTGAAAGAACTGGAAATTGGCTGGGTTTTGTCACCTCTTGGCAACAAAATTGTCTCCTGTTGTGCAGCTCAGGGGGAAAGAAACTTCTTCCTCCCTTCCGTTTGCTGCAACCAAGTGTTTTGTTCCTCTTGGTGAAGAGCTGGGAAGAAAGACTTCTTTTTAAGCTGAGGGAGCCAAATTCAATACCCTTCTCATTTGGAGCAAAATCACCCAGTTATTTATGTTGAAAGTAACTCCAAAATTTTTAAGGGATCTTTTGAGAAAATATTTCTCTTGGTGACTGATTGCAAGTGGGTATGGGAAGAAACTCTTTGCCTTGAACCATTCAAAGCAGTAATTTCTTCCCAAACAGTAGAAGCAATTACATTTTCTGGGTGGAAAAAATAAAATAAAATAAAATAAAATAAAATAAAATAAAATAAAATAAAATAAAATAAAATAAAATAAAATAAAATAAAATAAAATAAAATAAAATAAAATAAAATAAAATAAAATAAAATAAAATAAAATAAAATAAAATAAAATAAAATAAAATAAAATAAGGTAGTAGTGGGGCAGAGGAGCTTCAAGCCAATCTCCATGTGCTGCCAATGACTGAATTAAATGCACAGGGCTCCTAGCAGCTGGGCCAGACCAAACGCTGTTTTTGGTTTCTTGGGGGTTTTGTCAGAAATCTTTGTAGCACCAATAGTTCATGGACTTCTCTCTGCTGGCTTCAGCCATTCCTGCTGCCCATCATATCTTGCTATTATAAGGCAGCTCTTTTCATGATGTTGTCTTTGAAGTCAGATCTCTGAGCCTTTTTCTACTTCTAGCCCCAGTTTTCAGTAGGACCAACATTTTCTTCTCTGGGAGTGTATTCAGTGGTGGCCACACAAGCGAAGGCAAGGAGGTGGCAGGTGATAATTGATGGAACTTCCTGTAATGAGAAAAACTCAGCATTCAATTTCCATCTCCTTAGAAATCTCTATTTTTCTTTCTTTTCCTGCCTCTTCTGCTCTTTGTGGCTGCTCTGAGTTTAGCCCTTGGAAATGCAATTCTATGGCTCCAAATGATTTGGAGACAGAATAATCTTGTACATAAAACCAAATCAATTTAACTTTCCAATATGAAAACAGTTTGACATCCAGGCTTGGGGGGAGCTGGCAGTAGTTAGTGCCTGGCCAATGACAGAACACAGAGTTCGTCTGATTGAGGTGAAATTTCATTCACTGGAGACAAAGTCAAATTGCCTCGTATTTGCTCAGCACTACAAATCCGTTTGAAGCTGGTTGCCAAGACTTGCTGCAAGTGCTGAGTGATGGGATAAAGCCCTGCAATGGCACCATGAAATGGGAGAGCTGGAGAGAAATCTCAAAGAATGGCATTTCCAAGCATTTTCAGGCGCTGATGTTCTGCTGCTGGCTTGGTGCTGTCCAAGGGGCTGATTGGAATGGTTTTAGAGGAACTAAGCTGGGCAGTGGAATGCACCTCAGGCAGAAAATGCATCTCTGGTCTCTGCAAGTGCCTTTATCTCCCTCCATGCTCCTCAGCACTGAAATCCTGCAAGGACTGAGGGAATCTGAGGCTTTGGGAATGGCCAATAGTGAGAGATATTGGGGAGATTTGACTCAGGAGATGGAAGCAGCAGCAGAAGGTGCTGTCATCTTCATCCTAGTGCTCTCCTGCATGCTGATGCATCGTGAAGGAGGCAGGATTGCATCAAGGACCTTCTGTGTCTCCCGTGGCAAATTCTTTCATGTCTTAGAGTTTCAGGCATGTGTTGTGTGGCTGTGCTGCACCCCAGGGCCAGGCTCTGCCTCTCTTTGCTCTGGCTGCTGCTTCCAAGCTGTCCACTGTGATTTTGATTTGCAAGCCACCTCTCTGACCAGCTTCCACTTTGCTTGAAAAATTCAGCACCATGTTGGTGGCTGAACAAGTCCCAGAGCTGGGGAGAAGGATTTGAGCTGCAATTTGCATCACAGAGTTGTTAGAGTGGGGAAAATGTTGCATCCCTCCTGGATCTGGAGCTTCTAATCTTGTTGCAAACATGGAAAACCTCTTCAGCTTCTCTCATTCTACCTAAATTTGATTCCTGCTTTGATTTCACACCTCTTTCATGCAGCTTTTTCCTCTGTCCTTGGCTAGATTTGTCAGGTCTGAGAAACTTGGTCGAGCCTCCATCACCTATCCCTGCTCCTAATGCTGCTTTGAATTCTCTTGGGAATCTGAGCATGAGGGAAACTGGGGGGACTTTAGTGAGAGGAAAAGTGAGGCACAGAGGCTGAAGTGCAAATGCAGAGTGTGGGTCACCAGAGTCTGCAGTGTTGTGGGGATTTGGGCCATGCAAACAGATGTTTCTTCTCTGAGAATGGTTGATTCCTTCGGTGTGTCTCCTCCTGAAATTCCTGTGCACCAGGCCTGGTGCTGGAGCTGCAGCAGCACAAAGTTGCCAGGGAGCCGTGTGGGACCCAGTGGGAATCATTTCTTTGTTGCTTTTGATGAAAAGTTGTGACATGAATCTCAGTGTCAGGGAGGTGCCCCGTTAATGCTGCTGCAGTGCCCACACACTGTGTGTGCAGACAGCTCAGGAGAAAATGAAGAAAAGCCAGGATGAAATCCCATGTGCTACTGAACTCGATCAGAACCTGCTTGGAGTGAAGTGTGTGAAGTGACTGGGGAGAGCTGGATAGAAGGGACAGCTCTGAGAAGTGTGTGGTTCATCACTGACATCCTTCCAGTGATCTTAGCACACAGACGAAAAAGTATCAGTTTGCATGGCCTGAATCTCTGGGTCTGGAAATCCTGCGTGTTGCACAAGCTGTGCTGAGCTCATCTGGCTCTGAAATATCATCTCTGCATGTTAGCCAGGAAAAGCTAAGTTCTGTAGAGATGAATAAAAATCAGTGGTAACCCAGAAGCAAACCTTGGCAATAGACATGTGTGGCAGGTGAGGAGACTGAAAGCTTTCATTCTTGTTGTGGGAGAATGAATTCAGCAATAAAAAATCCTGTCTCTTGGCATTAAAATACTTTAGTTTCAGCTCTGCCCCAGACCATCAATGTCCCTGTGTGGTTGGGGGTAGGTTGTCCCCCTGTAGCTCTCTGCAGGTTGGTGCTAATTCAAGATGTTCTGGCAGGTTCCAGTGTTTTGGTGCCTGAGCAGGGAGTGCAGAAGAGGGATTGCAAGCGCTGCCATTTGCTGTGCTAGAAAGTCCAAGGGACAAATTTGTGCCAATTAAGGTCTCCCCTTGAAGTAGGAGGAACAACTGATGTTGTGCTTGTAGCAGAGTGTGGTGACAGAGGGGGTTTGCAAAGGAAATGTTGGTGCATGTAGGCCAGCGGCCCCTGTGCTGAGGCTCCCTCCAGGCTGGCTCCAGCCCCTCAGGGTGCCCAGGAAGCAGGCTGCCCGCAGCCCAGTGCAGCCTCCTTAGCCCTGGGGCTAGCCAGGGAAGAGCCATGGATGAGGCTCAGCCCTGCTCCCATGTGGGATGCCATGGGACAGGGCCCACTGGGATTTGCCCCTCCAGCTCCCAAGTGTGTCCAGAGAAACTGCAAGGAGAGGGTGAGCTCTGTCAGTGGGACCCCCTGTGCACAGGGAGCCACTGCTGGGGTGGCTGTGCCAGCTCCCTCTGGGACATCCAGCCCTGGGAACCTGGAGCGAGTGGAAACCACAACTTTGCAAATGTGTCCGAAAAAAATGCAAAGAGAACTGGGGTGTGAAAAACAAAGAATGTTTATTTGTAGAAGAAAAGGAACAAGAATGAACTACACAACATATTTACATGGTAAGAATATTTGTAACAAGAACAACAACAACAAACTATAGAACCTATTTACCTAAGAACATATCTAACTAAACTACATGGAACATATTTACAGAACACTAAAACAAACTCTAAAATGTCTATCTGAACAAAACAACTCCAAAACGTATATACAGAAGGGTGGCATCTCTGCCCGCGATGTGCCTCAGTCCTGGAAGAAAAACAAGTAGCACGGTCAGTGCAGTCAGGCATGGAGGGGTGTTCCATGTGCTCCCGGGCTGGGACACTGGCACAGGGGGACTCTGCTGCCAGAAGTGAGCCTGGCTGGGGCTGGGGGCTGTGGCCCAGGCACTGGAACAGGGCTTGTGTGGCCTAAAGCAAGGCCAGGCCAGGCCAGGGATGGCCACCAGAATCCAGTGCATGGGCTAGCGTGTCCCTGAGCAGGGAGTGCCCAGCCCAGCCCCAGCCTGGCAGCAGGGGACCCGCTCTGCCCATGGGGAGCACCTGCCTGTTCTACTGCTGGCATTGGTCTTCATCCCAACACCATGTCCTCCTCCTCGTCTTCTAGATCGATTTCCATGTCCTCAATATCATCTTCCACCTCCACCTCCATCTCTTCTTCTGTCTCATCAACATCCACGTCCATCTCTTCCTCCCCAGTATCCTCTCCGTCCACTTCCATTTTCTCTTCTCTATCAATCTTTGTATCAACCTCCATCTCCTCCTCTCGGTCTGGGACAGCCTGCAGAGGTAGCAAAATCTCAGAGTGGGGTCCCGTTCCCACGGTATTGAACAGAGCTCCAGCCCACCCAGGCAGCTGCGGGGTGTCCACCTCCATGGAATAGTACCATACCTTCTTTGGAGCAAATGCAGACATCCTGCAGGGATGGATAACGAAATCCAGGCAATGGGCAGCTTTCAGGACTGAGGGGGGTATCAGGGAGCAGGTGACAATCAAAGTGGCAGGGGTAGCTGTGGAGCACTCTGAAGAGCGTGCTGACACAAGGAGCCAAGGGTTGTGTTGTGGCCGTTGCTGGATGCTGGAAGTTCTAGCTGGAGCGTGCACTGTGACATCACTGCCAGGAGCCCAGGCCCAGGCTGAAGTGGACAACGGAGACCATAGAATGATGGAATCCCTGGGTGGCTGGGCTTGGAAGGGACCCTAAAGACCATTTTGTTCCAAGCGGAGCAATCTTCCCCCAGAATATGTTGCTCAGAGCCCTGCTCCCAGCTGGCCTTGGATGTTGCCAAGGATGGAGCATCCCCAGGCTGTGTGCACAGCCTGGGCCAGTGCCCCAGCAGCCTGAGTGGAAAAGAGCAGCTTCATTAGATGCAACTTCAATCTCACTCCTGCAGTTGAAAGGCTTCTCCTCTCGGTGCCCATCTTTCCTAGAGCTGCAGGGAGGCCTCCCCAGCACCTTCTCTTTCCAGGCTGAGCAACCCCAGCCCCACATGGACAGCAGTCAGATATGTGGGGGTCAAGGCTAAAGGGTAGCAAATAGCATCAGGAAGTGAGAGATGGAAGCTTTTGCAGATGGAAGGTTTGCCTCTAAATGTAGAAAATAAATAAAAGTAGAGGGGAAAATGGTGGCACTCTGGCTCTGTTCTAACTGGGGAATATTTTCTTCTTTTCTGTCGTGCTGCCCCAAGTTTTGTTGTTTGAAAGGAGGTTTGGCAAAATATCCATTGTCTTCTCCATTGGTGAAACACTGAGCAAAGTCAGGGCAAGCTGATGATGCAGAGTAAAACCTGGAAATATCTACTGGTGATCCTGATCCTGGGGAATGCAGCTAAAGCCAGCCAAAAGCAATTTCTGGAAAGTCAAGCCTGGTTTACGTTTTCTGGAGTTTGGCTGTGCCAACTAAATCAGTCACTTATAAAAAAAGAAAAAAACTCAAATCAAAACAGACAAAAACACAAACAAACAAACCCAAAGAAACCAATCAAACCAATAGATAAAAAAAACCAAAATAAAACCAAAGGCAGTGAGAAGTTAGGATTAGTTTTAAGGATATCACAGCAGGCGAATGGCTGCTTCCTACAGGATCACCATCCAAAGCCACCTAGAGCAACTTCTCCAAAATATATCCAACAGGAGAAATCTAAAAAGTGATCCATGGCAGCTTTGGGGGCAGCTCTGCATTACGGTGAAGGATGAGCATGCAGTGGTACAGATCCAGCACTGCCCACCCTCCAGGCTGCTGTTTGCTCTGCTGAAAGACTCTTGCAGGACTGTGGCCCCTCTCCATGCAATGGAAATCATTGCCACAGCTCTCAGTTGAGGCACTGGCATTTCCAGAGCCAGATTCAGGCACAATCTTACTGCCTGCTGAGCATCTGGGAAAAATCCTGAGCATCTTCAGGCCTAGAAGCACAAAACAGCTCAGGCTCTCCCTGAACTGGCTTTTCAGGGGAGCTTTCCATAGCTCTGCAAGATTTCTTCATCCCTCAACACATCTGACTTTATGTCCAATGATGCATTTGGGTTTCTTCCTTCCTCCTGTGTGCCCCTGAGTAACCTTGCACGTGGATGGAGGAGATTGTGTACAGGACAATTGATTCCTGGATTGCCATTTGGCTTCACTGTCACTCAGTTGAACATGGTCCTTATCTAAGAAGGACTTGCAAGAAATGGGTAGGAGTTTTGGCTCTGAGAGGAGCAGAAAGCACATTTTCTACACCAAATTGCCAGCTGATGCAGTTTCCCTGCCAAAATAGTGATTGCCATTCATCTTCCCGGGAAGAATGTGAAGACCCATTCAGAGATCCCGGGTTCAGCTGGCCTTTGGCTTTGTGTACATCATTTCACATGTCCAGTTTCAAGGGCCACTAAAAGAGGCTCATGTTTGCCTTGCTACGCAGAAGTGCTGTAGGTATTTCCAGGAGAAAAAGAAAAAAATCGCTGTCCTGTGGCATGGTAGAAATGCCACCACAATTGTGACTCTGTGAGCAAAGAGAGCCAGTGCTTTTTGGGGCTGCAGCAGCTGAGAGTGTGGCAGAGCAGATTTTCAGTTCTTTTTAGAGTCCTGAAAACATTGTTCCCTGAACAATCTTTCTCTCCTGTCTTCTGTCATAAACTGTGGAACAGAGAACATGGAAAGGAGCAGAGGTTTGTTTAAATTGGCTTTTTTATTTTTTAGTCTTGAAATAGTGTCAGCTTGATACATGATACTTTAGAAGTTGGATGAGTAGCACCTATTTCATCCCAGCAGAGAGGTGGGATTTAAGACTTCCAACAACAGAAGTACTGGATGTGTAAGAGCTCAGTTCTCCACCCCTCACACCCTGGTATCTCGCTGTACTATTTTAAGCAGCCTCAGCCAGATACATTAAAATACTGCTCCAAACAACAACAGAATGACAATGTTCCACCAAATGGGGAAAAATAAGCAAAGTGGGTGGATGGCAGCCCATTCTGAAGAGCTCGTGTTTATTTTGCGAAGTCAGATGCAAACAAGTTTTGCCATATTTCTTTCCTAGGAAAATGTAGATATTTAATAGAAATCTATCTCTGAGGCTGCTAAGTTTGGTCCGATTTTCGATGTGGGAGGAATAGACCAGGTTGCAGAGAAGCTGTGATTGTCTGACCCTTGGAAGGGTTCAAGGTCAGGTTGGATGGGGCTTGGAGCAAGCTGGTCTAGGGGAAGGTGTCGTAAGTGTGCTGAGAGTTGGAACAAGAGGAGCTTTAAGGTCCCTTCCAAGGCAACACATCCTGGGAGTCCATGAAGAGAAACTTGGACTTTTCCTGAGATGCTGCCTTTGCAAGGGCAAGTCCCAAACACCCCTGGTAGTTTGAAATGCCCTGAGCAGAACCCAGCTGTGCTTTCTCATAGGTTGCCGCGGCGGTGGAGGTGGCAGGGGTGCCGCGACTCCCGGAAAAGCGGTCCGCGGTTGGGCTGCCCGGGGCACAGACACGTCCTCTGCCCGGCGAGTGATTTCAGCTCAGCTCAGCTCAGCGGCAGCGTGCAGGCGACACGGAGGGAGAGAGCAGAGCGCTGTGTGGCGTTCCGCAGAGAACTGGCCTTTATTACAGCCGGGCCCTCGGCCAAGGGAGCCAGTGACAGCAGCTCTCTGGAACAGGAGATAAACTGGGGTATTTATTGGGGAGGAGAGGGGCTGGGGGAAACTGGGAAACAGGTATTGGGGTGGGATGGCAGGGGAGAACACCAATGGAGTGTAACAGTTTAACATAACTAACTCAAAGATTTCTGGGACTGATACTTTACTCTCTCTTAGAAAAAAGTATCTTACCTCCAAGGGAGGGCCAGGATCTCTGAATCAGGCAGTTCTCCAGCCTCGGCAGTCAACCATGGAAAAGCAACTTCTGAACAATAAAGATTGCTCTTGCTGTGCCAACCTCGCTGCGTCGTGTGTCCGTCTCGAGCGCCACAGTGACACTCTGCAAACAGAGCTGCACCTGACTGAAAATGAATGGGACAGAAATCAGGAACTCTGAAAGTTTGATTTCCTATCCAATACAGCCCAGCCAGCCAGCCCCACACAATCCCCATCCCACCGCTCCAAATGTGGATCCCACTTCTCCCAACCTCCTTCTGGCCTGGGGTGACTTTGTGATCCTTGGATCCCCAGGCGTCTGTTCTGTTTCTGCTGCCTATTAAGTTCTGCACCTTCAAGACTGGCTCTGAGAGCCAAGGGGGGGAAGAAGAAGCTGCAGTTTGTTTGCAGAAATGGCACTCAGTGCCCCGCATGCTTCCATGGCCTGTGTTGTCTGCAGCAGGGACAGACAGTGGGACAGAGCTCTCCTTTGCTTCTAGGCACTTCAGTTCTGTTTCCTTTTTAGTTAGTTTTTAGTTTAGTTTAGTTGGTTTTTAGCTAGCTGAGGCACAGGAGTTCCCCGGAGTGTTTTTTGCCTTTTTCCTTGGATCTGTTCAAAGCTGCTCTGGACTGAGAACCCAGACAAACCCCGGGAGCTCACGGCTGTGGCCCACGGGGGCCTGGGTCTGGGCCCTTTCCAGCGCCGGAGGAACTGATAAGAGACTGAGTGAGCTGAGCTACACCCCATGGAAAGGACTTTTCTGGCTTTGCCATCTCTTCAAGCTGCCAGAGGATTTATTCTTTAATATTATTCATCTTGCTCATGCTTGTAGATACTTGGATTGTTAAGTAAACTATGTTTTTCCACTTTTCTCCAAGAAAATGTTTTCCTGAAATATTCGGATGAGGGGCAACTTTAATTTGCTTTTTAGAGTGACCCCATTCAGAGGGTTTCTTCCAAATTTGCCCTAAACCAGAACATCTTCCAACTCCATCTCACCTGGCGGCGGTGGAACTGAGTAATTTTGGTGTGGGATTGAGATTTTCTGAGGAGGAACAAGCCCTTTTGAGTTGGGATTGAGCCCTTTTGGGGTAAAATGGAGCTGTTTTCAGTGAGATTCAGTTGTTATGAGGTGACAGATGGATCCCTTCTGGCTTTTGGAGTGCAAAGAGATGGAGATGAGAAGCTGTTGGGGGTTAGGTTTCCTTCTTTTTGTTCTGGCTCAACTGTGGAATTTTTACCCATTAGTTGTGGGGAAAACCTGACTGTGGGTGGTACTTGAGAAACACAAAGAGTTCGGTTGGGCCCAAGGGGAAAGGGGGCAGGAAAAGGGGATGGTGGGCAGAGTTTGGCAGCTTCTTCAGCTTCAGAGAAGGACACTTTGCTGGGAGCTGTTGCTGCTGAGAGAAGGGAATTTGCCATCACCCAGATGGAGCTGCTGCTTCTTCTTCTCCTTCTTCCCTCTTCGTTGGTGGCCTCACACCCCCTGTCCTGCCGGGACATGTGGCAGTGCCAGGCACCGCCGTGGAGATGCTGATCTACCTCAGCCACCGGCCCGGGATCTCAGCTCATCCCTGCTGTTCCAGCTGAGTGTTCCTCAGAGCCCTGCAGGAGCACTGGCACTGACTGCCAACCCGAGGGGGTTTGTGAAGCAAAGCCTCTCCTCCATCCTTTCCCGTCTTGGACGAGAAGGCTCTCACGGGGTCTCTAGTTCTGTTTTGTTGTTAATTCTGTAGTTGTTGTTGTTTATGTGCCTCGTTATACACACTAGTAAAGAACTGTTATTCCTATCCACAGATCTCTTTCTGAGAGCCCCTTGAGTTCAAAATTATAATGATTCCAAGGGAGGGGGTCTACATTTTCATTCCAGGGGAGGCCCCTGCCCTCCCTAGCAGACACCTGTCTTCCAAAACAAGAACAGATGGGGAGTTTCTCCATCCTCCTTACCTTTGTGGGGCCGGCAGTGCTCCTGGTTCCCCATGCTCTTTTCGTGGGGTCTTTTGTGTCTGTCCCCCTCCACTATAGGGGAGGTGGGCGTTGTGTCTGTGCCCCTCCAACTTAGGGGGACAGGGGATATTTGCTGCCCCCTTTCTTCTCCTGGAAAGCCTGTGCGGGCCCTTTGTCCCTCTCTGATTTGGGGGGTGCCAGTGTTGTCACCATCCTGGCAGCCCCCGGCCGCTCTTTGCCCTTTGCCAGGCCAGGGGTGTTCTCAGTCCCCTTGCAATTTGCTGGGCTTGCACAGGCACAATTCCCCTCCTCTTTAGGGGGGCTGGCAGTCTCCCCTTCCCCCTCCGACTTGGGGGCTGCTGTGGGCTCCATCCATCTCTTATTTTTGTGGGACTGGGTATTTATCTCCCTTCAGTGTTGGAGGCCCAGGGATCGTCTCCATCCTCCTCCAGTTTTGAGGGGCCTGGGAGTAGTCTCTGCCTCCCACCGATTTGGGGGGACTGGTGCAGGCTCCAACCCCTCTCTGATTTTGAGGGACAACCTGGAGGAAAGGCATCAAAAGCTTGACAAAGGCTGAAGGGAATGCTCTGATTACCCCTTTTGCCAAGAGGTTCCCTTAGCTGAAGTTGCTAACAAGGACCAGACTTGCCAGCCCACACCGGGTTTCGGGTTCTTTTATTTCCTGGGCCCTCAGTCCTGCGTGGGACACGGGAACTGGGTGCTGCAGAGGCTGCGGCAAGGCATCAGAAATGGCCGCCCAACACCCAAGGGTGGTAGAAGATCTGCTCCAACACTGGCCGATCCATGGGGTGCTTGGACAAACAGCAGCGGATCAGATGTTGGCACTCTGGGGAGAAAAGGCAGAAAGCGGCGCTCACTTGCAGAAGGCTCCTGCCCAGCTGCTCCCGGCGCCTGCAGAAGCCGGGCCACGCTGCGTGTGCTGGGAGCTGGCCTTGGCGGGAGAGCGGCACGGCAGGACAAGCGTCCCCTCCTTCAGCCAAGCGTGCCACAGCCAGCCTGCCACGGGCCACCTGCTGCAGCCGGCCCTTGAGGGCACATGGACGTCCCGCGCAGCTGCGGGAGGGCCGGGCTGGGCTGCGCGCTGCCACCTGCCAAAGCCTGCCTTCTTCAGGCCCCATAGCAACCTGGAGAGGCCTCCTGCGGGAAGAAGAGCTGCCCCAAGACGATGTCTCGCTCCTTCTCCAAGGGTAAGTACCCGCACACCATCTCAAACAGCAGCACGCCCAGGGACCAGATGGTCGCCCCATCGCCGTGGTAGCAGCGAAGGCCGATCCACTCGGGCGGGCAGTACGTGCGTGTTCCTAGGGGAGACGGGCCTTCAAGTCCCCTCAGAATACAACAAAATCCTTGAAAAGCCCCACAAAATTCCAGAAAAATCCCACAAAATTCCCAAATCATTTCAAAACCATACCAATTCACAGGAATGTCCCACAAAATCTCCACCAATTCCCACAAAATCCCACAAAAATCCCACAAAAATCCCTCAAAATTCCCTAAATATTCAGAAAATTATACCAATATCCAGAAACATCCCGCAAAATCTCCACAAATTCCCACAAAATTCCAGAAAAATCCCTCAAAATCCCTAAATCTCCTCAATATCCCGCAAAATTCCACAAAAATCACACAAATACTCCACAAGTTTCCACAAAATCTAAGAAAAATTCCTCAAAATTCTTCAAGTCTCCTCAAATCCACACAAAGTCCTTAAAAAGGCCTACAAAATTCCAGAAAAATTCCACAGAATCTCCACAAATTTCCAGAAAATCTAAAAAAAAATCCTGAAAATTCTTCAAGCTCCTCAGAATTTCACAGAATTTCAGAAAAATCCACAAAACTTCTGAAAAATCCCACAAAATTCCCTAAATCTTCTCAAAACCTTAACAAATTCCAGAAACATCCCGCAATATCCTCACAAATTTCCACAAACTTTAAGAAAAATCCCGCAAAATTCATCGTCTCCTCAATATCCCACAAAATCCTTGAAAAGCCTTACAAAATTTCAAAATATCACTCAAAATTCCCTAAATCTTCTGAAAACTCTACCAAATTCCACAAAAATCCCACAAAATCTTTACCAAATTCTCACAAAATTCCTGAAAAATCCTTCAAAATGCCTAAATCTCCTCAATATCCCACAAAATTCCACAAAAATCCCAAAAGCCTTTACAAGTTTCCACGAAATCTAAGAAAAATTCCTCAAAATTCTTCAAGCCTCCTCAGAAACCACCCCAAGTACATGAAAAGGCCCACAAAATTCCTGAAAAATCCCACAGAATCTCCACACAATTCCACAAATCCTAAGAAAAATTTTTCAAAATTATTCAAGTCTTCGAAGAATCCCAAAAAACTCCTGACAGACCCCACAAAAGTCCAGTGAAGTTCCCGAAAATTCCCTAAATCTTCTCAAAACCCAACTGAATTCCAGAAAAATCCCACAAAATCTACACAAATTCCCACAAAATACATGAAAAATCCCGCAAAATTCATCAAGTCTCCTCAATATCCCACAAAATCCTTGAAAAGCCTTCTAAGATTCCAGAAAAATCCCTCAAAATTCCCTGAATCTTCTGACAACTATACCAAATTCCAGAAACGCCCCATAAAATCTCCACAAATTCCCACAAAATTCAAGAAAAACACCACGAAATCCACTAAATCTTTTCAAAAAACCGCAATATTCCAGAAACATCCCACAAAATCTCCTCAATATCCAACAAAATTCCAGAAACATCCCACAAACTTCCCTAAATCTTCTCAAAACCCAACTGAATTCCAGAAACATCCCACAAAATCTCCACAAATTCCCACAAAATACATGAAAAATCCCTCAAAATCCTTAAATCTCCTCATTATCCCACAAAATTCCACAAAAATCACACAAAAGATCAACAACGTTCCACAAAATCTAAAAAAAATTCCTCAAAATTCTTCAGGTTTCCTCAGAATCCCACAGAATTCCAGAAAAATTCACAAAATTCCTGAATAATCCCACAAAACTCAAGAAAAAAACCACAAAATTCCCTAAATCTTTTCAAAATACCACGAAAATATTGAAAAGCCCCAAAAATTCCAGAAACATCCCACAAAATTTCCTTAATCATTCCAAAACCCAACACATTTTAGAAACATCCCACAAAATCGCCACAACGTCCCAGAAAATGCATGAAAAATTCCTCAAAATGCCTATATCTCCTCAATATCCCACAAAATTCCACAAAAATCACACAAAACCACCACAAGAATCCACAAAATCTAAGAAAAATTCATCAAAATTTTTCATGTCTCCTCAAAACCACACGAAGTCCTTGAAAAGGCCCACAAAATTCCAGAAAAATCCCACAAAATCTCCATAAATTCCCACAAAATCTAAGAAAAATTCCTCAAAATTCTTCAGTTCTCCTCAGATTCCCACAGAATTCCAGAAAAATCCACAAAATTCCTGATTAATCTCACAAAAATTCCCAAAATTTTCTCAAAACCCCACCAAATACTAGGAACATCCCACAAAATCCCCACAAATTCCCATAAAATTCAAGAAAAATCACAAAAAATTCCCTAAATCATCTTAAAACCATTTTGAATTCCTGGAACATGCCACAAAATTCCCTAAATCACCTTAAAACCATATCAAATTCCAGGAACATGCCACAAAATTCCCTAAATTTTTTCAAAACCCAACTGAATTCCAGAAACATTCCACAAAATCTCCACAAATTCCCACAAAATACATGAAAAATCCTTCAAAATCCCTAAATCTCCTCAATATCCCACAAAATTCCACAAAAATCACACAAAACCTCCACAAGTTTCCACAAATCTAAGAAAAATTCCTCAAAATTTTTCAGGTCTCCTCAGAATCCCACAGAATCCCAGAAAAATCCACAAAATTCCTGAAAAATCCCACAAAAATCCTAAAATTTTCTCAAAACTCTACCAAGTTCCAGGAACATCCCACAAAATCCCCACTAATTTCCATAAAATTCAAGAGACATCCCACAAAATTCCCTAAATCACCTTAAAACAATACCAAATTCCAGGAACATGCCACAAAATTCCCTAAATCTTCTCAAAACCCAATTGAATTCCAGAAACATCCCACAAAATCCCCACAAATGTTAAAAAAATCTAAGAAAAATTCCTGGTAGTTCCTCATTTCTCTGCAGAATGCCAGAAAATTCCAGAAAAGTCCTTCAAAGTTCCAGAATCATCCCACAAAATCTCTTCAATATCCAACAAAATTCCAGGAAAGCCCCACAAAATTCCTTAAATCTTCTCAAAACCCAACTTAATTCCAGATACATCCCACAAAATCTCCACAAATGTCCACAAATTCTAAGAAAAATCCCTCAAAATCCCTAAATCTCCTCAATATCCCACAAAATTCCACAAAAATCACACAAAATATCCCACAAAATTCCACAAAATCTAAGAAAAATTCCTCAAAATTCTTCAAGTCTCCTCAGAATCCCACAGAATTCCAAAAAAATCCACAAAATTCCTGAAAAATCCTACAAAATTCACAAAATCTTTTCAAAAACCGACCAGATTCCAGAAACATCCCACAAAATCCCCACAAATTTCCATAAAATTCAAGGAAAGTCCCTCAAAATTCCTGAAATCACCTTAAAACCATACCAAATCTCAGGAATATGCCACAAAATTCCCTAAATCTTCTCAAAACCCAACTGAATTCCAGAAACATCCCACAAAATCTTTACAAATTCCCACAAAATACATGAAAAATCCCTCAAAACTCTTCAAGCCGCCTCACAATCCTACAAAATCTAAGAAAAATCCCACAAAACCTCCACAAATATTCACAAAATCTAGAAAAAATCCTCAAAATTCTTCAAGCCTCCTCAGAATCCCACACAATTCTCAGGAAAAATACACAAAATTTTTTGGAGTTCAAGCAAGGCTTGTACCCTGGCTGCAGCCAGCACGGCAGCTATCCCCAGCTGCTCGGTCCATATCCCACTGCATCGATGTGATGGATGGCAAATATGGCAATTTATTGCAGGGAAACTTAACATTTTATAGCCTGGGTTCACTGTGTTACTGCCATCTACATATGTCACACCTCGGTGCTATTGGCTAATTGCAGAAGGTTTTACTATCCTAACAGAGAGGGGTGGGTCACTAGCTTTCCGTTACATCCCGAGTTCTTCAGATCGCAAGCCCTCAAACTACAACATATTCCCCTCTCTCTATGAATAATTAATTTGCTAAAATATAAGGTGTATTAGTTTTAAAAATGGATAATATAAAATTGAGTCCAAAGATTAACACAAGTTTCTCAATTCTCTGTAGATCTTCATCTACAGTCATCTGTAGCTAAAACAGTCTCTGTTGTTGGGTCACGATGACAGAGACACCTGTGGCAGCACCAGTTGCTCTCAGGTTAAGCAGCATCGCTATGGTTACACCTGTCACCACTTCTCTTTCCTGAAGTCAGGTGAGTCTCTCCACTTGCAGGCTCCACTCTTCATCCAGGTGGTATAGGACTCTGGGGATGATAACAGCTAATACACGAAAGTCAGCAGAGGAGTTAAAGCTTTGGGTGTAAATGCAAGGGATAGACTATTAGATCATGGGTTTTCAGCCTGTACCACAAGGTTGGGGTTCACTGCTTCAGGCGTTATAACTATAAACAGCGCAGTTACTATAAGCAGCTTACCATGTAAATGACACCATACTTGCAAACTCACAGCTAAAACTTTAACATTAAATGAACCTTCAAAGATACTTACACTACCTCTTAAAGGAAAATACTTATATTTTATACTAACATAACAATTACTACACAGGCTAAACACTTTATCTTAAACTATTATCTAACTACTTTTAACACACGTGTTCTGGTATATATGTTGTCTAAGCGTGAAAACAATTTGCTAAAAGGATAAACACACAATTACAATTTGCTTTGTATATAGTTAGATGGAGTCTCTACACTTCCCAAATCTTCTACAGAATTTCTCTAACACGATTCAGTCCTGGAACGTTCACTGCTCCCGTGATGTCAGATGGCAGCTAATCGGTGACTGAGGGCTTTGATGTTCACGTTGTTCTTCAAACCCTTCTAAATCTTAAAACAAAGGATAACTGAGAAATTGATAGAAACACCACATGATAATAACAATATAAAATTTCTGTTGGCAACTGTCTGTGTAGTGTTCAGACACAACTGTGTCCTGGCAGCTCCACTTCTGATCCAAGTCTGGAGTACCAAGGCTGTGGGATGACTTCTCTGTTCACTGGATCTCGTGTGTTCAGAGGCAGACAGTCTGGTCAGATGGACAGGTGACCTTTTTAAACCTGCCAACAAAACACAGGCACTTCTCTCCTTGAAGTTAATAAATTACACTAATCAAATTGCTTTTAGGGTGCCAATTCCCCCCATTTTCTAAAAAAAATAAAAATGAAATGTATTTCTGTTCAACATTAACACAAAACCTTATATACAATTAGTAAAAACCTATAACAGTTAAAAATCAATTAATATAAAAGTACTGTTAATTATTAAAACACTGCACCAGCATTCCATCGTTAATAAACAAACAAAACCAAAAATCATCAGTGAAGGATTGGGTAATTGTTGCAGTCCGCAACCTCAGGATCTCGTCCAGGGAAGCTGCAGGGTTCTGGGGACCAGCATGAAACACCAACGAGACGGGCTCCCGGTTCACGAAACCATTTATTCAGCATGGGAACAAACTCGAGTCCAGAACAGAGAGCCCTGAACAGAGGCACAGCAGGGGTTTTTGAGGGACAGAACCGAGGGTTTACACCTTTGAGGGTGGAGTTCAGGGTCAGGGACCATTAGAAACACACCAAGGGAGAACCCCCCAGGGACTGAAACCCAATCAGAACTCCTGGGCCGCCCTTCACAAGGGGTTTGGGGTGGAACAATGTTAACTCTTTGTCTCCCTGAGGCCGCTGCCACATCTGCTCCTTTTTTATTTTTTTTTTTATTTTTTTTTTTTTTAATTAGGAGCTTAAAATGTTTCCAAACATACACTTTAAAATCTCACCTCTTCCACAGAGCACCCACTTTGCTTTGTGGGACACCAAAAACTCAATCACAAAACACATTAGGCAAACAGAGAAAAAAAAAAACCCAAAATTAAAAACAAACACTTAAATCTCGGACCACGCCGGGCAAATTAAACGGTGATGGTACTTAATGCAAACATAATGGTTTTTTAGTTCAGTCTCTTCCACTTTAGGATTCTCTCTTTGGAAGGGTGCAGCTCTTAGATCTCCTCCTACGAGGGGCAGAATTCTTCGATCTCCAGCTTCGGCTCCGGCTCCCATGTGGGCGTCGCCTCTTCAGATGATCTCGGTGTAACACTGGCTTTGGGACATCAGGTTACAGTTTCGATTTCCCCAGAGGAGGTGTTGCCCACGATGGCAAAGCACAGCCCCCAGGGGTGGAGCACCGAACAAAGGGGTGGGACCGAAGCAGGAGTTACTGGGGGAAGAGAAGGTTCGGGACCGGAAAAGAAAGAGCAAGGCGGGAAACAAGGGATCCCAGACCGCGTGGCCGGCGCCATCTTGGGAAGGGGGGGGGGGGGTCCGGGACGGACTTTCCCGGCCAGGGAACGGGAATATGAAAAGACAGGGGGTGAAGGAGGACACGGAACGGGGGGCAGATGGCAGCAGACCCGCAGCACTCTGGATGTTCCCCGTCCCTTGCCTGCCTTCAGGAAAACAGGGGATGGGATGGCAGAAAAGACACTGGGGTGACGGGGAGTCGGCAGCAACCCCGAGCCACTTCGGCTTTTTTCACCCTTTGACCTGCCCTTAGGAACAGAGGAAAGGGGAAGGTACAGGGAGGTATACACCAAAAAAGGAACTTCACAGAAGACAAAAACAGTCCACTGGAAGAGCCATACCATCCATAATCGTCCATAATGTTAATATAATTGTCCATAATGTTGATATCGTCCATAATGTTAATATAATCATCCATAATGTTAATATCGTCTATAATACTGTAATAAATTATTGTTTGTATTAAAAATTCGAAGTATATAAATAAGACAAATGTGTTTTGCAATGACATAAAAATATGAAATGTAAAAAGGCCTCTCCTCAGAGCGGAACGGGGGCTCTCTCCGAAAAACCACTGATTGCCAACAACACCCAGATAACGAACTCAGGCAGGCCCATCAACTCGAACAAACAGACAGGACACGGACCATCAGGAAGACAATGGAGCTGGCTCGGGAAATTATCTGCCTCCGGACCCGAGCAACGCCCTGCAGATTCCTGTAGGGAACAAACTGATCAACGAAAGAAAGACAAGCTCCAAAAGATAGGCTTTGCCAGACCTGAACATCCCGGTGTTGAAAAGGCAATCAGGAAAGACAAAGGGGAAAAGCACGGCCGAGATATCCATCGGCACCAGCCCGGATTCCACCGCCCTGCCATGAAAACCTAACGTTGCAATACATACAGAATCTCCTTTACATATGAGGAGATTCTGTCCGGACACTGGTTAATGTCATTATTCCATGTCAGGAAATCTATTCACTGGACAATCAAGGACACTTGGTGAATAGAACCTGCTTGGAATTTTCGCCTAAGGACAGAAAATCCCTATAAAAACCGAGGCTTGGGAACCCTCGATCGTGGATTTGGGAAACCTATACCTCTGGTGTAGACCCTGTCCACCCAGCGCTGCACTGATCTTTTTATTGTGGGTTTTTATCTCTGTTTCGCTTGTTGTTGTTTATTAATAAATTTCTCTTTTTCAATTCATATCACGAAATTGCCTTTGCATTTATAACAATACGTCTCGTTGGGTGATGTTAGGTGCTTGTCTCAGCGTCTGGTCTCGGCTCCCACACCTCCGTAATCCCTTTTCTTCCCCCATGCCCGAGGCACTCTCAACCCAGTCTCCCTGCCAGGTACTCTCGAGTCCTCCTTTCCAAGGTGGGGGTCTTGCCGGCTCTCAAGCCATCAGCCGGGGACTTACGAGGTGTCCATGGAGCGGGGTCCTGCTGTTCTCCTGGTGCTTCACTGGATGCCACGCATTCTCTCACCATTTGTTGCAGTCCGCAACCTCAGGATCTCGTCCAGGGAAGCTGCAGGGTTCTGGGGACCAGCATGAAACACCAACGAGACGGGCTCCCGGTTCACGAAACCATTTATTCAGCATGGGAACAAACTCGAGTCCAGAACAGAGAGCCCTGAACAGAGGCACAGCAGGGGTTTTTGAGGGACAGAACCGAGGGTTTACACCTTTGAGGGTGGAGTTCAGGGTCAGGGACCATTAGAAACACACCAAGGGAGAACCCCCCAGGGACTGAAACCCAATCAGAACTCCTGGGCCGCCCTTCACAAGGGGTTTGGGGTGGAACAATATTAACTCTTTGTCTCCCTGAGGCCGCTGCCACAGGTAATCATCTCCGGAAATGATTTTCCAAGCTCACTTTAAAATTGATCCAGCTGTCGTAGTAATAGGGTCAAATTGCAAAGTCAAAAAGTGACTCAAATACTGATTTGGGACAGAAAACATCTGGATCTGTTGATAAATATTCTGTCCAGGTAAAGTTAAGACTTGGCCAGGGCCTTAGACTTTAAACTGGAAAAATGCCTCTTAACTTATTTTTAAAACAAGGTTTTCAATAGCAACAGCTATGAGATGCTTACAGCACAGCAAACTGTTAAAATGCATTTATACAAAGCAAATAGTTAAAAACTTTAGGTACCAAACTAATGAAATTATTCAGCAGCTGGTTTAATTTGAAGCTTCTTCAATGGCAGCTGATCCTTAGCAATGGTAAATCTTTCTTTTTTTTTTTTAAATTCTGGAAACACTGAAAAATAAAAAAGCTATAACAAACGAAACTGCAGGGATTGCAACAACTCAATAGAACTCTTAATAAAGTCCAGGGTGTCACAGACTGCATTCATTTCTGTCTACAAGCAGGTGTTCATCAGTGGTTTATCACAGTTGCTTCAGGTGTAGCTGTCTTCATATTTCTAGAAAAATAACTATACTTTGCAATTTAGACAAGTGTTTCCAATAAAACATAAACAATTTAAATTAAACAACATTTAAACTTAACAATATTTATAACAAAAGGAAATAACAAAACTTAACTTTAAAGGAATATCCAAGTTATACAACTTAAAAACATGAAAGTTAACAGTAACATGGATTCACTATAAAAATTATTCCTTGTATACAATTCACAAAGTTTACCACTGACATTTGGGTCTTGGCCAGTTCTTTTTTGTAGGATATTTAGTGTTACAGTGAGCAGACTAATCTAACAAATTGGTATTGTCAGCATTATTTCACATTATCGATTTTTAATTATGGATCTAAATATATATTATTGTGTTATATATTCATTATTATTGTTGTTGTTGTTGTTCTTGTTTCCCTTGCGCAAACAAACCTGAGTTCAAGACTAAAACCTTCTTCTGTACCTTCATGTGGGAGCATTCCAAAAACAATTGTTCCTTCTGTTGGTCCTGTTTCCAGTGGGTTGTTAACAAAATCCATCCTCATCTTCTCAAACCCACAAATTCTTTTCCTTTCTCCACATGCAATATTTGGATGCATTTTAAGAGTGATTTTCTAACATATGGATATGATCTAGTATCAATATCCAACAGAGACAGACAAAGACTCGTTAACTGGTTTAGGGTTAAAAAGTGTATGTTTATTAGCAGCGCTGGGCTGATGTGTCGGGTCACCACTTAATGCACATGGACCCAACTAGAGGTGAATACAGGCTTTTTATTTACAGAAGTATTGAATACAAATACATATTCATAACCCAGTTACCACACACTTTTCGCTTCCTATACTACTTAGGAAAAAAGCAATTAAGCATGCATAGGTTGATTCTTGAAATGGGTCACTGCTCTTTTTATGAGAAGGGGTCACAGAGGGGAGGAAGGGATATGGCTCTTCCTCGTTCTGACCTTTCTATCTTTTCAGTGCAAAGTGACAAATGGACCCTTGGCTGGGCTCCTAGTTTCATATCTTCAATGAGTTTCTGATGTGCAACTGTCTTCTGCTCTTGAAGTTCTTTACCAGATACTCTGTTTCTCATTAGAAGCCCAGGTGAACAAGCATAAAGTTGACAGACAGTTATTAGCCAATGATTAAGTTCTAATTTAAGCAAAGTCTCTCTATCTACCTTTAATTTTAGCAAGGCCTATTTATTTATTTTAATTAGATTTAGCAAGGCTTCTTTTTAATTAAGGCCTCAGCTTCTCTAAAATCTTAAATTCTTCAAAGTTTGTGTCTGACCACACACCTCTGCTTTTTGTGTGTTTTGTTGTAAAAAGCCAGAATTTGCTGATTTCAGTCCTGAAGCCAATTCTGCAGCTCCTACCTTGTGGGGAACCCCCCACCAGTCTGTGGTCTGTTGTGGAGAGCTGGAATTGGCAGGTTCTAATCCTGAGGCCAATTCTGCAGCTGCTGCTGCCTTGTGGGGCTGGTGTTGTCCCTATGCAGGCCTAGGTATTTCTCATGCAGCTTTCTCTTTGGAGGCTATAGGAAAACTTTAGGGGAAAGTATTTTTTTATCTTTCCTTGGTTAATTTGTTAGTCACTTCCCTACACCTAAGATGGACTTGATGCGAAAAATTGGGACAGGGAGTAATTGGTTACTAGAAAAAAAAATGCGATTGGCTTTAGGCAGTGGCATTGGTTTTCACTGAACTGGATCATGTTTGAAAGGAAAATGACTGGAACAAAAGGAGGAAAAAATTGTACAACAACAATTGACATGGACAGTCTTCCTGCAGGGATATACAGAGTCCCTGGTTTTGTTTGGGCAAGCTTTGCAGAAAATATTAAGGGTGTTTACTCCAGCCTCAGGAGTTAGGTTGTTGCAGGATGTGGATGATTTGCTTTTGTCAGGGGAACAGGAGAAGGTGGTTGAAGAGGGTACTGTAAAGCTGTTTAATTTTCTTGCTAAAAAAAGACGTAGAGTGTCTGAAAAGAAGGCCAGTTGGTAGGATAAAAAAAATAAAAAAAAAAAGTCAAATCTTGAGCACACATTGTAACTGGAGAGTTATGGTATATTGATTCAGAAGGAATGCAGGGGATTTTACAAGTACCATTACCCCAGACAAACAAAGAGTTATGGCAATTCTAGGATTGGTAAGGTACTGCAGAGTATGGATTGAAGATTTTTCTGTTGTGGCCAGACCTTTATATGATGTTTTAAGCCAAGACAAGCCTAATGTCATGGAATAGACACCAGAAGGAAAGCAAAGCTTTAAAATATTAAAAGACAAAATGGTTAATGCCCTAGTCTTAGCTCTTCCAGTCTCAGAAAAGGAATTTAAAGTCTATGTGGATGTTAAACAGGGTCATGCTAAAGGAATTTTGGTGCAAGAGCATGGGGGAACACGGAGGCCTGTTACCAGTTTTTCTAAAATGTTAGACCCGGTGGCCAGAGGCTGGCCCCATTGTCTGCAGAACTGTGCAGCCACAGCTCTGATGGTGGCTGAGGCTCGAAAGCTGACAAGGGGAAGGAATCTGATTGTTGAAGTTTCACATCAGATTAAAGCTTTGTTGACTGAGAGAGCCTCTAAGTGGATGACCAGTGCTAGGTTATTCCAGTATGAATTTTGTTTAATGGAACAAGAGGATGCAGAATTTAAAAGTGGGGGAAAATGGTTTACAAGAGATGGTAAACAGTGGATACCAAAAGCTCTGTCCTTACAGTTGCTAAAACAACTTCATGAAAGAAGTCATTGGAGCTCCCAGGGACTGGGAAGAACCTTCCTCAAAATATATGCTGCTCTGGGTCTTTTTTTACTCTGGCAAAGCGAGCTATTGAGGGTTGTTTGATTTGTGCTAAAACCAATAACAGAGTTACAAAGAAACTTGCCAGGGGAGGGAGGCCTTGAGCTGTATGTCCCTTCCAGAGATGCCAGGTAGATTTTAGTGAAATGCCTCAAGTGGCAAAATTTAAAATTTTCTGGTGATAGTGATAGTAAAAGATTTTAAAATCATAGAAATTCAGGGATTTCGAAAGCAAGTTAGGCTTGGCAAGCCTTGAGAGAAGTAGGCCCTGGGAAATGTTAGGCCTTGTGCTTGCTAAAGATCATGTGAAACTGCACCTGTGTAATCAGTATGTGATAAATGATACAATTGTTAGATGTGATTAGATATAATTACTGTTTAAAGAACATGAGAAACAATGTTAGAGGGTTGAGAGGGGATCACAAAAAATCCATGCTTGGGTAAAAACAATACATACAATAGAACGATGTAAGTTTAATAATTAATATGTAAGTTATATAACAACAGACTATAAAAACATGTTCAACTCAAAACCAAGTCAGGTCAGATTTGGGTATGTGTACTCCTGACCCCCAGAGCTCTTAATAAAGCACCTTCATATAATCATTCTGTGATTATGTGTTCCTGAACACTAACAATAGTATATCAGATAACAGGGTGGCCAGAAGCATTTCCATCCCTTTCAGCAACTACAGAGTCAGATATTAAAGTATTTTTGGAACTAATAATTCCAAGATATGAGATTGTGGAAGCAATAGACTCAGATAGGGGAACTCATTTTACAGAAAACATTCTCAAAGGAGTTATGACAGCTTTAAGGGTCCAATGGAACCTCCATACCCCCTGGCACCCCCAGAGTTCAGGCCAGATTGAAAGGATAAATGGAGAAATAAAGAAACACCTTCTGAAGCTAGTAATAAAAACTAGGATGCTGTCAGTACGGCTCTTGCCACTGGCTTTAGCAATAAGAAGGGCCAGACCCAGGGAGGATACTCAGTTATCTCCCTTTGAATTGATGTTTAGAATTCCTTATCCTTGTAATTCTCAGCCTTGTAGGCAGGTAGAGATAAGTGATATATATTGGAAACTGTTTGTAGCCCGGATACTATCTCTTGTGAAATCTCTTTGAGAAGAAACTCAGCGAGCACAGACCCTGCCTTTAGACTTTGCTGTTCACAAAATCCAGCCAGGAGATTGAATCCTAGTGAAGGAGTAGAAAGAAGCACCACCAGCAGCAAAGTAGCGCAGACCTGTGCAAGTGTTGCTGAGCACAGAAACAGCCGTCAAGAGAGCTGAACACGGGCAGACCCATCACACTTGAGTCAAGGTCTCTAAGGCCCCAGAAAGTCAGACATCTCAGCTAGAGGAGAAGCTCAGCAGGCTGCCACTGATGCTCCACAAGAGGGGACTGGAGCAGTAGCCAGGACGTCAACGTTGGGGGAAGCCCCGTGTGCCTCCCACCAACTGGCTGCTGAAATAGTTTGTGTGGGCATCACTTCTCCCAAATCTCCAGTCATTAGAGGCCAATCCTTGCTGTCATTGTTTTCTTAATGTTAGGATCTTTCTGTGCCTTCACTCACCACAGATAGTGCAGAAGACAACGTGAAAGTAAAAATTAAGTTAGGAAATTAAATTTCACCATTAAAATGTTTGCCTTAATAATCTTACCTTTATATTGTCAGCCAGTTGAAATTGAAGCCAAAAGTAGAAAAGCAATTTTTAACCTTAAGAGAAGAAGTAGGAAAAACCTTTAACCTTATAAATTGTGAAGTCTGTGGAAGGCCAGGAAGATCTGAAAACTGGCTGTGGGTGGCCAGCCCAGTCAAAGCTAAACAGTGAGTTAGGTCCATAATAAACAAGATTTTGAGATGAAGAAGGAAGTCCATGGTGGCTTCATTCTTCTGAAAAAAGCATTTATTGTCTAAATAGAACAAGAAGCATATACGTGGGAAAAAATGTTTGTGACTAGACTTTAGGTTTAGATTGTTAGACCCCCAAGTGCCCTCCTTATAATTGTTTCAGATATCACGGCAAATAGAATCAAACACATGTTAAGCTTACTTACAGTAGCTAAGCAAGGTGTTCCTTCCATAATTACCAAAAAGATTTTGAAGGCTATGAAGCAGTGGGGAAAGAGAAGGCATTTTGGACCCCTTATTTTTAAGCTGCCCCCAAAACAATTCCACAAACAGGACACACATTTTCCATGACTATCGGTGGAAGTAGTAACACCGAAATGAAACTCGAACCCTTTGTAAAAGTTTCTGATCCAGATCTAAGAGAACAGATCTAAAATGTAACTGCAGGTAGAAAGCTCATGTGACAGCTAAGAAATGCAAATACTATCATCAGAAGAAGGGAGAGTGTGTGACAAATTAAATGATAGATAAAAGGTGGTGAAACAAATTAAAAAGCAATAAGTTAATTCATGTGCCAGTCCAAACATGGAAAGAATGAGAATAAGATGTGTTTTCGTGGTTACCTAGTAAACTATGGGTTTAACAAATGCTTTTTCTTGTGCTGTAGCAACTGTAATCTTTTTAGCACGCATGATCCCTTGCTTAGTACAACTTACTCAACATGTGATGAAAAGGATGCCGGTAGTAGCCATCCCTACTAATCCAGGAATAGCTACAAAAGGGCAGAAATTGATGTCACTGCAAATAATTGCAAAACTAAAAAAAAGCCCCAGGAACAGGAAATTAACTCAATGAGTCAATGACAACTAATGTTTGTAAAGACAATTATTAAAGAAATAAAAAAAGATTGAGAGGAACGAGAGATTTGTCTTTACAGACAAGCTGTGGGTCTGCTGATAGATAAAACTAGCACTGAGATATAAAAGAAACAATGGGAAAGATTCCAGTAATTGATGAATGGAAAAAAGATATTTGCCTTTACATACAAACTGTAGGTTTGCTGATAAATTAAATTGGATATTGAAATACAAAAGAAACAATAGGGAAACACAGTAAGTTTCTGAGAATTAAAAATTAAGAGGGAGGCTTATACATTAGAGTTGAATGTTAGGTATCAGGCACTCCGGGAAGTCTGTACCTCTCAAGTACCTCAGCCAGTGGGGAAAGAGAGAGGGACATGCGGCCGGGAAATTAGAAAAAAAAGTAGGCTGCGTCCTCCAAAAATGTGAGAGACCCCAGGGGAATGCCCCATGGCCTCTCCCTTTATTTGAATAAAGTGAAAGGAGTCCTCTGTCTCCTTTTTGGACATAAACCTCTGGTGTTTGTGGATTAATTTTCCTGACACCTTCATGTCCCTGGTGAGCAGGGGATGGCTCTGGGCAGGGTCCCTGGGCAGGAGCGGGCCCCAGAACGCCTCTGCCTTTCAAGGGCAATCTTGTCTCTGCTCTTTCTCCTGCCCACCTTGCTTTGCCTCTGCCCGCTGCTCCTGGGGCTGCTCTTGGCCAGGCAGCCTCAGTGGGAGCCAGCACTGGCTGCAGCCCCAGCGGGCTCCCCAGGACAAGGCCCAGCAATTAAGAGGCCAGTGAAAGCCATGGGCAGCAGCAGAACTCTCAGCAGAGTGATTTGGGCAACCAAGGACTAGCCACAAGTGCACAGCAGCCTCACTGGGAATGTTTCCTGACTGTGAGCAGCCTTTCAAGAAGCTGTTTGAGGCCAAGATCAGCAAAACACTCACCCTTTTCTCTTCCAGCAATACCAGATTCCAGCATAGCACATCATCAGGAAAAGTGCTCCACCACCAAAATGGCCATTAACTTAATCAAACACTGTGTTCCCCAGCAGAAAACTCTTCTCATGCTTCTCCAGATATTGTTAGCTTGTCTGGTGGTGCTGGCTGCATCTGTGGGAGCAATGGGCAGTGTGAGCCTGTGCTGTGCTCCACTGCTGAGCTGGCAGCACACTGGATACGGCCAGGATGGTCTCTGTTCCCCCAGATTTGGGGCCTGCAGGCACCTTGCCACCCCTTGGCACAGGCTGTGCCACCCAACAGAGCCCAGAAGGCTGAGAGCAGAGCCCAGGGTCAGTGCAGCTGCTTGGGCAGTGTCTCCTTCCAGGGACCTGGGCCAAACCCATCCCTGAGCAGCCACTGCCACCCCCGACCCGACCTGCCCTGTGACAGCTCCCCCAGCCTGAGAAGAAAAAAAAAGTTCCTTTGTTTCCTGTGAAAAAGTTCCTTTGTTTATTCCCACCACCTGCAGGGTCCTGTATATAGTAATGGTCTTGAGAAACTGATTATTTTCAATTTTTTTTTATTTGTTTGTTTTTTGTTTTTTGGTTTTTTTCCTCCTTGAAACAGATGAGACAGTGTTACTGGTTTTAGATTTGGTAGGTCTGCTTTTTCTCTTAGTATGTTTGTTTTCTTATAAATCCACATGTAAACTTATTTGTAGCTAGGTATTTTTGTTTCCCAAGCAGTTATTTTGACAATCTGTTGTTCACTTCTTAGTTAATCTTCCATATATAAACAATTTTGACTGTGTTTTCGTAGGAATAAAAAGATCTCAGCTGTATTTTTAATTTTGTTGACATTCTCTCTCCCTGCTCCCAGATTTTACTATGATACTTTTGGAAACATCCCTGAGGATAGGTAGAGTTATTTGGGAATTGCTTGGCTTAATCTGGGAAATGGATTATTGTTTTTGCTGCTCTAAACCAACATTGCTTCCAGCTTCTCAGCCACAGTCCTGATATGTTGCTCGCTTCATGGATGCCTGTGTGAATTGAAATAATGTTTGTGAGGCAGCTGAAGAGTTCAGACTTCAAGGATTAAAATTCCTGGAAGGAAGAGGAGGAAGAAAGCATAAAATCCTGTTTGAAAGGTTTTTTTTTCATTCCTAGAATGCCAGAAGTATGGTAGGCTACAGCTATCTTCAAATGTCATTGAATTAGAAAAAAACTCTCTCCAGGGCAAATGGTGCAACACTTTATCTCACAATCCATCAGCCTTAATTACACAGAGAGGTAGATCTTAATTACAATTCGGATTAGAGCAAATCAACATTGTGTGAATGGAAAGGAGAATTTAAAAGAATATTTGCTTGAATATCTTGAGGGGAGAATATTCCCCTCACAGAGAGGGTAATAATGGGTCTTTCAGCGCCGTGGTGTCACCGAGAGGTGTCAATTGGACTTGTCAGTGCAGTGATCTCCCAGAGAGAGGAAAAGTGAGGCTGTCACTGCTGTGGCCTATAGGAGGGGATGAATTCCCACTTGGCTTTGATGTTATGTCACGGAGAGGAGAAACCTGGCACTGTCACCGCTGGGGTGTGTCAGTGTCGTAGGTTAGCTTCACCTTTAAAACCGAGTGAAAAAAAAAGAGGAAGTTGAAGCTACTGGTGACTGATGGGAGTTTTTCTTCTTGACCAATTATCAGTCATTTCAAGAATTGACAGCAGATCTGACCATTAAAAAGTGAATTCAACTTGTAAACACTCCCTTAAGAAGTACACTCAGAGCTGTCTCGTTCTCTTTTTGTTTCCGGCTCTGGAGAGGTAACAAGCTCTGTCTTGGCTTCCCCCCCCCCCCCCCCCCCCAGGCCCGAGACAAGGCCGCAGGGAGGGGGGGGAGGAGAGAAAAGCAGTTTAGCAGTTTTGTTTAGTTTTTAAAGTCTGTTGCTAGACTGAAACCGGACACTATGAACTTTTGTAGCTTTCTTCTTTTAACTCCTTTATTACCTAGATAAACAACAGATTACTCCTTTTTCTTAGAACAGACAGAGAAAGAGAGACAATTAACATGTAAGACATCATAAACCTACCAGAAACAGTGAAGAAAAGAGTTAAGTTTAAATAAGAAAGAGAGAAAAAGAAGATGCTTGTTGCTGAAAAGTCTTTCTGTTGCAGCTATGGAGATGGACAGTAGTTTAAAGACTCCTTTAATTCATGGCTAGAGTATGAGAGGAATAGAGTATTCAAAGTGTGGACTTTAAAGAAAAGAAAAATGATTATGATCCTGTGAGTTGCTGGAACTTGCGAGCGAAGTGAAGATTTTAAAGCCTTAAAGGAGCCAGGGAGATGGCTGTTTTCCAGGAGGGCTCACAGGGACAACTGAAAAAGATTTCTGCTTTGAATCACTTATCCTTAAAAATAGCATCCCTAGATTCAATTTGACCCATTGCACACCTCAGAGTGGTGTGAGATGGGAGGAGTGGACTCTAGAAACTCCATGAATTAGCAGGAAGAGACTTCTGTTTCTCTACGGGGACTGATGAAAAGACTCTAAAATTGAAACTGTTTTTGACCACCAAGATTGTAAAACTTTTTTTTGTCTCTATGTTGTTATGTGTACAAAGAAATGATCAAGTAGTGAAAAGTAAAAGGGTTCTCTGAAAGTTTATTTTAGTATTTTTATTCTAGTAGTTTGTTAATAAACTGTCTTTATTCCTTTAAATTTTAAGCCTGTTTTGCTCTTATTTTAATCCATATCTCTAGCAAAAAATAAATAAGTTTTTATTACTAGCTTGAAACCACAACATTTAATTGGTGCGTTGGCCGGGAAAACGAAAATTAGCAAATCTAGACCACTAATAGTGTTACTGTGAGATAAAAGATTAATTAAGAGCAAAGCAAGATTGTCTTAAGTTTATATAGCAGCAATAGAAAAATCTAGGGGTGGAAAGTAATAAATATTTGTTTCTTTTTTTCTGTCAATTTATTAGTTTTATTGTTTTAAGTTGTATATTGAATATAATTAATAATTTTAGAGTAAGTGTTTACAAGTTGAAGGGGTGGAATGTCGTAGGTTAGCTTCACCTTTAAAACCGAGTGAAAAAAAAAGAGGAAGTTGAAGCTACTGGTGACTGATGGGAGTTTTTCTTCTTGACCAATTATCAGTCATTTCAAGAATTGACAGCAGATCTGACCATTAAAAAGTGAATTCAACTTGTAAACACTCCCTTAAGAAGTACACTCAGAGCTGTCTCGTTCTCTTTTTGTTTCCGGCTCTGGAGAGGTAACAAGCTCCGTCTTGGCTTCCCCCCCCCCCCCCAGGCCCGAGACAAGGCCGCAGGGAGGGGGGGGAGGAGAGAAAAGCAGTTTAGCAGTTTTGTTTAGTTTTCAAAGTCTGTTGCTAGACTGAAACCGGACACTATGAACTTTTGTAGCTTTCTTCTTTTAACTCCTTTATTACCTAGATAAACAACAGATTACTCCTTTTTCTTAGAACAGACAGAGAAAGAGAGACAATTAACATGTAAGACATCATAAACCTACCAGAAACAGTGAAGAAAAGAGTTAAGTTTAAATAAGAAAGAGAGAAAAAGAAGATGCTTGTTGCTGAAAAGTCTTTCTGTTGCAGCTATGGAGATGGACAGTAGTTTAAAGACTCCTTTAATTCATGGCTAGAGTATGAGAGGAATAGAGTATTCAAAGTGTGGACTTTAAAGAAAAGAAAAATGATTATGATCCTGTGAGTTGCTGGAACTTGCGAGTGAAGTGAAGATTTTAAAGCCTTAAAGGAGCCAGGGAGATGGCTGTTTTCCAGGAGGGCTCACAGGGACAACTGAAAAAGATTTCTGCTTTGAATCACTTATCCTTAAAAATAGCATCCCTAGATTCAATTTGACCCATTGCACACCTCAGAGTGGTGTGAGATGGGAGGAGTGGACTCTAGAAACTCCATGAATTAGCAGGAAGAGACTTCTGTTTCTCTACGGGGACTGATGAAAAGACTCTAAAATTGAAACTGTTTTTGACCACCAAGATTGTAAAACTTTTTTTTGTCTCTATGTTGTTATGTGTACAAAGAAATGATCAAGTAGTGAAAAGTAAAAGGGTTCTCTGAAAGTTTATTTTAGTATTTTTATTCTAGTAGTTTGTTAATAAACTGTCTTTATTCCTTTAAATTTTAAGCCTGTTTTGCTCTTATTTTAATCCATATCTCTAGCAAAAAATAAATAAGTTTTTATTACTAGCTTGAAACCACAACATTTAATTGGTGCGTTGGCCGGGAAAACGAAAATTAGCAAATCTAGACCACTAATAGTGTTACTGTGAGATAAAAGATTAATTAAGAGCAAAGCAAGATTGTCTTAAGTTTATATAGCAGCAATAGAAAAATCTAGGGGTGGAAAGTAATAAATATTTGTTTCTTTTTTTCTGTCAATTTATTAGTTTTATTGTTTTAAGTTGTATATTGAATATAATTAATAATTTTAGAGTAAGTGTTTACAAGTTGAAGGGGTGGAATGTCGTAGGTTAGCTTCACCTTTAAAACCGAGTGAAAAAAAAAGAGGAAGTTGAAGCTACTGGTGACTGATGGGAGTTTTTCTTCTTGACCAATTATCAGTCATTTCAAGAATTGACAGCAGATCTGACCATTAAAAAGTGAATTCAACTTGTAAACACTCCCTTAAGAAGTACACTCAGAGCTGTCTCGTTCTCTTTTTGTTTCCGGCTCTGGAGAGGTAACAAGCTCCGTCTTGGCTTCCCCCCCCCCCCCCAGGCCCGAGACAAGGCCGCAGGGAGGGGGGGGAGGAGAGAAAAGCAGTTTAGCAGTTTTGTTTAGTTTTCAAAGTCTGTTGCTAGACTGAAACCGGACACTATGAACTTTTGTAGCTTTCTTCTTTTAACTCCTTTATTACCTAGATAAACAACAGATTACTCCTTTTTCTTAGAACAGACAGAGAAAGAGAGACAATTAACATGTAAGACATCATAAACCTACCAGAAACAGTGAAGAAAAGAGTTAAGTTTAAATAAGAAAGAGAGAAAAAGAAGATGCTTGTTGCTGAAAAGTCTTTCTGTTGCAGCTATGGAGATGGACAGTAGTTTAAAGACTCCTTTAATTCATGGCTAGAGTATGAGAGGAATAGAGTATTCAAAGTGTGGACTTTAAAGAAAAGAAAAATGATTATGATCCTGTGAGTTGCTGGAACTTGCGAGTGAAGTGAAGATTTTAAAGCCTTAAAGGAGCCAGGGAGATGGCTGTTTTCCAGGAGGGCTCACAGGGACAACTGAAAAAGATTTCTGCTTTGAATCACTTATCCTTAAAAATAGCATCCCTAGATTCAATTTGACCCATTGCACACCTCAGAGTGGTGTGAGATGGGAGGAGTGGACTCTAGAAACTCCATGAATTAGCAGGAAGAGACTTCTGTTTCTCTACGGGGACTGATGAAAAGACTCTAAAATTGAAACTGTTTTTGACCACCAAGATTGTAAAACTTTTTTTTGTCTCTATGTTGTTATGTGTACAAAGAAATGATCAAGTAGTGAAAAGTAAAAGGGTTCTCTGAAAGTTTATTTTAGTATTTTTATTCTAGTAGTTTGTTAATAAACTGTCTTTATTCCTTTAAATTTTAAGCCTGTTTTGCTCTTATTTTAATCCATATCTCTAGCAAAAAATAAATAAGTTTTTATTACTAGCTTGAAACCACAACAGTCAGATAGGTGTAAATTGGGCTTGTTCCATCTGTGGTGTGACAGAAAGGGTGAAATTTGGTCTGTCAGTGCTGTGATGTCTTAAAGGGTGGAAACTGGGGTCTTTCACTGCTGCGATGTCCCAGAGAGGCGTAGATTGGGGTGTCCCACTGCTGTGATGTCCCAGAGAGGGGAAAACAGGGGCTATCACAGCTGTGGAGTGTGAGAGAAAGTTCCACAGGTGTTCTGACTTGTCTGTTGCCACAGAGGGGATGCAGTTGGGGATGTCATGGCTATGGTATCAGAGAGAGGTTTGAATTGGTTCTGTCTCTGCTGTGATGTCCCAGAGAAGAGAATAATGAGTCTGTCACCACTGTGGTGTCACAGAGAGGTGTAAATTGGACTTGTCACTGACTGCAGTGATGTCACAGAGAGGTGAAACTGGATCCCTCATTTTTGTGATGTCACAGAGAGGAAGAAACTGAGGCTGCCACCACTTTGGTGTCATCAACAGATGTAAGTTGGGCCTGTCACTGCTCTGATGTCACAAATGGAGGACAAGTGGATCAGTCAGTGCTGCGGTGTTCCAGAGGGGATGAATTTGAGGCTGTGATGACTGTGATGTCCCAGAGAGGGGAATAATGCCTCTGTCACCACTGTGGTGTCACAGAGAGGCGTAAATTCGAGTTGTCAGTGCAGTGATGTGATAGAGAGGGGAAAATGGGTCCCTGATTGGTGTGATGTCAGAGAGAGGAAAAAACTGAGACTGCCTCTGCACTGGTGTCACAGAGAGGCATCAATTGGGCCTGTGACTTCTGTGGTGTCACAAAGAGGGGAAAAGTGAGTCTGTCACTGCTGTGGTGTCCCAGAGAGGGTAAAAGTGGAGTGATCACTGTTGTGCAGTCCCAGAGAAAGTTCCACAGGTGCTATGACTTGTCTGTTGCCACAAAGGGGATGGAATTGGGGTTGTTGGGGCTGTGGTGTGCCAGAGAGTCTTCATTTGGTTCTGTCTCTGATGTGATGTCCCAGAGAGGGGAATAATGGGTCTTTCAGCGCCGTGGTGTCACAGAGGGGTGTCAATTGGACTTGTCAGTGCAGTGATCTCCCAGAGAGAGGAAAACTGAGGCTGTCACTGCTGTGGCCTATAGGAGGGGATGAATTCCCACTTGGCTTTGATGTTATGTCACGGAGAGGAGAAACCTGGCACTGTCACCGCTGGGGTGTGTCAGATAGGTGTAAATTGGGCTTGTTCCATCTGTGGTGTGACAGAAAGAGTGAAATTTGGTCTGTCAGTGCTGTGATGTCTTAAAGGGTGGAAACTGGGTCTTTCACTGCTGTGATGTCTCAGAGAGGCGTAGATTGGGGTGTCCCACTGCTGTGATGTCCCAGAGAGGGGAAAAGAGGGGCTATCACAGCTGTGGAATGTGAGAGAAAGTTCCACAGGTGTTCTGACTTGTCTGTTGCCACAGATGGGATGCAGTTGGGGATGTCATGGCTATGGTATCAGAGAGAGGTTTGAATTGGTTCTGTCTCTGCTGTGATGTCACAGAGAAGGGAATAATGAGTCTGTCACCACTGTGGTGTCACAGAGAGGTGTAAATTGGACTTGTCACTGACTGCAGTGATGTCACAGAGAGGTGAAACTGAGTCCCTCATTTTTGTGATGTCACAGAGAGGAAGAAACTGAGGCTGCCACCACTTTGGTGTCATCAACAGATGTAAGTTGGGCCTGTCACTGCTCTGATGTCACAAATGGAGGACAAGTGGATCAGTCAGTGCTGCGGTGTTCCAGAGGGGATGAATTTGAGGCTGTGATGACTGTGATGTCCCAGAGAGGGGAATAATGCCTCTGTCACCACTGTGGTGTCACAGAGAGGCGTAAATTCGAGTTGTCAGTGCAGTGATGTGATAGAGAGGGGAAAATGGGTCCCTGATTGGTGTGATGTCAGAGAGAGGAAAAAACTGAGACTGCCTCTGCACTGGTGTCACAGAGAGGCATCAATTGGGCCTGTGACTTCTGTGGTGTCACAAAGAGGGGAAAAGTGAGTCTGTCACTGCTGTGGTGTCCCAGAGAGGGGAAAAGTGGAGTGATCACTGTTGTGCAGTCCCAGAGAAAGTTCCACAGGTGCTATGACTTGTCTGTTGCCACAAAGGGGATGGAATTGGGGTTGTTAGGGCTATGGTATGACAGAGAGTCTTCATTTGGTTCTGTCTCTGATGTGATGTCTCAGAGAGGGGAATAATGGGTCTTTCAGCGCTGTGGTGTCACAGAGAGGTGTCAATTGGACTTGTCAGTGCAGTGATCTCCCAGAGAGGGGAAAAGTGCATCTGTCACTGCTGTGATGTCCCAGAGAGGGGAAAAGTGGAGTGATCACTGTTGTGCAGTCCCAGAGAAAGTTCCACAGGTGCTATGACTTGTCTGTTACCACAAAGGGGATGGAATTGGGGTTGTTAGGGCTGTGGTATGACAGAGAGTTTTAAATTGGTTCTGATGTGATGTCTCAGAGAGGGGAATAATGGGTCTTTGAGCGCCGTGGTGTCACAGAGAGGTGTCAATTGGACTTGTCAGTGCAGTGATCTCCCAGAGAGAGGAAAACTGAGGCTGTCACTGCTGTGGCCTATAGGAGGGGATGAATTCCCACTTGGCTTTGATGTTATGTCACAGAGAGGAGAAACCTGGCACTGTCACCGCTGGGGTGTGTCAGATAGGTGTAAATTGGGCTTGTTCCATCTGTGGTGTGACAGAAAGGGTGAAATTTGGTCTGTCAGTGCTGTGATGTCTTAAAGGGTGGAAACTGGGGTCTTTCACAGCTGTGATGTCCCAGAGAGGCGTAGATTGGGGTGTCCCACTGCTGTGATGTCCCAGTGAGGGGAAAAGAGGGGCTATCACAGCTGTGGAGTGTGAGAGAAAGTTCCACAGGTGTTCTGACTTGTCTGTTGCCACAGAGGGGATGCAGTTGGGGATGTCATGGCTATGGTATCAGGGAGAGGTTTGAATTGGTTCTGTCTCTGCTGTGATGTCACAGAGAAGGGAGTAATGAGTCTGCCACCACTGTGGTGTCACAGAGAGGTGTTAATTGGACTTGTCACTGACTGCAGTGATGTCACAGAGAGGTGAAACTGAGTCCCTCATTTTTGTGATGTCACAGAGAGGAAGAAACTGAGGCTGCCACCACTTTGGTGTCATCAACAGATGTAAGTTGGGCCTGTCACTGCTCTGATGTCACAAATGGAGGACAAGTGGATCAGTCAGTGCTGCGGTGTTCCAGAGGGGATGAATTTGAGGCTGTGATGACTGTGATGTCCCAGAGAGGGGAATAATGCCTCTGTCACCACTGTGGTGTCACAGAGAGGCGTAAATTCGAGTTGTCAGTGCAGTGATGTGATAGAGAGGGGAAAATGGGTCCCTGATTGGTGTGATGTCAGAGAGAGGAAAAAACTGAGACTGCCTCTGCACTGGTGTCACAGAGAGGCATCAATTGGGCCTGTGACTTCTGTGGTGTCACAAAGAGGGGAAAAGTGAGTCTGTCACTGCTGTGGTGTCCCAGAGAGAGGAAAAGTGGAGTGATCACTGTTGTGCAGTCCCAGAGAAAGTTCCACAGGTGCTATGACTTGTCTGTTGCCACAAAGGGGATGGAATTGGGGCTGTGGTATGACAGAGAGTCTTCATTTGGTTCTGTCTCTGATGTGATGTCTCAGAGAGGGTAATAATGGGTCTTTCAGCACTGTGGTGTCACAGAGAGGTGTCAATTGGACTTGTCAGTGCAGTGATCTCCCAGAGAGAGGAAAACTGAGGCTGTCACTGCTGTGGCCTATAGGAGGGGATGAATTCCCACTTGGCTTTGATGTTATGTCACAGAGAGGAGAAACCTTGCACTGTCACTGCTGGGGTGTGTCAGATAGGTGTAAATTGGGCTTGTTCCATCTGTGGTGTGACAGAAAGGGTGAAATTTGGTCTGTCAGTGCTGTGATGTCTTAAAGGGTGGAAACTGGGGTCTTTCACAGCTGTGATGTCCCAGAGAGGCGTAGATTGGGGTGTCCCACTGCTGTGATGTCCCAGAGAGGGGAAAAGAGGGGCTATCACAGCTGTGGAGTGTGAGAGAAAGTTCCACAGGTGTTCTGACTTGTCTGTTGCCACAGATGGGATGCAGTTGGGGATGTCATGGCTATGGTATCAGAGAGAGGTTTGAATTGGTTCTGTCTCTGCTGTGATGTCACAGAGAAGGGAGTAATGAGTCTGTCACCACTGTGGTGTCACAGAGAGGTGTAAATTGGACTTGTCACTGACTGCAGTGATGTCACAGAGAGGTGAAACTGAGTCCCTCATTTTTGTGATGTCACAGAGAGGAAGAAACTGAGGCTGCCACCACTTTGGTGTCATCAACAGATGTAAGTTGGGCCTGTCACTGCTCTGATGTCAAAAATGGAGGACAAGAGGATCAGTCAGTGCTGCGGTGTTCCAGAGGGGATGAATTTGAGGCTGTGATGACTGTGATGTCCCAGAGAGGGGAATAATGCCTCTGTCACCACTGTGGTGTCACAGAGAGGCGTAAATGAGAGTTGTCAGTGCAGTGATGTGATAGAGAGGGGAAAATGGGTCCCTGATTGGTGTGATGTCAGAGAGAGGAAAAAACTGAGACTGCCTCTGCACTGGTGTCACAGAGAGGCATCAATTGGGCCTGTGACTTCTGTGGTGTCACAAAGAGGGGAAAAGTGAGTCTGTCACTGCTGTGGTGTCCCAGAGAGGGGAAAAGTGGAGTGATCACTGTTGTGCAGTCGCAGAGAAAGTTGCACAGGTGCTATGACTTGTCTGTTGCCACAAAGGGGATGGAATTGGGGTTGTTAGTGCTGTGGTGTGACAGAGAGTCTTCATTTGGTTCTGTCTCTGATGTGATGTCTCAGAGAGGGGAATAATGGGTCTTTCAGCGCCGTGGTGTCACAGAGAGGTGTCAATTGGACTTGTCAGTGCAGTGATCTCCCAGAGAGAGGAAAACTGAGGCTGTCACTGCTGTGGTGTCCCAGAGAGGGGAAAAGTGGAGTGATCACTGTTGCGCAGTCCCAGAGAAAGTTCCACAGGTGCTATGACTTGTCTGTTACCACAAAGGGGATGGAATTGGGGTTGTTGGGGCTGTGGTATGACAGAGAGTCTTCATTTGGTTCTGTCTTTGATGTGATGACCCAGAGAGGGGAATAATGGGTCTTTCAGCGCTGTGGTGTCACCGAGAGGTGTCAATTGGACTTGTCAGTGCAGTGATCTCCCAGAGAGGGGAAAAGTGCATCTGTCACTGCTGTGGTGTCCCAGAGAGGGGAAAAGTGGAGTGATCACTGTTGTGCAGTCCCAGAGAAAGTTCCACAGGTGCTATGACTTGTCTGTTGCCACAAAGGGGATGGAATTGGGGCTATGGTATGACAGAGAGTCTTCATTTGGTTCTGTCTTTGATGTGATGTCCCAGAGAGGGGAATAATGGGTCTTTCAGCGCCGTGGTGTCACAGAGAGGTGTCAATTGGACATGTCAGTGCAGTGATCTCCCAGAGAGGGGAAAAGTGCATCTGTCACTGCTGTGATGTCCCAGAGAGGGGAAAAGTGGAGTGATCACTGTTGTGCAGTCGCAGAGAAAGTTCCACAGGTGCTATGACTTGTCTGTTACCACAAAGGGGATGGAATTGGGGTTGTTAGGGCTGTGGTATGACAGAGAGTTTTAAATTGGTTCTGATGTGATGTCTCAGAGAGGGGAATAATGGGTCTTTCAGCGCCGTGGTGTCACAGAGAGGTGTCAATTGGACTTGTCACTGCAGTGATCTCCCAGAGAGAGGAAAACTGAGGCTGTCACTGCTGTGGTGTCCCAGAGAGGGGAAAAGTGGAGTGATCACTGTTGTGCAGTCCCAGAGAAAGTTCCACAGGTGCTATGACTTGTCTGTTGCCACAAAGGGGATGGAATTGGGGCTGTGGTATGACAGAGAGTCTTCATTTGGTTCTGTCTCTGATGTGATGACCCAGAGAGGGGAATAATGGGTCTTTCAGCACCGTGGTGTCACAGAGAGGTGTCAATTGGACTTGTCACTGCAGTGATCTCCCAGAGAGAGGAAAACTGAGGCTGTCACTGCTGTGGCCTATAGGAGGGGATGAATTCCCACTTGGCTTTGATGTTATGTCACAGAGAGGAGAAACCTGGCACTGTCACCGCTGGGGTGTGTCAGATAGGTGTAAATTGGGCTTGTTCCATCTGTGGTGTGACAGAAAGGGTGAAATTTGGTCTGTCAGTGCTGTGATGTCTTAAAGGGTGGAAACTGGGGTCTTTCACAGCTGTGATGTCCCAGAGAGGCGTAGATTGGGGTGTCCCACTGCTGTGATGTCCCAGAGAGGGGAAAAGAGGGGCTATCACAGCTGTGGAGTGTGAGAGAAAGTTCCACAGGTGTTCTGACTTGTCTGTTGCCACAGATGGGATGCAGTTGGGGATGTCATGGCTATGGTATCAGGGAGAGGTTTGAATTGGTTCTGTCTCTGCTGTGATGTCACAGAGAAGGGAGTAATGAGTCTGTCACCACTGTGGTGTCACAGAGAGGTGTAAATTGGACTTGTCACTGACTGCAGTGATGTCACAGAGAGGTGAAACTGAGTCCCTCATTTTTATGATGTCACAGAGAGGAAGAAAATGAGGCTGCCACCACTTTGGTGTCATCAACAGATGTAAGTTGGGCCTGTCACTGCTCTGATGTCACAAATGGAGGACAAGTGGATCAGTCAGTGCTGCGGTGTTCCAGAGGGGATGAATTTGAGGCTGTGATGACTGTGATGTCCCAGAGAGGGGAATAATGCCTCTGTCACCACTGTGGTGTCACAGAGAGGCGTAAATGAGAGTTGTCAGTGCAGTGATGTGATAGAGAGGGGAAAATGGGTCCCTGATTGGTGTGATGTCAGAGAGAGGAAAAAACTGAGATTGCCTCTGCACTGGTGTCACAGAGAGGCATCAATTGGGCCTGTGACTTCTGTGGTGTCACAAAGAGGGGAAAAGTGAGTCTGTCACTGCTGTGGTGTCCCAGAGAGGGTAAAAGTGGAGTGATCACTGTTGTGCAGTCGCAGAGAAAGTTCCACAGGTGCTATGACTTGTCTGTTGCCACAAAGGGGATGGAATTGGGGTTGTTAGTGCTGTGGTGTGCCAGAGAGTGTTCATTTGGTTCTGTCTCTGATGTGATGTCTCAGAGAGGGGAATAATGGGTCTTTCAGCGCTGTGGTGTCACAGAGAGGTGTCAATTGGACTTGTCAGTGCAGTGATCTCCCAGAGAGGGGAAAAGTGCATCTGTCACTGCTGTGGTGTCCCAGAGAGGGGAAAAGTGGAGTGATCACTGTTGTGCAGTCGCAGAGAAAGTTCCACAGGTGCTATGACTTGTCTGTTACCACAAAGGGGATGGAATTGGGGTTGTTAGGGCTGTGGTATGACAGAGAGTTTTAAATTGGTTCTGATGTGATGTCTCAGAGAGGGGAATAATGGGTCTTTCAGCGCCGTGGTGTCACAGAGAGGTGTCAATTGGACTTGTCAGTGCAGTGATCTCCCAGAGAGAGGAAAACTGAGGCTGTCACTGCTGTGGTGTCCCAGAGAGGGGAAAAGTGGAGTGATCACTGTTGTGCAGTCGCAGAGAAAGTTCCACAGGTGCTATGACTTGTCTGTTGCCACAAAGGGGATGGAATTGGGGCTGTGGTATGACAGAGAGTCTTCATTTGGTTCTGTCTCTGATGTGATGTCTCAGAGAGGGTAATAATGGGTCTTTCAGCACCGTGGTGTCACAGAGAGGTGTCAATTGGACTTGTCACTGCAGTGATCTCCCAGAGAGAGAAAAACTGAGGCTGTCACTGCTGTGGCCTATAGGAGGGGATGAATTCCCACTTGGCTTTGATGTTATGTCACAGAGAGGAGAAACCTGGCACTGTCACCGCTGGGGTGTGTCAGATAGGTGTAAATTGGGCTTGTTCCATCTGTGGTGTGACAGAAAGGGTGAAATTTGGTCTGTCAGTGCTGTGATGTCTTAAAGGGTGGAAACTGGGGTCTTTCACAGCTGTGATGTCCCAGAGAGGCGTAGATTGGGGTGTCCCACTGCTGTGATGTCCCAGAGAGGGGAAAAGAGGGGCTATCACAGCTGTGGAGTGTGTGAGAACGTTCCACAGGTGTTCTGACTTGTCTGTTGCCACAGAGGGGATGCAGTTGGGGATGTCATGGCTATGGTATCAGAGAGAGGTTTGAATTGGTTCTGTCTCTGCTGTGATGTCACAGAGAAGGGAATAATGAGTCTGTCACCACTGTGGTGTCACAGAGTGGTGTAAATTGGACTTGTCACTGGCTGCAGTGATGTCACAGAGAGGTGAAACTGAGTCCCTCATTTTTGTGATGTCACAGAGAGGAAGAAACTGAGGCTGCCACCACTTTGGTGTCATCAACAGATGTAAGTTGGGCCTGTCACTGCTCTGATGTCACACATGGAGAAAAAGTGGATCAGTCAGTGCTGCGGTGTTCCAGAGGGGATGAATTTGAGGCTGTGATGACTGTGATGTCCCAGAGAGGGGAATAATGCCTCTGTCACCACTGTGGTGTCACAGAGAGGCGTAAATGAGAGTTGTCAGTGCAGTGATGTGATAGAGAGGGGAAAATGGGTCCTTGATTGGTGTGATGTCAGAGAGAGGAAAAAACTGAGACTGCCTCTGCACTGGTGTCACAGAGAGGCATCAATTGGGCCTGTGACTTCTGTGGTGTCACAAAGAGGGGAAAAGTGAGTCTGTCACTGCTGTGGTGTCCCAGAGAGGGGAAAAGTGGAGTGATCACTGTTGTGCAGTCGCAGAGAAAGTTGCACAGGTGCTATGACTTGTCTGTTGCCACAAAGGGGATGGAATTGGGGTTGTTAGTGCTGTGGTGTGCCAGAGAGTGTTCATTTGGTTCTGTCTCTGATGTGATGTCTCAGAGAGGGGAATAATGGGTCTTTCAGCGCTGTGGTGTCACAGAGAGGTGTCAATTGGACTTGTCAGTGCAGTGATCTCCCAGAGAGGGGAAAAGTGCATCTGTCACTGCTGTGGTGTCCCAGAGAGGGGAAAAGTGGAGTGATCACTGTTGTGCAGTCGCAGAGAAAGTTCCACAGGTGCTATGACTTGTCTGTTACCACAAAGGGGATGGAATTGGGGTTGTTAGGGCTGTGGTATGACAGAGAGTTTTAAATTGGTTCTGATGTGATGTCTCAGAGAGGGGAATAATGGGTCTTTCAGCGCCGTGGTGTCACAGAGAGGTGTCAATTGGACTTGTCAGTGCAGTGATCTCCCAGAGAGAGGAAAACTGAGGCTGTCACTGCTGTGGTGTCCCAGAGAGGGGAAAAGTGGAGTGATCACTGTTGTGCAGTCCCAGAGAAAGTTCCACAGGTGCTATGACTTGTCTGTTGCCACAAAGGGGATGGAATTGGGGCTGTGGTATGACAGAGAGTCTTCATTTGGTTCTGTCTCTGATGTGATGACCCAGAGAGGGGAATAATGGGTCTTTCAGCACCGTGGTGTCACAGAGAGGTGTCAATTGGACTTGTCAGTGCAGTGATCTCCCAGAGAGAGGAAAACTGAGGCTGTCACTGCTGTGGCCTATAGGAGGGGATGAATTCCCACTTGGCTTTGATGTTATGTCACAGAGAGGAGAAACCTGGCACTGTCACCGCTGGGGTGTGTCAGATAGGTGTAAATTGGGCTTGTTCCATCTGTGGTGTGACAGAAAGGGTGAAATTTGGTCTGTCAGTGCTGTGATGTCTTAAAGGGTGGAAACTGGGGTCTTTCACAGCTGTGATGTCCCAGAGAGGCGTAGATTGGGGTGTCCCACTGCTGTGATGTCCCAGAGAGGGGAAAAGAGGGGCTATCACAGCTGTGGAGTGTGAGAGAAAGTTCCACAGGTGTTCTGACTTGTCTGTTGCCACAGATGGGATGCAGTTGGGGATGTCATGGCTATGGTATCAGGGAGAGGTTTGAATTGGTTCTGTCTCTGCTGTGATGTCACAGAGAAGGGAGTAATGAGTCTGTCACCACTGTGGTGTCACAGAGAGGTGTAAATTGGACTTGTCACTGACTGCAGTGATGTCACAGAGAGGTGAAACTGAGTCCCTCATTTTTGTGATGTCACAGAGAGGAAGAAAATGAGGCTGCCACCACTTTGGTGTCATCAACAGATGTAAGTTGGGCCTGTCACTGCTCTGATGTCACACATGGAGAAAAAGTGGATCAGTCAGTGCTGCGGTGTTCCAGAGGGGATGAATTTGAGGCTGTGATGACTGTGATGTCCCAGAGAGGGGAATAATGCCTCTGTCACCACTGTGGTGTCACAGAGAGGCGTAAATGAGTGTTGTCACTGTAGTGATGTGATAGAGAGGGGAAAATGGGTCCCTGATTGGTGTGATGTCAGAGAGAGGAAAAAACTGAGACTGCCTCTGCACTGGTGTCACAGAGAGGCATCAATTGGGCCTGTGACTTCTGTGGTGTCACAAAGAGGGGAAAAGTGAGTCTGTCACTGCTGTGGTGTCCCAGAGAGGGTAAAAGTGGAGTGATCACTGTTGTGCAGTCGCAGAGAAAGTTCCACAGGTGCTATGACTTGTCTGTTGCCACAAAGGGGATGGAATTGGGGTTGTTAGTGCTGTGGTGTGCCAGAGAGTGTTCATTTGGTTCTGTCTCTGATGTGATGTCTCAGAGAGGGGAATAATGGGTCTTTCAGCGCTGTGGTGTCACAGAGAGGTGTCAATTGGACTTGTCAGTGCAGTGATCTCCCAGAGAGGGGAAAAGTGCATCTGTCACTGCTGTGATGTCCCAGAGAGGGGAAAAGTGGAGTGATCACTGTTGTGCAGTCGCAGAGAAAGTTCCACAGGTGCTATGACTTGTCTGTTACCACAAAGGGGATGGAATTGGGGTTGTTAGGGCTGTGGTATGACAGAGAGTTTTAAATTGGTTCTGATGTGATGTCTCAGAGAGGGGAATAATGGGTCTTTCAGCGCCGTGGTGTCACAGAGAGGTGTCAATTGGACTTGTCAGTGCAGTGATCTCCCAGAGAGAGGAAAACTGAGGCTGTCACTGCTGTGGTGTCCCAGAGAGGGGAAAAGTGGAATGATCACTGTTGTGCAGTCCCAGAGAAAGTTCCACAGGTGCTATGACTTGTCTGTTGCCACAAAGGGGATGGAATTGGGGCTGTGGTATGACAGAGAGTCTTCATTTGGTTCTGTCTCTGATGTGATGACCCAGAGAGGGGAATAATGGGTCTTTCAGCACCGTGGTGTCACAGAGAGGTGTCAATTGGACTTGTCACTGCAGTGATCTCCCAGAGAGAGGAAAACTGAGGCTGTCACTGCTGTGGCCTATAGGAGGGGATGAATTCCCACTTGTCTTTGATGTTATGTCACAGAGAGGAGAAACCTGGCACTGTCACCGCTGGGGTGTGTCAGATAGGTGTAAATTGGGCTTGTTCCATCTGTGGTGTGACAGAAAGGGTGAAATTTGGTCTGTCAGTGCTGTGATGTCTTAAAGGGTGGAAACTGGGGTCTTTCACAGCTGTGATGTCCCAGAGAGGCGTAGATTGGGGTGTCCCACTGCTGTGATGTCCCAGAGAGGGGAAAACAGGGGCTATCACAGCTGTGGAGTGTGAGAGAAAGTTCCACAGGTGTTCTGACTTGTCTGTTGCCACAGAGGGGATGCAGTTGGGGATGTCATGGCTATGGTATCAGGGAGAGGTTTGAATTGGTTCTGTCTCTGCTGTGATGTCACAGAGAAGGGAGTAATGAGTCTGTCACCACTGTGGTGTCACAGAGAGGTGTAAATTGGACTTGTCACTGACTGCAGTGATGTCACAGAGAGGTGAAACTGAGTCCCTCATTTTTGTGATGTCACAGAGAGGAAGAAACTGAGGCTGCCACCACTTTGGTGTCATCAACAGATGTAAGTTGGGCCTGTCACTGCTCTGATGTCACAAATGGAGGACAAGTGGATCAGTCAGTGCTGCGGTGTTCCAGAGGGGATGAATTTGAGGCTGTGATGACTGTGATGTCCCAGAGAGGGGAATAATGCCTCTGTCACCACTGTGGTGTCACAGAGAGGCGTAAATTCGAGTTGTCAGTGCAGTGATGTGATAGAGAGGGGAAAATGGGTCCCTGATTGGTGTGATGTCAGAGAGAGGAAAAAACTGAGACTGCCTCTGCACTGGTGTCACAGAGAGGCATCAATTGGGCCTGTGACTTCTGTGGTGTCACAAAGAGGGGAAAAGTGAGTCTGTCACTGCTGTGGTGTCCCAGAGAGAGGAAAAGTGGAGTGATCACTGTTGTGCAGTCCCAGAGAAAGTTCCACAGGTGCTATGACTTGTCTGTTGCCACAAAGGGGATGGAATTGGGGCTGTGGTATGACAGAGAGTCTTCATTTGGTTCTGTCTCTGATGTGATGTCTCAGAGAGGGTAATAATGGGTCTTTCAGCACTGTGGTGTCACAGAGAGGTGTCAATTGGACTTGTCAGTGCAGTGATCTCCCAGAGAGAGGAAAACTGAGGCTGTCACTGCTGTGGCCTATAGGAGGGGATGAATTCCCACTTGGCTTTGATGTTATGTCACAGAGAGGAGAAACCTTGCACTGTCACTGCTGGGGTGTGTCAGATAGGTGTAAATTGGGCTTGTTCCATCTGTGGTGTGACAGAAAGGGTGAAATTTGGTCTGTCAGTGCTGTGATGTCTTAAAGGGTGGAAACTGGGGTCTTTCACAGCTGTGATGTCCCAGAGAGGCGTAGATTGGGGTGTCCCACTGCTGTGATGTCCCAGAGAGGGGAAAAGAGGGGCTATCACAGCTGTGGAGTGTGAGAGAAAGTTCCACAGGTGTTCTGACTTGTCTGTTGCCACAGATGGGATGCAGTTGGGGATGTCATGGCTATGGTATCAGAGAGAGGTTTGAATTGGTTCTGTCTCTGCTGTGATGTCACAGAGAAGGGAGTAATGAGTCTGTCACCACTGTGGTGTCACAGAGAGGTGTAAATTGGACTTGTCACTGACTGCAGTGATGTCACAGAGAGGTGAAACTGAGTCCCTCATTTTTGTGATGTCACAGAGAGGAAGAAACTGAGGCTGCCACCACTTTGGTGTCATCAACAGATGTAAGTTGGGCCTGTCACTGCTCTGATGTCAAAAATGGAGGACAAGAGGATCAGTCAGTGCTGCGGTGTTCCAGAGGGGATGAATTTGAGGCTGTGATGACTGTGATGTCCCAGAGAGGGGAATAATGCCTCTGTCACCACTGTGGTGTCACAGAGAGGCGTAAATGAGAGTTGTCAGTGCAGTGATGTGATAGAGAGGGGAAAATGGGTCCCTGATTGGTGTGATGTCAGAGAGAGGAAAAAACTGAGACTGCCTCTGCACTGGTGTCACAGAGAGGCATCAATTGGGCCTGTGACTTCTGTGGTGTCACAAAGAGGGGAAAAGTGAGTCTGTCACTGCTGTGGTGTCCCAGAGAGGGGAAAAGTGGAGTGATCACTGTTGTGCAGTCGCAGAGAAAGTTGCACAGGTGCTATGACTTGTCTGTTGCCACAAAGGGGATGGAATTGGGGTTGTTAGTGCTGTGGTGTGACAGAGAGTCTTCATTTGGTTCTGTCTCTGATGTGATGTCTCAGAGAGGGGAATAATGGGTCTTTCAGCGCCGTGGTGTCACAGAGAGGTGTCAATTGGACTTGTCAGTGCAGTGATCTCCCAGAGAGAGGAAAACTGAGGCTGTCACTGCTGTGGTGTCCCAGAGAGGGGAAAAGTGGAGTGATCACTGTTGCGCAGTCCCAGAGAAAGTTCCACAGGTGCTATGACTTGTCTGTTACCACAAAGGGGATGGAATTGGGGTTGTTGGGGCTGTGGTATGACAGAGAGTCTTCATTTGGTTCTGTCTTTGATGTGATGACCCAGAGAGGGGAATAATGGGTCTTTCAGCGCTGTGGTGTCACCGAGAGGTGTCAATTGGACTTGTCAGTGCAGTGATCTCCCAGAGAGGGGAAAAGTGCATCTGTCACTGCTGTGGTGTCCCAGAGAGGGGAAAAGTGGAGTGATCACTGTTGTGCAGTCCCAGAGAAAGTTCCACAGGTGCTATGACTTGTCTGTTGCCACAAAGGGGATGGAATTGGGGCTATGGTATGACAGAGAGTCTTCATTTGGTTCTGTCTTTGATGTGATGTCCCAGAGAGGGGAATAATGGGTCTTTCAGCGCCGTGGTGTCACAGAGAGGTGTCAATTGGACATGTCAGTGCAGTGATCTCCCAGAGAGGGGAAAAGTGCATCTGTCACTGCTGTGATGTCCCAGAGAGGGGAAAAGTGGAGTGATCACTGTTGTGCAGTCGCAGAGAAAGTTCCACAGGTGCTATGACTTGTCTGTTACCACAAAGGGGATGGAATTGGGGTTGTTAGGGCTGTGGTATGACAGAGAGTTTTAAATTGGTTCTGATGTGATGTCTCAGAGAGGGGAATAATGGGTCTTTCAGCGCCGTGGTGTCACAGAGAGGTGTCAATTGGACTTGTCACTGCAGTGATCTCCCAGAGAGAGGAAAACTGAGGCTGTCACTGCTGTGGTGTCCCAGAGAGGGGAAAAGTGGAGTGATCACTGTTGTGCAGTCCCAGAGAAAGTTCCACAGGTGCTATGACTTGTCTGTTGCCACAAAGGGGATGGAATTGGGGCTGTGGTATGACAGAGAGTCTTCATTTGGTTCTGTCTCTGATGTGATGACCCAGAGAGGGGAATAATGGGTCTTTCAGCACCGTGGTGTCACAGAGAGGTGTCAATTGGACTTGTCACTGCAGTGATCTCCCAGAGAGAGGAAAACTGAGGCTGTCACTGCTGTGGCCTATAGGAGGGGATGAATTCCCACTTGGCTTTGATGTTATGTCACAGAGAGGAGAAACCTGGCACTGTCACCGCTGGGGTGTGTCAGATAGGTGTAAATTGGGCTTGTTCCATCTGTGGTGTGACAGAAAGGGTGAAATTTGGTCTGTCAGTGCTGTGATGTCTTAAAGGGTGGAAACTGGGGTCTTTCACAGCTGTGATGTCCCAGAGAGGCGTAGATTGGGGTGTCCCACTGCTGTGATGTCCCAGAGAGGGGAAAAGAGGGGCTATCACAGCTGTGGAGTGTGAGAGAAAGTTCCACAGGTGTTCTGACTTGTCTGTTGCCACAGATGGGATGCAGTTGGGGATGTCATGGCTATGGTATCAGGGAGAGGTTTGAATTGGTTCTGTCTCTGCTGTGATGTCACAGAGAAGGGAGTAATGAGTCTGTCACCACTGTGGTGTCACAGAGAGGTGTAAATTGGACTTGTCACTGACTGCAGTGATGTCACAGAGAGGTGAAACTGAGTCCCTCATTTTTATGATGTCACAGAGAGGAAGAAAATGAGGCTGCCACCACTTTGGTGTCATCAACAGATGTAAGTTGGGCCTGTCACTGCTCTGATGTCAAAAATGGAGGACAAGAGGATCAGTCAGTGCTGCGGTGTTCCAGAGGGGATGAATTTGAGGCTGTGATGACTGTGATGTCCCAGAGAGGGGAATAATGCCTCTGTCACCACTGTGGTGTCACAGAGAGGCGTAAATGAGAGTTGTCAGTGCAGTGATGTGATAGAGAGGGGAAAATGGGTCCCTGATTGGTGTGATGTCAGAGAGAGGAAAAAACTGAGATTGCCTCTGCACTGGTGTCACAGAGAGGCATCAATTGGGCCTGTGACTTCTGTGGTGTCACAAAGAGGGGAAAAGTGAGTCTGTCACTGCTGTGGTGTCCCAGAGAGGGTAAAAGTGGAGTGATCACTGTTGTGCAGTCGCAGAGAAAGTTCCACAGGTGCTATGACTTGTCTGTTGCCACAAAGGGGATGGAATTGGGGTTGTTAGTGCTGTGGTGTGCCAGAGAGTGTTCATTTGGTTCTGTCTCTGATGTGATGTCTCAGAGAGGGGAATAATGGGTCTTTCAGCGCTGTGGTGTCACAGAGAGGTGTCAATTGGACTTGTCAGTGCAGTGATCTCCCAGAGAGGGGAAAAGTGCATCTGTCACTGCTGTGGTGTCCCAGAGAGGGGAAAAGTGGAGTGATCACTGTTGTGCAGTCCCAGAGAAAGTTCCACAGGTGCTATGACTTGTCTGTTACCACAAAGGGGATGGAATTGGGGTTGTTAGGGCTGTGGTATGACAGAGAGTTTTAAATTGGTTCTGATGTGATGTCTCAGAGAGGGGAATAATGGGTCTTTCAGCGCCGTGGTGTCACAGAGAGGTGTCAATTGGACTTGTCAGTGCAGTGATCTCCCAGAGAGAGGAAAACTGAGGCTGTCACTGCTGTGGTGTCCCAGAGAGGGGAAAAGTGGAGTGATCACTGTTGTGCAGTCGCAGAGAAAGTTCCACAGGTGCTATGACTTGTCTGTTGCCACAAAGGGGATGGAATTGGGGCTGTGGTATGACAGAGAGTCTTCATTTGGTTCTGTCTCTGATGTGATGTCTCAGAGAGGGTAATAATGGGTCTTTCAGCACCGTGGTGTCACAGAGAGGTGTCAATTGGACTTGTCACTGCAGTGATCTCCCAGAGAGAGAAAAACTGAGGCTGTCACTGCTGTGGCCTATAGGAGGGGATGAATTCCCACTTGGCTTTGATGTTATGTCACAGAGAGGAGAAACCTGGCACTGTCACCGCTGGGGTGTGTCAGATAGGTGTAAATTGGGCTTGTTCCATCTGTGGTGTGACAGAAAGGGTGAAATTTGGTCTGTCAGTGCTGTGATGTCTTAAAGGGTGGAAACTGGGGTCTTTCACAGCTGTGATGTCCCAGAGAGGCGTAGATTGGGGTGTCCCACTGCTGTGATGTCCCAGAGAGGGGAAAAGAGGGGCTATCACAGCTGTGGAGTGTGTGAGAACGTTCCACAGGTGTTCTGACTTGTCTGTTGCCACAGAGGGGATGCAGTTGGGGATGTCATGGCTATGGTATCAGAGAGAGGTTTGAATTGGTTCTGTCTCTGCTGTGATGTCACAGAGAAGGGAATAATGAGTCTGTCACCACTGTGGTGTCACAGAGAGGTGTAAATTGGACTTGTCACTGGCTGCAGTGATGTCACAGAGAGGTGAAACTGAGTCCCTCATTTTTGTGATGTCACAGAGAGGAAGAAACTGAGGCTGCCACCACTTTGGTGTCATCAACAGATGTAAGTTGGGCCTGTCACTGCTCTGATGTCACACATGGAGAAAAAGTGGATCAGTCAGTGCTGCGGTGTTCCAGAGGGGATGAATTTGAGGCTGTGATGACTGTGATGTCCCAGAGAGGGGAATAATGCCTCTGTCACCACTGTGGTGTCACAGAGAGGCGTAAATGAGAGTTGTCAGTGCAGTGATGTGATAGAGAGGGGAAAATGGGTCCTTGATTGGTGTGATGTCAGAGAGAGGAAAAAACTGAGACTGCCTCTGCACTGGTGTCACAGAGAGGCATCAATTGGGCCTGTGACTTCTGTGGTGTCACAAAGAGGGGAAAAGTGAGTCTGTCACTGCTGTGGTGTCCCAGAGAGGGGAAAAGTGGAGTGATCACTGTTGTGCAGTCGCAGAGAAAGTTCCACAGGTGCTATGACTTGTCTGTTGCCACAAAGGGGATGGAATTGGGGTTGTTAGTGCTGTGGTGTGCCAGAGAGTGTTCATTTGGTTCTGTCTCTGATGTGATGTCTCAGAGAGGGGAATAATGGGTCTTTCAGCGCTGTGGTGTCACAGAGAGGTGTCAATTGGACTTGTCAGTGCAGTGATCTCCCAGAGAGGGGAAAAGTGCATCTGTCACTGCTGTGGTGTCCCAGAGAGGGGAAAAGTGGAGTGATCACTGTTGTGCAGTCGCAGAGAAAGTTCCACAGGTGCTATGACTTGTCTGTTACCACAAAGGGGATGGAATTGGGGTTGTTAGGGCTGTGGTATGACAGAGAGTTTTAAATTGGTTCTGATGTGATGTCTCAGAGAGGGGAATAATGGGTCTTTCAGCGCCGTGGTGTCACAGAGAGGTGTCAATTGGACTTGTCAGTGCAGTGATCTCCCAGAGAGAGGAAAACTGAGGCTGTCACTGCTGTGGTGTCCCAGAGAGGGGAAAAGTGGAGTGATCACTGTTGTGCAGTCCCAGAGAAAGTTCCACAGGTGCTATGACTTGTCTGTTGCCACAAAGGGGATGGAATTGGGGCTGTGGTATGACAGAGAGTCTTCATTTGGTTCTGTCTCTGATGTGATGACCCAGAGAGGGGAATAATGGGTCTTTCAGCACCGTGGTGTCACAGAGAGGTGTCAATTGGACTTGTCAGTGCAGTGATCTCCCAGAGAGAGGAAAACTGAGGCTGTCACTGCTGTGGCCTATAGGAGGGGATGAATTCCCACTTGGCTTTGATGTTATGTCACAGAGAGGAGAAACCTGGCACTGTCACCGCTGGGGTGTGTCAGATAGGTGTAAATTGGGCTTGTTCCATCTGTGGTGTGACAGAAAGGGTGAAATTTGGTCTGTCAGTGCTGTGATGTCTTAAAGGGTGGAAACTGGGGTCTTTCACAGCTGTGATGTCCCAGAGAGGCGTAGATTGGGGTGTCCCACTGCTGTGATGTCCCAGAGAGGGGAAAAGAGGGGCTATCACAGCTGTGGAGTGTGAGAGAAAGTTCCACAGGTGTTCTGACTTGTCTGTTGCCACAGATGGGATGCAGTTGGGGATGTCATGGCTATGGTATCAGGGAGAGGTTTGAATTGGTTCTGTCTCTGCTGTGATGTCACAGAGAAGGGAGTAATGAGTCTGTCACCACTGTGGTGTCACAGAGAGGTGTAAATTGGACTTGTCACTGACTGCAGTGATGTCACAGAGAGGTGAAACTGAGTCCCTCATTTTTGTGATGTCACAGAGAGGAAGAAAATGAGGCTGCCACCACTTTGGTGTCATCAACAGATGTAAGTTGGGCCTGTCACTGCTCTGATGTCACACATGGAGAAAAAGTGGATCAGTCAGTGCTGCGGTGTTCCAGAGGGGATGAATTTGAGGCTGTGATGACTGTGATGTCCCAGAGAGGGGAATAATGCCTCTGTCACCACTGTGGTGTCACAGAGAGGCGTAAATGAGTGTTGTCACTGTAGTGATGTGATAGAGAGGGGAAAATGGGTCCCTGATTGGTGTGATGTCAGAGAGAGGAAAAAACTGAGACTGCCTCTGCACTGGTGTCACAGAGAGGCATCAATTGGGCCTGTGACTTCTGTGGTGTCACAAAGAGGGGAAAAGTGAGTCTGTCACTGCTGTGGTGTCCCAGAGAGGGGAAAAGTGGAGTGATCACTGTTGTGCAGTCGCAGAGAAAGTTCCACAGGTGCTATGACTTGTCTGTTGCCACAAAGGGGATGGAATTGGGGTTGTTAGTGCTGTGGTGTGCCAGAGAGTGTTCATTTGGTTCTGTCTCTGATGTGATGTCTCAGAGAGGGGAATAATGGGTCTTTCAGCGCTGTGGTGTCACAGAGAGGTGTCAATTGGACTTGTCAGTGCAGTGATCTCCCAGAGAGGGGAAAAGTGCATCTGTCACTGCTGTGATGTCCCAGAGAGGGGAAAAGTGGAGTGATCACTGTTGTGCAGTCGCAGAGAAAGTTCCACAGGTGCTATGACTTGTCTGTTACCACAAAGGGGATGGAATTGGGGTTGTTAGGGCTGTGGTATGACAGAGAGTTTTAAATTGGTTCTGATGTGATGTCTCAGAGAGGGGAATAATGGGTCTTTCAGCGCCGTGGTGTCACAGAGAGGTGTCAATTGGACTTGTCAGTGCAGTGATCTCCCAGAGAGAGGAAAACTGAGGCTGTCACTGCTGTGGTGTCCCAGAGAGGGGAAAAGTGGAATGATCACTGTTGTGCAGTCCCAGAGAAAGTTCCACAGGTGCTATGACTTGTCTGTTGCCACAAAGGGGATGGAATTGGGGCTGTGGTATGACAGAGAGTCTTCATTTGGTTCTGTCTCTGATGTGATGACCCAGAGAGGGGAATAATGGGTCTTTCAGCACCGTGGTGTCACAGAGAGGTGTCAATTGGACTTGTCACTGCAGTGATCTCCCAGAGAGAGGAAAACTGAGGCTGTCACTGCTGTGGCCTATAGGAGGGGATGAATTCCCACTTGTCTTTGATGTTATGTCACAGAGAGGAGAAACCTGGCACTGTCACCGCTGGGGTGTGTCAGATAGGTGTAAATTGGGCTTGTTCCATCTGTGGTGTGACAGAAAGGGTGAAATTTGGTCTGTCAGTGCTGTGATGTCTTAAAGGGTGGAAACTGGGGTCTTTCACAGCTGTGATGTCCCAGAGAGGCGTAGATTGGGGTGTCCCACTGCTGTGATGTCCCAGAGAGGGGAAAAGAGGGGCTATCACAGCTGTGGAGTGTGAGAGAAAGTTCCACAGGTGTTCTGACTTGTCTGTTGCCACAGAGGGGATGCAGTTGGGGATGTCATGGCTATGGTATCAGGGAGAGGTTTGAATTGGTTCTGTCTCTGCTGTGATGTCACAGAGAAGGGAGTAATGAGTCTGTCACCACTGTGGTGTCACAGAGAGGTGTAAATTGGACTTGTCACTGGCTGCAGTGATGTCACAGAGAGGAAGAAACTGAGGCTGCCACCACTTTGGTGTCATCAACAGATGTAAGTTGGGCCTGTCACTGCTCTGATGTCACACATGGAGAAAAAGTGGATCAGTCAGTGCTGCGGTGTTCCAGAGGGGATGAATTTGAGGCTGTGATGACTGTGATGTCCCAGAGAGGGGAATAATGCCTCTGTCACCACTGTGGTGTCACAGAGAGGCGTAAATGAGAGTTGTCAGTGCAGTGATGTGATAGAGAGGGGAAAATGGGTCCCTGATTGGTGTGATGTCAGAGAGAGGAAAAAACTGAGACTGCCTCTGCACTGGTGTCACAGAGAGGCATCAATTGGGCCTGTGACTTCTGTGGTGTCACAAAGAGGGGAAAAGTGAGTCTGTCACTGCTGTGGTGTCCCAGAGAGGGTAAAAGTGGAGTGATCACTGTTGTGCAGTCCCAGAGAAAGTTGCACAGGTGCTATGACTTGTCTGTTGCCACAAAGGGGATGGAATTGGGGCTGTGGTATGACAGAGAGTCTTCATTTGGTTCTGTCTCTGATGTGATGTCTCAGAGAGGGTAATAATGGGTCTTTCAGCACTGTGGTGTCACAGAGAGGTGTCAATTGGACTTGTCAGTGCAGTGATCTCCCAGAGAGAGGAAAACTGAGGCTGTCACTGCTGTGGCCTATAGGAGGGGATGAATTCCCACTTGGCTTTGATGTTATGTCACAGAGAGGAGAAACCTGGCACTGTCACCGCTGGGGTGTGTCAGATAGGTGTAAATTGGGCTTGTTCCATCTGTGGTGTGACAGAAAGGGTGAAATTTGGTCTGTCAGTGCTGTGATGTCTTAAAGGGTGGAAACTGGGGTTTTTCACAGCTGTGATGTCCCAGAGAGGCGTAGATTGGGGTGTCCCACTGCTGTGATGTCCCAGAGAGGGGAAAAGAGGGGCTATCACAGCTGTGGAGTGTGAGAGAAAGTTCCACAGGTGTTCTGACTTGTCTGTTGCCACAGAGGGGATGCAGTTGGGGATGTCATGGCTATGGTATCAGGGAGAGGTTTGAATTGGTTCTGTCTCTGCTGTGATGTCACAGAGAAGGGAGTAATGAGTCTGTCACCACTGTGGTGTCACAGAGAGGTGTAAATTGGACTTGTCACTGACTGCAGTGATGTCACAGAGAGGTGAAACTGAGTCCCTCATTTTTGTGATGTCACAGAGAGGAAGAAACTGAGGCTGCCACCACTTTGGTGTCATCAACAGATGTAAGTTGGGCCTGTCACTGCTCTGATGTCACAAATGGAGGACAAGTGGATCAGTCAGTGCTGCGGTGTTCCAGAGGGGATGAATTTGAGGCTGTGATGACTGTGATGTCCCAGAGAGGGGAATAATGCCTCTGTCACCACTGTGGTGTCACAGAGAGGCGTAAATGAGAGTTGTCAGTGCAGTGATGTGATAGAGAGGAGAAAATGGGTCCTTGATTGGTGTGATGTCAGAGAGAGGAAAAAACTGAGACTGCCTCTGCACTGGTGTCACAGAGAGGCATCAATTGGGCCTGTGACTTCTGTGGTGTCACAAAGAGGGGAAAAGTGAGTCTGTCACTGCTGTGGTGTCCCAGAGAGGGGAAAAGTGGAGTGATCACTGTTGTGCAGTCGCAGAGAAAGTTCCACAGGTGCTATGACTTGTCTGTTACCACAAAGGGGATGGAATTGGGGTTGTTAGGGCTGTGGTATGACAGAGAGTTTTAAATTGGTTCTGATGTGATGTCTCAGAGAGGGGAATAATGGGTCTTTCAGCGCCGTGGTGTCACAGAGAGGTGTCAATTGGACTTGTCAGTGCAGTGATCTCCCAGAGAGAGGAAAACTGAGGCTGTCACTGCTGTGGTGTCCCAGAGAGGGGAAAAGTGGAGTGATCACTGTTGTGCAGTCGCAGAGAAAGTTCCACAGGTGCTATGACTTGTCTGTTGCCACAAAGGGGATGGAATTGGGGCTGTGGTATGACAGAGAGTCTTCATTTGGTTCTGTCTCTGATGTGATGTCTCAGAGAGGGTAATAATGGGTCTTTCAGCGCCGTGGTGTCACAGAGAGGTGTCAATTGGACTTGTCAGTGCAGTGATCTCCCAGAGAGGGGAAAAGTGCATCTGTCACTGCTGTGATGTCCCAGAGAGGGGAAAAGTGGAGTGATCACTGTTGTGCAGTCGCAGAGAAAGTTCCACAGGTGCTATGACTTGTCTGTTGCCACAAAGGGGATGGAATTGGGGCTGTGGTATGACAGAGAGTCTTCATTTGGTTCTGTCTCTGATGTGATGTCCCAGAGAGGGGAATAATGGGTCTTTCAGCGCCGTGGTGTCACAGAGAGGTGTCAATTGGACTTGTCAGTGCAGTGATCTCCCAGGGAGAGGAAAACTGAGGCTGTCACTGCTGTGGCCTATAGGAGGGGATGAATTCCCACTTGGCTGTGATGTTATGTCACAGAGAGGAGAAACCTGGCACTGTCAGCGCTGGGGTGTTACAGATAGGTGTAAATTGGGCTTGTTCCGTCTGTGGTGTGACAGAAAGGGTGAAATTTGGTCTGTCAGTGCTGTGATGTCTTAAAGGGTGGAAACTGGGGTCTTTCACAGCTGTGATGTCCCAGAGAGGCGTAGATTGGGGTGTCCCACTGCTGTGATGTCCCAGAGAGGGGAAAAGAGGGACTATCACAGCTGTGGAGTGTGAGAGAAAGTTCCACAGGTGTTCTGACTTGTCTGTTGCCACAGAGGGGATGCAGTTGGGGATGTCATGGCTATGGTATCAGGGAGAGGTTTGAATTGGTTCTGTCTCTGCTGTGATGTCACAGAGAAGGGAGTAATGAGTCTGTCACCACTGTGGTGTCACAGAGAGGTGTAAATTGGACTTGTCACTGACTGCAGTGATGTCACAGAGAGGTGAAACTGAGTCCCTCATTTTTGTGATGTCACAGAGAGGAAGAAACTGAGGCTGCCACCACTTTGGTGTCATCAACAGATGTAAGTTGGGCCTGTCACTGCTCTGATGTCACAAATGGAGGACAAGTGGATCAGTCAGTGCTGCGGTGTTCCAGAGGGGATGAATTTGAGGCTGTGATGACTGTGATGTCCCAGAGAGGGGAATAATGCCTCTGTCACCACTGTGGTGTCACAGAGAGGCGTAAATGAGAGTTGTCACTGTAGTGATGTGATAGAGAGGGGAAAATGGGTCCCTGATTGGTGTGATGTCAGAGAGAGGAAAAAACTGAGACTGCCTCTGCACTGGTGTCACAGAGAGGCATCAATTGGGCCTGTGACTTCTGTGGTGTCACAAAGAGGGGAAAAGTGAGTCTGTCACTGCTGTGGTGTCCCAGAGAGGGTAAAAGTGGAGTGATCACTGTTGTGCAGTCGCAGAGAAAGTTCCACAGGTGCTATGACTTGTCTGTTGCCACAAAGGGGATGGAATTGGTGTTGTTAGTGCTGTGGTGTGCCAGAGAGTCATTTGGTTCTGTCTCTGATGTGATGTCTCAGAGAGGGGAATAATGGGTCTTTCAGCGCTGTGGTGTCACCGAGAGGTGTCAATTGGACTTGTCAGTGCAGTGATCTCCCAGAGAGGGGAATAATGCCTCTGTCACCACTGTGGTGTCACAGAGAGGCGGAAATGAGAGTTGTCACTGCAGTGATGTGATAGAGAGGGGAAAATGGGTCCCTGATTGGTGTGATGTCAGAGAGAGGAAAAAACTGAGACTGCCTCTGCACTGGTGTCACAGAGAGGCATCAATTGGGCCTGTCACTTCTGTTGTGTCACAAAGAGGGGAAAAGTGAGTCTGTCTCTGCTGTGGTGTGGCCCCTCCAAAGCAGCTCCTGTGGCCGGGGAGGAAAGAGACAAGGCCAGTCCCTGCCCCTTTTTCTTAGCCCCGCCCACCCACTCATAGCCACGCCCCTCTTCAAGCAGCTCCTAAGGCCGGCGAGATGAGAGACAGACCCTGGCTTCGCCCCTTTTCCTAAGCCCCGCCCACGCACCCATAGGCACGCCCCTCCAAAGCAGCTCCCATGGTCGGCGAGAAGAAAGACAGACCGTGGCCTCGCCCTTTTTTGTAAGCCCCGCCCCTCCACCCATAACCACGCCTTTCCCAAAGCCGCTCTTGAGACCGGCAAAGCCCTAATGCCCTTCTCTTAAGGGCCCTGAATCGGGGTGCAGGTACGGAAAGCATTCTTCCAGCCCTTCCGGGACCAGATATTGGGGTTCAATGCTTTGAAGCCCCGCTAATACTGGGCTTCAGGCACCCCAAAAGCCCTCCCAGCAGGGCTGGGTTACCTTTGTTCTCCTAAGAACCGCGCCAGGAGTAATCGAGGGGTGCAAGTACCATAATGCCTCTACTAGCTGCGCCTCCCACAATTGCCGCCTTGGGCGTAACCACTTGCTGCTGCTGCCTACCGTAGTGCTCCTAATAGCGGTGCAGTGCCATCACCCTCCTAGTAGAAGCGCACTCCGGCTATGATCAAATACCAGCTCAATACCGTAACGCTCCTAACAGCAGCGCACAGCATAACTGAGCACGTCTGGGCTGGCCTCAACACACTTGTGCACACCTGGGCACAACTGGCGACACACCTCAGCACACCTGGGCACCCTCGGCCCCTCCAGTGACACCCCTCCTCTCCTCCAGAAGCCACAGAGCCAGGGCAAGGAGAAGAAGAAGCCAAGATGACTTCCAAAGCAACCCGGCATCTGCAAAGTGAAAGACAAGACTTGGCTTCGCCCCTTTTTGTAAGCCTTGCACACTCACGTAAAGCCACACCCCTCCAAAAGCAGCTCCAGAGGCCGGTGAGGGGAGAGACATGCCCTGACCCCGCCCCTTTCTCTATGCGCCGCCCACCCACTCCTAGCCACGGCCCCTCCAAATGCAGCTCCCGGGGCCAGTGAGGAGAGTGACAAGACTTGGCTCCGCCCCTTGTTGTAAGCCCCGCCCACCCACCGATAGACACGCGTCCCCAAGGGCATCTCCTGAAGCTGGTGAGGAAAGTGACAAGCCCTGGCCCCGCCCCTTTCTCTATGCCCCGCCCCTCCATCCATAGCCACGCCCCTCAAAAAGCAGCTCCCGGGGCCGGTGAGCAAAGTGACAAGACTTGGCTTCGCCCATTTTTGTAAGCCCCGGCCACCCACGTAAAGCCACGCCTTTCTTCTAGCAGCTCCAGAGGTGGGTGAGGAGAGAGACAAGACACCTGGCCCCGCCCCTTTTTCTAAGCCCCGCCCACCCACTCCTAACCTCGCTCCTGCCGGAGTATCTCTGGAGGCCGGTGAGGAGAGAGACATGGCCTAGCCCCGCCCCTTTCTCTATGCCCCTCTCCTCCACCCATAGTTCTTTAAATCGCCACAAAATCCTGCAAAATTCCACAAAAATTCCCCAAAATTCTTTAAATTTCCTTAAAATCCCACAAAATTTTACAGAAATTCATAAAAATTCCCTAAAAATTCCTCAAAACTACAAAAATTTCGTTTAAATTTCCGAAAAATCCCACAAAATTCTACTAAAAACTCACCAAATTCTTTAAATTGCCTCAAAATCCTACAAAATTCCACAGAAATTGAAAAAATTCCATTAGAATCTCACAAAATTCCACAAAAATCCCACTAAATTCTTTAAATTTTATGAAAATCCCACAAAATTCCACAGAATTTTCTAAAAACTCCACAAAAATTCCTCAAAACTACATAAATTTCGTACAAATTTTTCAAAAATCCCACAAAATTCCATTAAAAAATCACCTAATTTTTTAAATGGCCTCAAAATCCTACAAAATTTCACACAAATTGAAAAAATTCCGTACGAATCCCACAAAATTCCACAAAAATTCCCCAAAATTCTTTAAATTTCCTTAAAATCCCACAAAATTTTACAGAAATTCATAAAAATTCCCTAAAAATTCCTCAAAACTACAAAAATTTCGTTTAAATTTCCGAAAAATCCCACAAAATTCTACTAAAAACTCACCAAATTCTTTAAATTGCCTCAAAATCCTACAAAATTCCACAGAAATTGAAAAAATTCCATTAGAATCTCACAAAATTCCACAAAAATCCCACTAAATTCTTTAAATTTTATGAAAATCCCACAAAATTCCACAGAATTTTCTAAAAACTCCACAAAAATTCCTCAAAACTACATAAATTTCGTACAAATTTCCCAAAAATCCCACAAAATTCCATTAAAAAATCACCTAATTTTTTAAATGGCCTCAAAATCCTACAAAATTCAACACAAATTGAAAAAATTCCGTACGAATCCCACAAAATTCCACAAAAATTCCCCAAAATTCTTTAAATTTCCTTAAAATCCCACAAAATTCCATTAAGAACTTACGAAATTATTTAACTCTACTCATAATGTTACAGTATTTTACAAAAATCGAAACAAATAATCATAAAAATCCCACAAAAATCCCAAGAAAATCCAAGAAAGTCCCACAAAATTTATTAAATTTCCTCAAAATCCCACAGATTTCCACATGAAACCCATAAAATTTCATTAGAAACTCACAAAATTATTTACATCGTCTCACAATGCCGCAGAATTACAGAAACACTGCACAAAACTATACAAAAATCCCACGAACCTCCACAAAAAATCCTCAAAATTCTTTTAGTCTCTTCAAAATACAGCAAAATTACCAGAAAATCGCACAAAACTCCACAATATTGGAATTCACCGGAATATTTCCACATTGACACTGTCACACCTTACAACACCAGTACACACTGGGTAATTGCAAAAAATATCCGGAAACGCCATTTCACATATCACCGCTCTCTGGAACACCGAAAAACTCGGGAAAGTCCCTGGACACTTACGGAAATACAGCAACAAACGCAGAAACATCGGGAAACACCTTCTAACACCGCAACACACCTCACATTATCAGGTGGTGCAAGATCACCCTGTCAAACCTAGGCCTACTTGTGCACAACTACGCGCACACCCGGGATCACGCGTAAATGCCCCAGCTCGTCGAAACACACTTGAAAACACGAGCGTAAATCGGGTCCCACTCGGACACTGGGGGTAAACATCCGTGTATACCTTATTGCACAACGCAACACCCATGACTTCCTTTGTACGTTCCGACACCTCCAGACACACCAAGTTATATGCGGACACACCGAAAAACACCCAAACACATGGGAATTCAGCGGAAAACAGCCACATACACAGAGTCATACCTTGCAACACTAGCGCACACTGACTTTCTCCGGAAAACCTCTACTAAGGCAGTATACCACATCGCCACCCTCTGGAATACCGAAAGACAACAGAAAGTACCCAGACATGTACGGAAACAGTGCAAAACAGGCAGAAACATCGGGAAACACCTTCTAACAACCCACCACACCTCACATTATCAGAAGTGGTGCACGATCACCCTGTGAAACCCATTCCTACCCGTGCACCACTACGCGCACCTGGAATCACGAGTAAATACCCCACCTTGTCGAAATACACTTGAAAACACGCGCGTAAAGCGGGTCTCATTCGGATATAGTGGCCAAACCTCCATGGATACCTTATTGCACAACGGAACATTCGAAACGTCCATTGTATGTTCGGAAATCTCCAGCCACAACAAGGTATATGAGGACACACGGAAAAGCACCCAAACGTTGAAATTCAGTGTATAACAAACACATTCACCTAGTCACCCCTTGCAACACCACTACGCAAGGCGTTCTTGCGGAAAATGGCCACAAACGCCCTTTCCTATATCGCCGCACTCTGGGATAACGAAAAACATCGGAAAGAACTCAGACACCAAAAGAAACACTGCAACACACGCACAAACATTGGGCAACACTTTCTAACGCCCTAACATGCCGCACAATATCCAAAGTGCTGCAAGCTCGGCCTGCCAAACCCTGGCCTAGCAGCACAAAACTGCGAGCCCTTGAGACCGCACGTTAAGAACTGAAATCGTCCAAACACATCTGAAAACACCAGCGTAAGGCGGGTGTCACTCTGATACTGTGGGCAATATTCCGTGTACATATAATTGCTCAGAGGAAAACCCTTATCCGCGGGGAACACTCAGACACCTCAATACACACCTAGCTATAAAGGATAAACTGAAAAACACGCAAACACATTGGCGTTCACCGGAAAATATCCACATTCACAGAGTCATACGTTGCAACACCAGCGCACACTGGGTCTTGCGGAAAACGTCCACTAAGGCAGTATCCCACATCGCCGCTCTCTGGAATACCGAAAGACAACGGAAAGTACCCGAACATGTACGGAAACACGGCAACACAGGCAGAAACATGGGGAAACAACTTCTAACACCCCACCAATCCTCACATTATCAGAAGTGATGCAAGAACACCCTGTCAAACCCAGGCCTACCCCTGCACTACTACGATCACCTGGGATCACGCGTAAATACCCCAGCTCCTCCAAACACACTTGAAAACACGAGCGTAAAGCGGGGCTCACCTGGAAACTGTAGGCAAAACTCCCTCTATACCTTATTGAACCACGGAACATCCTTAAATTTCCTTGTATGTTCGGACACCTCCAGCCACACCAAGTTAAATGCGGACACACCGAAAAACACGCAAACACTTCGGACTTCACCGGAAAATATCCACATACATAGAGACATACGTTGCAACACCAGCGCACACTGGGTCTTGCGGAAAACGTCCACTAAGGCAGTACACCACATGGCCGATCTACGGAATAGCGGAAGACAACGGAAAGTACACGGACATTTACAGAAACACTTCAAGACATACAGAAACATCGGGAAACACCTTCTAACACCCCACCACACCTCACATTATCATAAGTGATGCAAGATCACGCTGCCAAACCTAGTCCTAGCCTTGAACAAACTACGTACACCGGAGATCACACGTAAATACCCCAGATCATCTAAACACACTTGAAAACACGAGCGTAAAGTGGATCTCACCCGGTTATTGTGGGCAAACCTCAATGTGTACCTTATTGCACAACGGAACACCTGTCACTTCCCTTGTACTTACGGACACCTCCAGCCACAACACGGTTTATGCGAACACACGGAAAAACACGCAAATACATTGGAATTCACCAGAAAACATCCACATACACAGAGTCATACTTTGCAACACTAGCGCATACTGGCTTCTTGCGGAAAACGTCCACTAAGGCAGTATACCACACCGCCGCTCTCTGGAATAGCGGAAGACAACGGAAAGTACCGCGATATGTACGGAAACTTTAGAGCACACGCAGAAACATCGGGAAACACCCTCTAAGACCCCAACACACCTCACATTATCAGAAGCACTGCACGACAACCTTGTCAAACCCAGACCTAACCGTGCACAACTACGCGCACCTGGGATCACGTGTAAATACCCCAGCTCGTCCAAACGCACTGCAAAACTCGAGCATAAAGGGGATCTCTCTCGGATATTGTGGGCAAACCTCAGTGTGTACCTTATTGCACAACGAAACACCCGTAAATTTCCTTGTACGTTCGGTCACCTCCAGCCACACCAAGTTACATGCGGACACAACGAAAAACACACAAACACTCTGGAATTCACCGGAAAAGATCCACATACACAGAGTCCTACTTTCCAACACCAGCGCACACTGGCTTCTTGCAGAAAACGTCCACTAGGGCAGTATACCACATCGCCTATCTCTGGAATAGCGAAAGACAAGGGGAAGTACCTGGACATCTACGGAAAATAGTAATACGAGCAGAAATATCTGGGACTACCTTCCAACACCCCAAAACACCTAGCTCTATCAGAAGTGGTGAAAGTCCACCTTTTAAAAACTAAGCCCACCCGTAACCATCTACGAGCCTTTGAAATCACGCATAAGTACCCCACCTCATAAAAAAGGGAACTTAAACCGGATCTCACTCGGATAGTGTGAGTAAACATGCGTTACAACTTAGTACCAAGACGAAGACCACAAAACGCCGTGGTTCGCTCTATCGCCTTCGGCCACACCAAGCTATGAAAGGACACACAGAAAAACACACAAAAACATTTGAATTCCTTAAAATACATGAACAGTGCGAAATGTTTAAAGGTGTATGAATGAGAATAGCTGTGCTCTAGTATTTTCCTGTTTGTTTGGATGTGCTGTTTATTTACGTGCTGTCCCCGGGGCGCGTAGTTGTCCTCTACTAGGCCAGCGTTTTACAGGGTGAATTTGCAATACTTTTGACACTAGCAAATATCTGAGCCTGTTAGAAAGTGTTTCATGAATTTTCTGCATGTGTTGTAAGGTTTCCGTAGATGTCCGGGTATTTTCCATCGGCTCTCGGTATTCGAGAAAGCGGCGATGTGGTATACTGTCTTAGTGGATGTTTTCCGCAAAAAGCAAGTGTACGCTGGTGTTGGAAGGTATGACTGTGTGTATGTGTATGTTTTCCGGTGAATTCCAATGTGTTTGGCTGTTTTTCAGGTTTCCTTTATAACTAGGTGTGTATTGAGGTGTCTGAGCTTTCTCCGGAGATTATGGGTTTTCCCCAGAGCAATGAGGTGTACACGGAATATTGCCCACAGTATCAGAGTGACACCCGCCTTACGCTGGTGTTTTCAGAGGTGTTTGGACGATTTCAGTTCTTAACGTACGGTCTCAAGGGCTCGCAGTTGTGTGCTGCTAGGCCTGGGTTTGGCAGGCCGAGCTTGAAGCACTTTGGATATTGTGCGGCGTGTTAGGGCGTTAGAAAGTGTGGCCCAATGTTTGTGCGTGTGTTGCAGTATTTCTGTTGGTGTCTGGACACTTTCCGATGTTTTTCGTTATCCCAGAGTGCGGCGATATAGGAAAGGGCGTTTGTGGTCATTTTCCGCAAGAACGCCTTGCGTAGTGGTGTTGCAAGGTGTGACTAGTTGAATGTGTTTGTTATACAGTGAATTTCAACATGTTTGGGTGTTTTTCAGTGTGTTCTCACATACCTTGTTGTGGCTGGAGATTTCCGAACATACAACGGACGTTTCGAATGTTCCGTTGTCCAATAAGGTATCCATGGAAGTTTGGCCACAGTATCCGACTAAGACCCGCTTTACGAGCTTGTTTTCAAGTGTATTTCGGCGAGGTGGGGTATTTACACGTGATTCCAGGTGCGCGCAGTTGTGCAGGTGTAGGCCTGGGTTTGACAGGTTGGTCTTGCTCCACTTCTGATAATGTTGGGGTGTTAGAAGGTGTTTCCCGATGTTTTTGTATGTCTTGCAGTGTTTCCGTAGATGTCCGTATACTTTCCGTTGTCTTTCGCTATTCCAGAGAGCGCCGATGTGGTATACTGCCTTCGTGGACGTTTTCCGCAAGACCCAGTGTGCGCTGGTGTTGCAAAGTATGTCTCTCTGTATGTGGATGTTTTCCGGTGAATGCCAATGTGTTTGCGTGTTTCACGGTGTGTCTGCATAAACCGTGGTGTGTCTGGAGGTGTCCGAACATACAAGGGAAGTTACGGGTGTTCCGTGGCGCAATAAGGCGTACCCGAAGTGTTGCCCTCAGTGTTCAAATGAGACCCGTTTTATGCTCGTGTTTTCAAGTGTGTTTCGACGACCTGGGGTATTTACGCGTGATCCCACGTGTACGTAGTTGTTCAAGGCTAGGCCTAGGTTTGAGAGGGTGATCTTGCATCACTTCTGATAATGTGAGGTGTGTTGGTGTTTTAGAAGGTGTTTCCCGATGTTTCTGCCTGTTTTGCACTGTTTCCGTACATGTCTGGGTACATTCTGTTGTCTTTCGGTATTCCAGAGGGCGGCGATGTGGTATACTGCCTTAGTAGAGGTTTTCCGGAGAAAGTCAGTGTGCGCTGGTGTTGCAAGGTATGTCTCTGTGTATGTGGATCTTTTCCGGTGAATTCCCATGTGTTTGCGTGTTTTTCCGTGTGTCCGCATATAACTTGGTGTGGCTGGAGGTGTCCGTAGGTACAAGGGAAGTGACAGGTGTTCCGTTGTGCAATAAGGTACACATTGAGGTTTGCCCACAATAACCGGGTGAGATCCGCTTTACGCTCGTGTTTTCAAGAGTGTTTGGACGAGCTGGGGTATTTACACGTGATCCCAGGTGCGCGTAGCCTTGAATAGCTACGTGAACCCGGCATTACGGGTAAATACCCGAGGTAGTCCAAACACACTTGAAAACACGAGCCAAAAGCGGGTCTCACCTGGACACTGTGGGCAAACATTCGTGTACACCTTATTGCACAAGGGATCACCCGTAACTTCCCTTTTAAGTACGGACACCTCCAACCAAACCACGGTTTATGCGGACACACGGAAAAACGCGCAAAGACATTAGAATTCAACGGAAAACATCAACATTAACAGAGACATAACTTCCAACACCGGCGCACACTAGCTTCTTGCGGAAAATGTCCACTAAGGCAGGATACCACGTCGCCGCTTTCTGGAGTAGCGCAAGACAACGGAAAGTACACGGACATCTACGGAAACACTGCAAGACATACAAAAACATCGGGAAACACCTTCTAACACCCCACCACACCTCACATTATCAGAAGTGGTGCACGATCACCCTGTGAAACCCATTCCTACTCGTGCACCACTACGCGCACCTGGAATCACGAGTAAATACCCCACCTCGTCGAAATACACTTGAAAACACGCGCGTAAAGCGGGTCTTAGTCGGATACTGTGGCCAAACTTCCATGGATACCTTATTGGACAACGGAACATTCGAAACGTCCATTGTATGTTCGGAAATCTCCAGCCACAACAAGGTATGTGAGAACACACTGAAAAACACCCAAACATGTTGAAATTCACTGTATAACAAACACATTCACCTAGTCACACCTTGCAACACCACTACGCAAGGCGTTCTTGCGGAAAATGACCACAAACGCCCTTTCCTATATCGCCGCACTCTGGGATAACGAAAAACATCGGAAAGTGTCCAGACACCAACAGAAATACTGCAACACACGCACAAACATTGGGCAACACTTTCTAACGCCCTAACACGCCGCACAATATCCAAAGTGCTTCAAGCTCGGCCTGCCAAACCCAGGCCTAGCAGCACACAACTGCGAGCCCTTGAGACCGTACGTTAAAAACTGAAATCGTCCAAACACCTCTGAAAACACCAGCGTAAGGCGGGTGTCACTCTGATACTGTGGGCAATATTCCGTGTACACCTCATTGCTCTGGGGAAAACCCATAATCTCCGGAGAAAGCTCAGACACCTCAATACACACCTAGTTATAAAGGAAACCTGAAAAACATCCAAACACATTGGAATTCACCGGAAAACATACACATACACACAGTCATACCTTCCAACACCAGCGTACACTTGCTTTTTGCGGAAAACATCCACTAAGACAGTATACCACATCGCCGCTTTCTCGAATACCGAGAGCCGATGGAAAATACCCGGACATCTACGGAAACCTTACAACACATGCAGAAAATTCATGAAACACTTTCTAACAGGCTCAGATATTTGCTAGTGTCAAAAGTATTGCAAATTCACCCTGTAAAACGCTGGCCTAGTAGAGGACAACTACGCGCCCCGGGGACAGCACGTAAATAAACAGCACATCCAAACAAACAGGAAAATACTAGAGCACAGCTATTCTCATTCATACACCTTTAAACATTTCGCACTGTTCATGTATTTTAAGGAATTCAAATGTTTTTGTGTGTTTTTCTGTGTGTCCTTTCATAGCTTGGTGTGGCCGAAGGCGAT